>NW_024882195.1:0-394472 GCF_019059575.1 Amphibalanus amphitrite | reverse complement strand
TAAGCGCTTAGATGCTCCTGAAGCCTCTCTCCCCACACTAGGTTTACAGACCCGTAAGATGCCCTGACTTGTGCTCGTTTACCCGAAGAACGCCCACTATCGAACAGCACACGCGCTTTGACAGCGTGACTCTGAGACCCAATCACATGTACAGTCTGTCTTAAAAGTACCGCGCAAAGTAACGGTGGATCCATCAAGCCTGACCGAGGAAGGGCGTGCTAAATTTGAGTCACCGAAGCAATTGACACTCTCGTCCATTCCCCAGGTCAATTGGTTCGGTAACTTTCAAATTAAAGAGGGCCCTTCCTCGGTCAAGCTTGATGGATCCACCGTCACTTTGCGCGGTACTTTTAAGACAGACTGTACAGTTGTAGTGGGCAGCACAACTCTGTCCACACCAGCCTGGGAGGCCAGAGATGCTTCAGCACACTGGAGCCGGGCCTCTGTCTCAACTGACATCGCACCCCTGCTGTCTAACTGAGGCTGGGTCTGAGCACCCCTGATCCCTGTTGACGCCGAACCCTCCTTCTGAAAACAGATCAGTGTCTTGTGTCTCCTCTTACAGAAAACCACACCTCACCCGACAGGACGGGCAGAGTGCCCACGTGAGAGACAAGAAGCACAAGTGAGCGAGCCTGACCTTGACCAGTCGCTCGCTGCAGTTCAGACCCACCCACTGGGAACACTTAGCTGTCTGATGGCGCCTGAACACAGGCACAGGTCTCCGAAGACAGCTGCAGAGCCGCTGCAGCAGCTGGGCGGAAGCCCCTCCCGCGTCTGGGCCCCCAGCAGCAGCAGTCCTCGAGGTCAGGAACGGCCTGCTCCAGGGGCGCCCGCTGAGCACCGCCTGTCCTCTTGAAGATTGCTGCTGCACTGCTCCTCCCTCCAGCTGGGTGAAGTCTTGGATCTCTCCCTCGGGAGATCTCACAGCCAGAACTCCAGGAGGAAGTTCAAGTCACTGTCCTTGCCCTCAGCTCCTCGATCCCCTCAGCGAACATTCTAGGGAGCTTGGAAGTTGAAGAGCATCAGGGGTGTCAAAAACACCCAAACTTCTCTCCCTGCACTCCGAGTCCCTCCAGGCTGCGGATGTGAGAAAGCAGCTCGTCCTGCAGGGCGCTGAAGGTCCGTCTGCTGCACACTCAGCAGGGCTTCAATGTGGATAAACCTCAGTCTCTCTGTGAGGTTCTAGTGAGCGGATGCAAGATCTGGCCAAAATACCACGCTTTTTGTTGTGATTTTTTTCTCGATAAACTTGTCAAGTCGTGGCATGCACTCTTTCTGTTAGTTGCAGCATTCATTTTTGTTCATTCGATATGCGATTAGGGGCCACTGATGCCCTGTTCCGAGATGGCGGCCATTACTCCAGGCTTTAGCAAGATTTTCCTTAGGCGTCCCCCACACTGTTTGCTGCTGCTGTTTTGAGCTTCCGTACCAAAGGGACAGTTGTGCGCCGTCGATATTTCATTGCCGTCCTTGTTTTCAGTATTTTCGACACATGCTGTTGTGTTACGTTTAAATTTTGCGGCCGCACGAGACTGAGAGTGACCTAAGTTCTCCTTCAGTACTCTTTAAGGGCCTCAAGCTTTCTGGGCCCATTTTCTTGGGCGTTCGACCCCCACCAGTTTTTCTTTTCATGGAGATGCCGTCGTCACACCTCTTCAAAATTTCGTATATAGTTGATTTTGGTATCCCCCATGGCCACGAAGCGTTTTACGCTCTATGCTTTCCCCTTACGCCAGTGGTCAGCGTAAAGCCGTCCATAACGTTTCTGCACTCTGTCTTGTTTAGTCCGTCTAGTGCCGACATTGTTGGAGAGTAAATAATTTCCGGACCTGATGCTGTAGAAAATTAATGTAGATTCACGTGAATATTCACTTTAGCTCGTGCGGCCTCTAGTTTGAAAGATTCAGCTAAATTGACTTTTCCGATTTTTAGTGTGGACCTTTATGCCCGCCAGCCTGACGGCGGCGTAGGACCCGCTCGGTTGGCGCCGCGCATTCTCGAATTCACGACGGTCAGCTGTGAATAGACCTGGTCCGCTGTCCGTGCATCAGCCCCGCGGTAACGAAAGAACCTGCCTAAAGGTGGGAGCTAGCTCTCCGGGTCGACTAGGCCGCCGTCTCCCCAGTCCCCTCCAGGGCGTCTCGCATCTGGGTCATCCAACGGATCGCCGAGCGCCGCGCCTCCACCCGCGTTTTGTGCCGATGTCGCCTCTAGCTCGAGCTGGCGCTCGGGGACCCATGATGGGCCGAGTCCCCGCCTCGGGTGTCTCCGGGTGTCAGCGGCAACAGCCGCTTTGGCACTCCCGGAGGCGGAGTCGGCAGACGAGGCTTCCTTAGCCTCGAGGGCCTTCTGGCGAGGCGAGCCCTCCTCGCCTCGCGTGCCTTCCTCTCCTCCTCCCCCCGCCGCAGCGCCTCCTGCACCGCCGTGGCGGTCGGGGGCGGGGCGGGGGGTGGCGCCTTACCCTGCGCCGGGGGGCGCCGACCACCCTGTCGGCGCTGGACGACGGCCCAGCCGTCTCCATCACCGTTCGCGGCTGGAGCGGGACTGGGTGGACCCCACACTGACTCTAGAGCAGCCTGCTCTGTGTTGCTCGGCGGCGCACGAGGCGCCGTTGTCCGCTGAGTCACCAGTGGCTACGACGGTGAGGCCGAATCGTTTGAGAAGCTGCACGAGCTGTGCTACACTCATCTGGGAGGCATCGGTAGAGTTTCGAGAACTGTAGAGGCCTCCGGGCCAACTACCAGGACCTACATCTCTTATCCGTTGGCGCACACCCCTTGTTTTAGGTCTCCAGGAGACCAAGCTAGCGCCAAACGTTACCTTTGCCATCAAGGGCTACTCTGTTTTTAGAAGAGACCTGGACACCCCTACCATTGCCCATGGAGGTTGATTCTGGCGGTTCACCACAGCGTACCTGCTCGCCAGGTGCCGCTGCAGACTCCCTGCAGGCGGTGGCCGCCAGAGTTTGATTTCAACCACCGGGAACTGACAGTGTGCTCCTTATACCACCACCAGGTATAGCGCTCCCGGTGGTTGAGCTGCATCGACTTGTCGATGAGCTTCCACCTCCGGTCCTGGTATCGGCGATTTTAATGCCCATATCCTGGCGTGGGGATGCGACACGACTGGCACTCGTGTCGACTTTTAGAATCTTTATCCGCGATGAGGCGCTGTGTATTTTAAATACAGGACAGCGCACCCATTTTACAACACCCTCCGTCAACATCGGCTCTGGACCTGAGCTTAGTCAGTCCGCGGCTAGCTCAGCTTTTTACCTGGTCCGTCCATGACACCCACTCGGGAGCGACCACTTCCCAGTGTGGCTGGAGCACCAGAGTCCCCAGTGTCAGGCAACCGTCCACCTAGGTGGAATGTTCGGAATGGCCGACTGGGTCGAATTCCAGCCGCCGTAGAGGCCACGGTTTTATCCAAGCCGACGCCTCTGTGATGTCTACAGATGATTTTACATGTTTACTCATTACTCCGCAAACGGGTGCATACCCAAGACGTCGAGTCAGCCTCGTCGTCCTCCGGTCCCGTGGTGGACCAAGGAATGCGGAGATGCGATTCGTGCCAGGAAGCGCGCTTTTAGAAAGTTTGCCGGAGTAGTACTACTGAGAACCTCATCGCTTTTAAGAAAGCGCGGGCTTTTGCCCGTCGCGTTTTAAAAGAGGCAAAGGCTGTTTCATGGCGCACGTACGTGAGTTCCTTAAACCGTTTTACTCCTACGACCCAGATATGGGCACGCATGAAGCGCATTGAAGGCCGGTTCAGCTCTGTTCCGCTTCCGGTTTTAAGAGTGAACAACACGGACATATCCCACCCTTTAGACGTCGCAGAGACGATAGGCCGTGCACTCTATCAGCGCTGCCGAGGAGAGCCGTCCTCACGACCTGCACCAGCCGCCGTGGACTTCAGCACAGCTGAAAATTTGATGTACAATGAGCCTTTCTCTATGGCTGAGCTCACGTCTGCCATCAGCTCGTTGCGCAGCGTCTCAGAAGGTCCGGATGCTGTCCACAACGACATGCTCCGTCATCTCCCCGCAGTTGCCCTCGAGGCGCTGCTAGCAACCTTCAATTCGCTTGGGAGACTGGCACTTTCCCTGAGACCTGGCGGGAAGCCACTATCATTCCTATCTTGAAGGCTGGCAAGTCGGGACATGACCCTCTCCACTATCGGCCCATCTCTCTCACATCATCGCTTTCAAAGCTGATGGAGAAGATGGTCAATGTGCGTCTTGGCTGGTTTTTGGAACATCACGGTGTTTTTACAAACGCCCAGTGCGGTTTTAGAAAGCACCGCAGCCCTGTTGACCACATTTTAGCCCTCGACACCGAGATACGCACCTGTTTTACTGAAAAGAAGCACCTTGGAGCACTGTTCTTTGATATTGAGGCGGCCTATGATACAGTGTTACGACACAGAATACTTTCCAAAGTACACGAGTACGGCATACGCGGCCGGATGGGCCTCTTTATTAAGAACTTTTTATCGGGTCGTCGGTTCAAAGTCCGAGTTGGCAGTAGTCTTTCGAGCAGTTTTACTCAAGAGAACGGAGTTCCCCAGGGCGGGGTGCTTAGTGTGGCTCTCTTGCAGTGGCGATTAATGACATCGCTGATGATCTGCCGGTCTCGATCGGTAGATCGCTCTTCGTGGATGATTTTGCCATTTGGTTTGCCGCTTCAAGCGCTCGGCATATGGCCAGACAGCTGCAGCTTGCAGTGACGCGGTTGGAGAGATGGAGTCGTGACAACGGTCTTCGTTTTTTCAACAACGAAGACCGTCGCTATGCACTTTTGCCGCCCGCCGCTGCGGCGACCTTCCCTTGGGAATCCAGCTCTATGGACAGGTGATTCCTTCTCGTCCGGTGGCGAAGTTTCTTCTCGTTTCGGTGGCGAAGGCCCCAGCTTGACCTGTGCTGGCTTACGACTTGCTTTGATCGCTGGATGGACAGATGGTACGGCCCGACTTTTCTTGGTTTTCGTGGTTTTGTTTCTCTTGAGCGGTCTTTGTTTGCTTTTGCTTTGCTTTTCACCGGATGTCCGCGTTTCTTTCGATCACAGCCTTCTGATTCCTTTCCTACCCCTTTTTCGTTGTTTTTGCACCCGCAGGAACACAGCCGAGTTGGGCTAGTGTAAGGGGAGTGGCGTCCCCTCGGGTACCAGCCGGTTTTACTAGGCTAGGCGAGCCGACCCGTACCCCAGGACAACGGGATCCTGGAGGTTGAGCCCCCACCGTGCGGAGCCAGTCGCGGTGGCTGGGCAACACGCCTCTTTGGCCCTGAGTTCTGTAAGGGCGGGACACTCAGTGGGGCGCCGCACTTGAGGAGCCATTCCCAGTCGTGATGCCGCCGGGGGTGGTGTCGGAGAGGTGTCGCCGGCGGGGTTCGGGCACTTGTGCTCGTCCTCCGTCGGTGGGGCTGATCTGTCGCTGCCCCTGGCGGTGACTCGGCTAGGCGTCAAGGGAGGAGGCGGTATCCGACCGTGGGGGGGTGGTGAGCCTCTCTCTCCCCCTCGGAAGGTGCCGCCAAGTCCCGTACAGTCAGCTCGGCCGTCCCAGGCCTTGTAGCGGCGCCGTTGCGGAGCGTCGGCGGCCGAGCTGGCGGAGACCAAGCACACTCGCATGGATAACTCGACCAACCCCCCTTCCCCCACTCTTACCAATCCTTCGGCTTCGGCCGTCTCTCGCCCGCCGGCCTCGGCTGACGGGCGAACGCTGCACGATCCAAGACCGAAAAATCCAAAAATCCTCATCTTCCGGAGCGCCGACAGGGAGCTGAGCTCCTTGACGCCCTTCCAGCGGAAGGATGGCTGCGACCGGTTTGGTTCGATCGTTCGTTGTGACCGGATGCGTGATGGCGCGCTGGAGGTCGAATTCAGGAAAAGCGAGGAGGCGGCGAAAGCGTTGGACGCTACTCGCTTCGTATTCTCCGAGGGACGGGCATCCGGCCGGAGGCTCGTCTCCATCCCGCTTACAGTGGAGCCCCACCGCTCTAAGAACTCATCACGAGGGGTCATTAACTGTTTCGACCTGAGGGGAGTGAGCGACGAGGACATTGCGGACGGGCTCGCCGATTTCGGCGTGACAGCGGCTCGCCGCATCATGACGAAGAGAGGCACGGTCTCGACCAACAACATCATTCTGACGTTTGACTCCACTGACTTGCCGAGTGAGATTCGTGTGGGCTACGTGAAGGTTCGCGTGCGGCCTTTCGTCCCAGCGCCCATGCGCTGCTTCCGCTGCCAACGTTTCGGCCACACAAAGGACAACTGCCGAGGAAGACCCACGTGCTCCAAGTGTGCTTCGCAGGACCACACTGACGAAACCTGTGACTCGGAGACCCCCCGATGCGTCAACTGCGGAGAGGGGCAGACGCCGCACTCCGCGTATGATAGGTCTTGCCCTGCATACGTCAAGGAGAAAGAGATCATGACCATCAAGGCTACCAGAAATTTGTCTTTCAAAGAGGCCCGGGAGGTGTACAACCAGAGTCACCCGAAGACCTCGTATGCCCAGAAGGTGAGAGTCACAAACTCTACCGATGCCTCCCAGATGAGTGTAGCGCAGCTCGTGCAGCTTCTCAAACGATTCGGCCTCACCGTCGTAGCCACTGGTGACTCAGCGGACACCACGGCGCCTCGTGCGCCGCCGAGCAACACAGAGCAGGCTGCTCTAGAGTCAGTGTGGGGTCCACCCAGTCCCGCTCCAGCCGCGAACGGTGATGGAGACGGCTGGGCCGTCGTCCAGCGCCGACAGGGTGGTCGGCGCCCCCCGGCGCAGGGTAAGGCGCCACCCACCCCGCCCCGCCCCCGACCGCCCACGGCGGTGCAGGAGGCGCTGCGGCGGGGGGAGGAGGAGAGGAAGGCACGCGAGGCGAGGAGGGCTCGCCTCGTCCAGAAGGCCCTCGAGGCTAAGGAAGCCTCGTCTGCCGACTCCGCCTCCGGGAGTGCCAATGCGGCTGTTGCCGCTGACACCCCGGAGACACCTCAGGCGGGGACTCGGCCCATCATGGGTCCCCCGCCGCCTCCTCCACCTCCGCAGCGGCGGCCACCACCGCCGCTGCCAGAGACGCCTGTGTCGAGGACACAGGCCGCCGCCTCGACATCCCCGTCGGGGCGGCAACAGCCCTCCGCGGCTCCAGGGCGCCTCGCCAAGCGGCAGACGCCCCCGAGCTGGTCACCTTCGGAGGGCGACGCCCCCCGGTCGAAAAGGCCCCAGCCGGGCCCGAGCCATGCCCGATCTGCCTCTGCTGAAGGGAGGCTTCACCGAGAGGGCTCAGGGCACCCCCGTATCCGCTACGGGGGGAGCGCCTCCTCGGAGTTAGAGGACCTAGTCTAGTCCTTCAGTCTAGTCATTTCCTCTTTTATCCTTTTATCTTTTTCGCGCTATTGCGCTTTTTTACCAGGTGCATTTCTCTCGGTGCTTTTTACCTTTTTTGTGGTCAGTCAGGTATCTGTGTGCGCCTTTGCCTCATGTTATACGCGCCCTTTTTGCGCCTTTTTAACCACGCCTTTTATTCTACAGTGGAACTGTAGAGGCCTCCGGGCCAACTACCAGGACCTACAGTCTCTTATCCGTTGGCGCACACCCCTTGTTTTAGGTCTCCAGGAGACCAAGCTAGCGCCAAACGTTACCTTTGCCATCAAGGGTTACTCTGTTTTTAGAAGAGACTTAGACACCCCGACCATTGCCCATGGAGGTGTACTTTTGGCAGTGCACCACAGTGTGCCCACACGTCAGGTTCCGCTGCAGACTCCTCTGCAGGCGGTAGCCGCTAGAGTTGATTTCAACCACCGGGAGCTGACAGTTTGTTCTTTATACCTTCCACCAGGTATAGCGCTCCCGGTGGTTGAGCTGCATCGACTTGTCGATGAGCTTCCACCTCCGGTCCTGGTAGTCGGCGATTTTAATGCCCATAGCCTGGCGTGGGGATGCGACACGACTGGCACTCGTGGTCGACTTTTAGAATCTTTTATTCGCGATGAGGCGCTGTGTATTTTAAATACAGGACAGCGCACCCATTTTACAACACCCTCCGGTCAAACATCGGCTCTGGACCTGAGCTTAGTCAGTCCGCGGCTAGCTCAGCTTTTTACCTGGTCCGTCCATGACGACCCACTCGGGAGCGACCACTTCCCAGTGTGGCTGGAGCACCAGGAGTCCCCAGTGTCAGGCAACCGTCCACCTAGGTGGAATGTTCGGAAAGCCGACTGGGGCGAATTCCAGGCCGCTGTAGAGGCTTCTGTGTTATCCAGAGCCGACCCCTCTGTGATGTCTACAGAGGATTTTACATGTTTACTCATTGACTCCGCAAACGGGTGCATACCCAAGACGTCGAGTCAGCCTCGTCGTCCTCCGGTCCCGTGGTGGACCAAGGAATGCGGAGATGCGATTCGTGCCAGGAAGCGCGCTTTTAGAAAGTTTGACCGGAGTAGTACTACTGAGAACCTCATCGCTTTTAAGAGAGCGCGGGCTTTTGCCCGACGCGTTTTAAAGGAGGCAAAGGCTGTTTCATGGCGCACTTACGTAAGTTCCTTAAACCGTTTTACTCCTACGACCCAAATATGGGCACGCATGAAGCGCATTGAAGGCCGGTTCAGCTCTGTTCCGCTTCCGGTTTTAAGAGTGAGCAACACGGACATATCTCACCCTTCAGACGTCGCAGAGACGATAAGGCCGTGCACTCTATCAGCGCTGCCGAGGAGAGCCGTCCTCACGACCTGCACCAGCCGCCGTGGACTTCAGCACAGCTGAAAATTCGGTGTACAACGAGCCTTTCTCTATGGCTGAGCTCACGTCTGCCATCAGCTCGTTGCGCAGCGTCTCAGAAGGTCCGGATGCTGTCCACAACGACATGCTCCGTCATCTCCCCACAGTTGCCCTCGAGGCGCTGCTAGCAACCTTCAATTCGCTTTGGGAGACTGGCACCTTCCCTGAGACCTGGCGGGAAGCCATTATCATTCCTATCTTGAAGGCTGGCAAGTCGGGACATGACCCTCTCCATTATCGGCCCATCTCTCTCACATCATCGCTTTCAAAGCTGATGGAGAAGATGGTCAATGTGCGTTTTAGCTGGTTTCTGGAACATCACGGTGTTTTTACAAACGCCCAGTGCGGTTTTAGAAAGCACCGCAGCCCTGTTGACCACATTTTAGCCCTTGATTCCGAGATACGCACCTGTTTTACTGAAAAGAAGCACCTTGGAGCACTGTTCTTTGATATTGAGGCGGCCTATGATACAGTCTTACGACACAGCATACTTTCCAAAGTATATAAGTACGGCATACGCGGCCGGATGGGCCTCTTTATCAAGAATTTTTTATCGGGTCGTCGGTTTAAAGTCCGAGTTGGCAGTGATTTCTCGAGCAGTTTTACCCAGGAGAACGGAGTTCCCCAGGGTGGGGTGCTCAGTGTGGCGTTGTTCGCGGTGGCAATCAATGACATCGTCGACGACCTCCCGGTTTCCATCGGGAGATCGCTTTTTGTCGACGATTTTGCCATCTGGTTTGCTGCTTCAAGCGCTCGACACGCGGCTAGACAGCTGCAGCTCGCCGTAACACGTTTGGAGAGGTGGAGCGGTAAGAATGGTCTTCGGTTTTCCACAGCGAAGACCGTGGCAATGCACTTTTGCCGCCGACGTTGTGACGACCTTGCTTTGGGAATCAAGCTCTACGGACAGGTGATTCCCACTCGGCCGGTGGCGAAGTTTCTTGGGATTTATTTTGACAGTCGCTTGACGTATAAGGAACATTTTAGAACGCTTCGGGAACGGTGTTTTAAATCCCTGAACGTTTTAAAATGTGTTGCTCGCACATCTTATGGTGCGGACCGCAGGACCCTTCTTCTCCTGTACCGATCGATAGTTCGGTCGAAGCTTGATTACGCTTCTTTTGTCTACGATTCAGCGAGCCAATCCAGCAAAAAGGTCCTCGACGCAGTCCATCATGCTGCAATCCGTGTCGCCACCGGAGCATTCCGCACCTCGCCCAGCAGCAGCCTTCTTGCTGAGGCGCACGAGCCGCCTCTATCCCTACGCCGCCAGATGCTTGGGATGCGCTATGCGCTGAAACTGCGTCAGTTCCCGACGCATCCGACGTATCCGTACGTCTTCTCCACCTACTACACTCGACTTGACAGAGCGCGACAATCGCTCTGCTTTGGAGCGCGCATGAGAGGTCTCTTCTCCGCAGCCAACATAGGTTTACGTGTCGTACGACGTAGCTGGGGTACGTCCTCTCCGCCTTGGAAACACGCAAAACCTCAAGTAGATCTCTCGCTCTCCGAAGTTAAGAAGAATGACTTGCTGCCTTGTGAGGCGCGAGTCAGGGCCTTGCAACACATCGTCTTGTACGATGGTTTTAACACCGTTTTTACAGACGGATCAAAAACACCTGAGGGAGTGGGATGTGCTTTTATCGCAGGTCGCGATACCCGCTCATTCTCTCTACCTTCTTTTGCCTCGGTGTTTTCATCTGAGCTAGTCGCCATCGAGAAGGCTCTGTGTTTTATCGAGGTGTCGGACGGCCTTTCTTACTTGATTTTATCGGACTCCCTAAGTAGCCTTTTGGCGTTACGGAGTTTTAATCCAGTTGACCCGATCGTTCAAGACATTTTAGCTCGACTTCAGTCAGTGGAACAATCGGGAAAATTTGTTCAGTTCTGCTGGATTCCCAGCCACGTCGGCATACACGGCAACGAGCTGGCAGATGCGGCCGCGAGGCGCGCGGCCGCAGCCTCCTGCACTCGACGTCTGCCATTGCCGGCGCGTGACCTTTATTCGGCTGTGCGATCTTTCATTCTCTCTGAGTGGCAGGCAGAGTGGAGCCTACGTGGAGGCGGAAAGCTCCGTGAGGTGAAGCCGACTTTGGAGCCATGGAGGTCTTGCTTGCAAGACAACCGGTCCAACGAGGTGATCTTGTGCAGGCTCCGAATCGGCCATACATATGCCACGCATGGCCACCTCCTCCGCGGAGACGAGCAGGCCATTTGCAACGGTTGTTCCGCGCCTCTTACCGTCGCTCACGTGCTCTTATCTTGTCCACTTTTAGAACCAGACCGGACGCGCTACCTCGGCCGCATCGCTCCGGGTACCACTGTCCGCCACCTGCTGGGTGACGAGTCACCCTGGGTTTTATCTGGCAACATCTTTTCCTTTATCCGCGCAGTCAAATTCCAAGCGATTTACTCGACCTGACCCAAATCCTCTCTAGTCTCCTTGTCTAGTCAGTTGTCTATTACGACGCTTTTGCGTTGTTTTATTTTACCCTGTCTTTTTTATAAAGTCTTCTACTTTCTAGTCTTGATATCTAGAAAGTTTCTTCTTTTGAAACACTTGTTTTACTAGCGCGACGTTATGGGCGCAAAATGACCTTTGCAGTCGACGCGCCCTAAAGCCCCAATAAACAAACAAACAAACAAGAATCGCCGGTCTCAGAGTCGCTGGAGCTATAGGCTACCAGGCTCGTTGGAGCAAGCTCCAATCGTGGAGCCTTACGTGGTGGTCCCTCCTCCACCTGGTCTGTCTCCGGGGTGGGGGCCCGGGAAGACGTATCCGACATGGCGAACACAGCACACACAGACACAACACTACAAACACCACACACGAAACTCACAACACACTTGCATACACATACTCAGCACAGTCGTACAGACCACTTCGTTCTCTACATTTTGGTTTTAAAGGTAGTGTGCCACCTTTGAAAGATTTCCCATTTTATTTTTCCTAGGATAAGAAGCTTCTGTTTTTACCTAATATCGCAAATAAAATAGGTATAGGTATTGTTGTGAACACGCCGGCGTCTCAGTGAGGAGTGTATTGCCGAACATGGCGAGTAGGAGGTGGCGCCACTCTGGAGCCACCTAGCGGCGACCTTACGAACATGCACTGAGGTCAACAGCAGGGCTGCCAGATGGGCTGGTACGTAAAGTAAACAGCAGACGACTGCATCAAATCCCTTCACCTCCCCCAACGCGGAAAGAAGACTGCAGATCAATAAGAGGCACGAGACGCATGAAACAAAAATACGCACTCGTCGCGAATCGCGATTAGCAGATACATAAGTCCACACTCTGACGAAGCTCACAGTTTAACGCAAAACATAAAAACATACGCTAGCACCCGACAGTCGTAGATCTTTTCAATGAGTCCTCTTGGAGGACGAATCTGTCGCCTCGAGCGACGAAGCGGATTCGCTACCGGCCGCTCAGCTGGTTCGGTGGCCGGCGAGGGCTGTCGCGTACCAGACGTGGCTGGTTGCGGAGGTACGGGCGTGCCGGAGCGCGGCGGTACAGTGGCCTCAGATCCTGAGTCCGCCCTCGGGAAGTCGGACGGCGTGACGTGCGGGTAGCGCCTGCGGACGTGTCGTCGTTTCCGACAAACGGCTCTTCCGCTGAGAAGACGGATCAGGTACTTGCGGTTCGGGCAGACACGAACGATGACGCCGTAGGCCGTCCACCTCCTGTCCACCTGGTTCTGCACAGCCACCTGGTTTCCCACGCTGAGGTTGGGCAGATCCTTCGCGTGAGCGTTGCACCTCTCCTCCACCTTCTCCTGTCGCTTGGCGGCGGCCGTCTCGGCGATCTCGGCGGCGCGCTGCCACTCAGCTGCGAACGCTCGTCTGTGCGCGGGAAGGGCATCTTGTACAGGGCGTCCGAAGAGGACTTGAGCTGGCGATCGTCCTCCACCAGTAGGCGTGTTGCAGTACTGAAGGATCGCGCGGGTGCACTTGTCCGGGTCGATGGACGCGGAGCGCTGATCCCAGCACCGCCGGATGAGCCGCTTGGTGGTTTTGACGGCAGCTTCGGCGATCCCGTTGGACTGGGGGTAGCCGGGGGAGGAGGTCCGATGCTCGACTCCCCAGTCGCGCAGGAACTCGCGGAAGGCTCGCGTTGCGAATTGCGGGCCGTTGTCGGAGTACCAGATGTCAGGTACGCCTGTGAAGCAAAACATTGTTTGAACAGATCGAATGGTCTGCTTTGCCGTAACCGTCTTCCCCAGGTCCGCGATGCTGCCAACCAGAGTAATGGTCAACAACCACGAGGTACTTCTGTCCGCCATGTTCTGGGAAGTCTGCAGACACGATCTGGAACGGGCGTGAGGGTGGTGCGTGTCTCTGATACGTTTCCTTGGGAAGCGACGGTAATTCGTTCGGGGCAGGGACGTTCGAACCTGGGACGGTCCTCGTGAGGAGTCGGGGCCACAGGAACGGGGCAGGACCACTGGGCTGGGATCCCTCCTGGACCGGGTACTGGCTCATCGGCAGCTAGCTCCTCTCGTTCATATGCACCTGGTTGGCCTGGCACCAGCCATATGGCGTGCACACGCTCGCCCGTGGAGAGCCGTTAGCTCACTGGGCCGGTCCTCCGACTCACTCAGACGGACCGCCGACCTTCGACACGCCCACTCACCGGCTTCCGCACTCGGACCCAATCGCCCTCGCCCCACCGGGGAGCGGCGGTCGCGGTCCGGTCGTGCCTGGCCTTGTAGGCCTTCTGGTAGCCGTGGTGATGCCGTCGGACGGGGTAGTCGAGTGATGCTGGGTCGCTGGACGGCGCTACGTCCAGAGCCGTACGCGCCTCCCGCCCCCTCATCAAAAGAAGGGGTGACACTCCTGTTGCCGGGTGCACTGTCGCGCGGTACTCACGAAGAAACATTCTGAGGAAATCGGAGCACGATTCGCTCGCCAGCCGCGCGGACTGGATCGCGCCCTTCACCTTGCGGTTCAGCCGCTCAACCATACCACACGACTGCGGCGAGTCAGGGCAGGGTTTCTCAAGAGAACTCAAACACTCCGCCACACTGATTGGGATGTTATCCTCCGAATTGACGCTCTTTTCCCAGTCGCTCAACTTCCTGCGGCCGACCTCGCCTTGACGTCGACGACTGAAGAGAATAACCCTCGCCAAAAGTACTTCAGCCATAGTCTTTTACGTTTTTGAGCACCGCTTACTTGCGAGTTCCTCTTTATTCTTCTCCACTTCGGTGACCAAAGAAGTCTCCTTGGGCTTCTTTTTTGTCGTTGACCGAAGATTGTTGTATCTATGAGTAGATGCCGATTACCGTACTTCACCTCCAGCAAACTCCGGGCCCCAATATAGATCTGGTCGCCGAGATAGAGGCAGCTGTGCACGATCTCCCTGGGCTTCCCTTGGGTATACTGGTCGAGATAATATAATAACTCCGATCGATCCCCAGTCCTGGCCGCTACACGGGACTCGAAGGCCTGAATGAAAAGTCGATATTCTGAGATCTCACCACGGAAGGGAGTCAAAGCTGCAGGAGGCAGCAGCGACCGCTGCACCTGCTCTGTCAGTGCAGTAGAGATGTCACCATGCCCTGTCTGAATCCTAACATCCTCAGTGACATCATCTCCCATGGCAGCAAGTTTCTGTTTTAGAACTAACTGCTCCCGCCTAGCTTTTATCTTTCTTTGCATCTGTTCTATACGGGCCTCCTCCTCATCTAGCATACTTTTCTCTTTCAAAAAATCTCAATTGGCCCCATCACGCTTCTCTGGAGCACTACCTGCCTTGACCTCACTGCTATCCCGTTCTGACTCCATTGCAGCCCATAACCTATCCACTAATTTCACCTTCTTACCCGATGAGTCCAAACCTTTAGCCTTGAGCTCAGTCTGGAGTTCGACCATTGTCAGCCTACCCAAATCATCCTTGCTAGGTGGCGCCATATCGGGTCTGCTCTGACGGAGAGGGACAGAAGGATAAGGACCACCAGCCCCGACTTAAAACTAAACACCTTCTTTCTTCTAACAAGTTCAATCACAAGTCAACAATGAGTCAGCACAACACACACAATCAGTGGCCCACGGTTGTGTCACCAAAACACAAACCCCAGACGCGCAAGCCCCGTTTCTTGGACAGTAGATACTGCAGTAATTGCGCAAACCTCAAAGCCCCGTCCAACCAGGTAGAGATAAAGTTACCCAACCACCAACTTCCGACGCCCTTAGGCCTTACGTCCTTAATCACCACAAACCAATCAGTCCACAGAGTTCAGGACTCCAGCCAGACATGGTCATGGACCAATGTCATCGACTCACCACTAACCTCCAGATCAGGTGTGCACAATCTGGGCAGACCTGACAGACGCACCTCCAGAGTGCAGTCCTCTCCAGGCAGAATGCAGACGCAGCTCCAGACCTCCAGAGGGCAGTCCTCTCCAGTCGGAGTGAAGCCCCCTCACCAGGAGATGTAGCTCCAGGCCTGAGCTCGACGTCCAGTCCTCGTGGCAGCTCAACGCGCCCAGGTGACGATGCAGCCGTAACTCTGTGTGGCGCCAAGCGCCAAAAGACAGAGCCGTTGACGAAGGGGTTTGTATTACCCTTGTTTCTATGGGCAGCACACAGAGTACACAGTAAGCACACGCTCTCCTAGCAGTAATTACACTAACCTTCGTTCACAACAGTTGTCCTTTACATAAATAGTGCAGACAAGCTCGTATTTTTTACGTTAAATGTTACCGGGGCTCTCTTACATTAACAATGGTTAAACATAACGTGTTCGTACCGGCTGTTCTGCGTCTCCGCGGTGCAAATCGTCAACGGCGGCAGCGCCGCACTCTGGGCTGTCAGAGACCGGCCACTCAGAACGCCCCGGTCGCAACACAGCTCTCCGCTCCAATCACGGGGGAAACCGCACAGTCATGGACCGGCCAAGACGTCCCCGGGCCAACCGGAGCCAACCGAGCACCTACGAAAAAATCAGACATTTAAATGGCGCACTTTAATCTACAGAAACCGGACGTTAACCGAGACATAAACACACAAAATTAGTTAAGTTCAAATGCAACAATACTGGTTTTACACAATAATAAAACACATTCAATATATGAGTGCTCCCTAATTCGGAATGTTCTCACTTACTCATCAGCGTAGCGCTGGAACACACAAAACTGCCCCTCACGAACGTCGGGCACGAAAAGAACGCACGCGCTGGCCGGAAAGTGCGCGGCACTTCTGCACTAGGTCACGTGACCTGCAAGCACGGCACTGAAACCTCGCGTCACATACATCTCTCACATCGACGTTATAACTTAACCTTTAACCATACTCAAGCCATATGTTAACCCTCGCCCCAGTGGCGGTCTCGGCCAACTTCGCCCTAGTGGGGGGGGGGGGATATGTTACCACCCACCCCTAACTCAAAAACTAAGAGGGCTAGAAAGAAGCGGTAAAAAGCAGTCGATAGCTCGCAATGCGTACGTTCGAAAGTATTTGGTCATTTTTCATCTTAGAGCAATATTGGGGTCACCAGAGGTCATCAAAGGTCAAAGGTTGCCAAATGTCATGATATTTTTCAGAAAACACGCTGTTATCTCAGGAACTATGATAGCTAGAAAGAAGCATGGAAGAGCAATCGATAGCTTTTGAACTCTTCTTTTGATAATGTCATGATCAAATTTGACCTCAGGTCAACGGTTAAGCCTCCATAGGTCAAATATTGTGAAAATAGCTGTTTTTGGATGCCTACAGCTTTTTCACGAATAACTTTTGAATCGGCGAAGATAAATAATTGGCAATGGCACTATCGTGTTTCTCTCCTTCACCCGCTTCAAAAAAAAAAAAAAACCTGGAAAGGTCAGGGTCAAATTTTGACCTCAGGTCAAGGTCACGTGGTGACCCAAATAGGTCATGTTGTATATCATTCGATGCGTTTCGACAAGACAGACACAATGAAGCCATTCCCAGCACTCTATCTCTTTCCTATCGGGAGTTATTGGCAAAAATCTGTTTGTAGCCTCAAATGACCTCGGATGACCTTTTTAGAGGCTGTCAGCCAGAAATGTAGTTTCCTCCATAACGAATGACTCAAACTGTAAAATCTTGGGAGATAAATCAGACAGCTATTACAAAATAATGCATTCGCAATTCGTTTATTGGAAACAAAATGCAAAACGCATGAATGTTTTGTAACAAATCCGTTCTTACATGCAGATGACAGCAGTCACCACACAAAGCTTGGTCAAACAAAGCAAGGGAGGTCATTCTACAGAATGCCACGAAAGTCTTGCACATGACAGGTCGCATGACACGTGTAGGTATCTCATCGGGGCTATTCGCATATGTGCCTCTCACTTTCCACCCCTAGAGATACTAGCGGCACGAGTTGCAGATCTTGCGGCTGTGGCTGCCGCACGCGCACTCCCCACACTCTGCGCACCTAGTCACCCTCCCCATTGCGCTCTTCAGCCGCTTGTGCCCCTGGCCATGGGACTGTTGTAGGCAGAGCCGGCACCGGCTCAGATCCTGCGCCCTGGCTGGGGCCGGCGCCATCAGTCGCCCCTCTGCCGGCGCCCTGCTCACTCTGCAGCACCGGTCGATCGCACACAGAGTGGGACGGTTGAGCGCGCCCTTCTCTGTGTAGAATTGCGCTCTGCGCTCCACTTGCGGCTGGATCAGCTGATGGCTGATGTCAGCGTGGTGATGATGTCAGTGCCTGATGTCAGCGTGGCTGTGGTTGGGGAAGCGGCTGATGTAGACGTGGTGCCCGTTCAGCGTGGCGGCAGCCACCATGAACATCAGCACGCGGGTCGGCCATCTCCTGACGACTCCCGATGAGGCGCCGGCGTTCTTGATGATGGCGTCCATGACGTCCACGCCTCCCTTTGTGCTGTTGTAAAAAACAGCATCGACTCCGGCTTCTGTGAGCGCTGGTCCACCAGTGACTGCTTGTGCAGTGTGGACGCTACGAGCACGACCTTGCCAATTCGTGGGGTAAACGATACGAGCTGCACGCCGTTCCTGTCGGCGAACTTGCTGCTTTTGCTAGTTCTGCCAGCAGTCGCCGTCAGCTCCTTCGGCAGCATCGCGCGGTTCGCGCGCAGCGTCCCCACCGCCGAGAGGCCAGAGTCTCGCAGGTCCTCCACGAGCGGTATCGACGTGAAATACCTGTCCATTGTCACGTTCCTCTCGCTCTTGATGACCTCGTGGACTAGGTACTTCACCAGCTCGTCCACCTTGCTGAAGACGGTATCAGGAGGAGCGCAGGCCGGCTCGCCTGGCTTCCCGGGGTAAACCCAGTACCCACGCCTTCCAGAGGTAGCGGCTGTGTGCGTCGGCCACCGTCCTCACCAAGATGCCGTACCGTCCCGGCTTTTGGGGCATATACACGCGAAAGGGGCACCTGCCGCGGTACTTTATCAAGGACTCGTCGATCGTCAGGTCGTCTGACGGCGTGACGTGGCGTCTCAGGTTGTTGTCAAAGAGTGAGAACACCTCCCTCATCAGGCAAAACTTGTCGCCTCGCCGACGCTCGTTTCTTGTGGCAGCGTCATCGAAAGCCACATGTGAGAGGATGGCTACCCATCGAAGCTCGGAACAGCGGAGGGCCGTGCTTCGGTGAGCACATGTCACCCACCGTCAGTGACTGCGTCCCTCGGAGGACAGTCATGCCGAGGAACGCTCTCAGCTCAGTTTCATCGATTTGCGCCAGGATGTAGCCCTTCTTTCTCTGCTCTTCATGACTGGCTCTCTGGATGAAGTTATTCCTGTGTTCTGTCAGCTTCTTGTTGGTATGGGTCAGTGTGATGTCGATGATATCCTGACTGATATATAAGTCAAAAGCCTCGCCTTCTGTTTTGATGTTCTTTGCGGCCGGTCCCTTCAGCCCCGGGACTTGCCTGGTGATGTTGGCGATATCCCGTCGGCGCCGTACGTTTCCCGGCTCTGATGTCCATTCGACAGTCGGCTGTCCCCTCCGCTGGACACTGAATGTTTCCTGAAGCTGCTCAGTGTTCCACTTTTCAGACTTTTTGGTGGCAAATCACACCTAAATGGGGTGATTGACCTATCATCCCTAAAATATGAATGACCGACTTTATTTCATCTCTGAAAAGAGTTTCATGTATTCCCAACAGCCAGTTCACATGTCACTTGACAGTTGATGCACCCTCATCCTTTTGTTCCACACCCTGTCGTCAAGATCCTGACATGAAATCCTTGTTTATCAGTTGGCATAAAAATTGGCATTACACCATTTTGTAAAAATACTGCAGTTATTTACTTTTTTTTTTTTCTCATCCTAAGATTTTTTTCTTCATCGGCACACCCAACCAATATCCAATTTTAGAACACTGAAGCTGCTGCACAGGCTGGAGGTCGGCTTCAGCTAAAGTCTTTTCAGAAGCTGTCAGTGTTCTGGCTGTGGTTAGGAAGACCCTGCCTCGACCGGAGGAGGCTAAATCGTCGGCCTCTTCGTCAGACTCCTCTTCCGGCGGGCCGTCCTCCTGCTCCTGCTCGTTGTTCACTGCAGCTCAACGACACAGTCCTCCTCCTCAGAATCACACTCAGAGTCAAGCTCACTCTCCTCACTATCCGAATCTGCCAGTAATCGCGCGATTTCGGCACTGCTCAGGTTTCGCTCGCGGAACGTCATGCTGCCGATGGAGCCGACCACAGCACACGCAGTGCGTCCGGCACAGACTGAGAGGACTGGAGGGTCACGCCGTTCCGGCCGAGGTGCGGTGGTTTACTGCCCTGTTTCATGGCACCCCTGTTTCGCACTTCCGCCACACTGCGTGCTGCACACACAGCTGTGCGCGGTGAGCTAGTGATTGTTTTATTGCCCCGAAGACGAAAACAGGGTGGCGCTCCGCGCTCGGCGTCGGCTCACGGAGAGACGCACATAAATGGACCTAGCTGAGGTTCGCATGCCAGCATACAAAAATTACTAATAATCGCATACAAAAATTATGCTTACAAGCATATTCTCCGGCATATGTAATGAATGACCTTGATAGGCAAAGGTCAAATTTTGACCTCGGGTCATGGGCACGTGGTGGCCTTACTATGTCATGCTGCATATCAGTGAATGCGTCTCGATGACACAGGCACATTGAGACCTTTTTGCGGCAACACTATCCAATTTATTTGTCACAAATTGATGTTGACCTAGGATGACCTTTTCAGTGACCTCTGACCTTCAGTAGCATCCATTTCATCGCAGATGGATCGAATTGTCACAGTGTTGAAAGAATCTGACGGGTTTGAAGTTTTATTCAAATCAGGACGGGTTTGCAAATTTGTCCATTGACTTATATGGCTTGGAAAACGATTTTGACCTGATCTTAGGTCACAGGTATGAAATTTCGAGTTATGTAATGGGGCAATGGCACCATCGTGCTTTCCTAGTTGAAACGGATAAACTCAAATTTGTTTTCACCTGGAAAGGTCAAGGTCAAACTTTGACCTCAGGTCAAGGTCACGTGGTGACCTTGATCCTGACCTGTGCATGTCAATCGATTCGTCTCAATGAGCCAAACTCAATGAACCATTCCCAAGCGTTCTATCTCTTTCCAATCGAGAGTTATTGGCAAAACATGTGTGTAGCCTCAAATGACTTCGGATGACCTTTCTAGAGGCTATCGGCGAAAAAACACACCTTGGTCGTCACGGGTGGTCCAGATCACTGTGATTCTGAAATATTTGGACTGATCCTATGCGTACACACGGATCTAGAGGCATTTTCATTTTTCTCCATTGACTTATAATGGAAAGGTTACGCCACAGCCCTGACCTTAGGTCACGGATATAAAAAATCCGAGATATACAAATTGTAGGTGCTCATAACACCATGAAATCCACCAAGTTTGAAACCTCTGTGACAAACACTGCAGGCTGGACGTGATTGCAAACTTTTTTAGGCTTGGTCAGTAAACGTGACCTGGTGATCTGACCTGACATGACCCGGGTCAAAAATTTCACACATTGTCCAAAATTGAGGTACAGCAAGCTACTTTAAGCGGCGTGGCGCTACGCGCCGCGGTTTTTATTTACACGCAAAAAACGCGACAGGGTGGTAACATATGCCCCCCCCCCCACTGGGGCGAAGGTTAATACAAGAAATAATATCGCACGTGAAATATCGCCAGTAAGCTAAATATTATCTAGACGCGCCTCGAGAGTGTGGAAATGTTTGCCAGTCCCACTGTGCTGTCTGGAAGACGGTAGTATCGCTTGTGTACTGTGACGTTGTGCCTAAGATGGGATGCAACTTTATCCATTTCATTCTCTTTCAAGTGCATGACTTGAGCAATATCGTTGCAAGATACTTTCTCATGCTTGTTGAGGCTATCCTCGCACGATTTCACAGACCGCCAGCTGACACATTTTCCTCAGCTGGTAAAGCAGCCGTTGCAAGCACTGCCGTTCGGTGCCTTCGCCTCCTCCTCTTTCGTCTCCTCCGTGCTGAGGCCGACTATCTCTCTTACGGAGGCGACCAGGTCCAGCGCCCCCTTCTCCCGGTTGGGGATGATCACAGGGACCGTCCTTCCACGTTTCCCTCGTGTTTCGATGAGTGTCATCCATCCCATTATATCTTTTTCAAGATATGATAAATGCCTTTTCATCTTCTGTTGGCCCTTCTCGGGCCGTGTATTCGTGTCCACACGAGAGTCGAGACTGAACAGACAGCGGAACACAACGTGAATAAATGCCTTTTTGGTGTAGTCAGACACCAGTTTCTTCATAGACTCCCCGCCACGTCGCTTGTTAAACACCATAAGACTCACAGCAGTGACTCACACCAGGTTGTTGTACGCGTTTACACTGGGTTTTCTCCTCACCCCCTCTATCTTGGCGTAGAGCTGCTGCTGGATGTGCCTGTTGAGCCTCTTCATGTCGTCGGTGGTAGGTAGTGCCTTTTCGTCGTTTTGCCTGCTCAGGTTCAGCGTCTCCAGGGACGCCCGTCCCATTTTGTGTCCCCACTCACTGTCGATCAGTGTTGTGAACAATGTGACATCGTCCTGCAGCTCACGATGTTCATCACGCATGGTCATGCCCATTCCATCTGGTGGACCTCGCCCAGTGCCATTCCCACAATGCGCCGAGTGGCGGGAGTGGCGGACGTCCCCGGGGGAGTGTGTGGGGAGTGGGGGAGTGTGGGGAGTGTGGGGGAGTGTGGGGAGTGCGTCCCCGCGTGTCACCTCTCCGTTCTCGTACCTCGCGTCACAGCGAGCACGAGGCGGTCGGAGCCACACACTGTCCCCGGGCCGATACCGCGAGCGGCCCCGTTCCTCCCCGTCAGATGTTCCACACACACGGGGTCGCCTGGTCACCGAGACATTGCACACGCAGCTCCTGCCGGTGCAGCAGATTGGCCGGTGCGGCGTCGGCCGTCTGGTCATTGAGCGCCGGCTTTTCTGGCACGGCATTCGCGTTCACGATGTTTCCCATTTTTTTCAAAACCAAGGTCAAGAACAGATACGTATATTTGACTATCGCCCATGAAATAGCACATGGTGAAATAAATAAATTCGCTTAGCGCGGCGAACCCAACAACAGATGACGCTGAAGTCAATTGTCAAACCACGCCGTTACGCTGAACCGATTTGTTTAATGCTCTTAAAACGTCAACACTTTCTCGCTCGCCTTCTACACAGACTAGCCATAGCTCAGGCTGAGCCGCTTGGTGAGCTGCTCAGCATCTCGCTGAGTAAAACACTGTGCATAATAACTAACACATAATACACATACACATAACACATAATAACTACATTGCCTATGACCATTTTTTTTCAGAAAAATACGACTGTTTTCTTCGCACATTAGTCCTAATGTATTAGCCATTAACTCGGATATGAAGTGCGACTGCACTCACCACCAGGTGCCTGTAGGAACAGCAGCCCGCCCTCGCCGGTGGCCAGACGGCGCGTGACTTCGTCGTAGACGTCCCGCTGATCTTGTGTGAGCAGAGGCACACGCTAGTCCACCAGTCGCTGGTGATGGTCGATCGGCTGGTTGTCCTCTTCTTCGGGGGCCTGGGCAGGCGCGTCCGGGGGCTGTGGCAGACCGACATCGGACAGGGCCAGGCCACTGATGCGCCGGAGCTGGCGGCCGATCAGCCGCAGTGTCTCGGAGAAGACGGGGTGTTGTGCGTCGTCACCACCGCCGTCCATGGGGTCATCGTCGTCGAGATCGGCGTCATGTTCCAGCCGGCCGAGCCGCTGAAGGCGCCGCCGCACGTCCTGCGACATGGCTGTGCGGAAGTTGCGCCACAGCAGCTGAATATCGCAGCTGGCGCGGCCCTCGATGGTGATGAGTGCGAAGAGGCACCTCAGCTGCCGGGGGAAGGTGATTTCGGCTGCCTCCGCCATGGCCCGATGCCAGTGCTGGCCGTCCTCCAGCAGACCGAGCACCGAGCAGGCCTCCTGAAAGGTGTCACGCACTTGACCGTTGACAGTGCGGAGCGCCTCAAATGAGCGCGGCCCCCGCACGTTGTGCAGGAGAAGGCGCAGGAAGAAGCGTTCCCCGGCGCGTGGGCTCACCGCGTAAACACGGCCGAGAGCCCGTGCGGAGAATATCCCCGGCACGTTTGGATGTGGTGCTCCCCGCCGCCGCCGCCTCCAGCTTTTTGTCGCCGTCTGCCATGTATAGTACCTGGGGACTTCATGATAGAGCAGAGTAGCGGCGAACTCGTCCTCTGCGCAGATGTTAAAGAAGCTGGTGAGCTTGGACTGCTCCTGCCTGTCAATCACTTGCCGTAGATGGTCGTCGGCGTGGAACCTTACCAATCGGTCTTGACCGCCAAGGTGGACCGGCAGCGCTTCTACTGTGGGCAGGTGCTCATGGATTGGGTACTGGAGCAGGCGCCAGGCGGCCTCCATGGCGCTCAGATAGCGGCCCTGCTGAAAGGTCGCTATCTCGTCGACCACCGCCGGCTCACCTGGTGCCACCGCGAACATGACCTGGTCGCTTCCCTTCGTCACGTACTTGAGGACGTAACGAATGCAGGTGAAGGCATGGGTGATGAGCTCCACATTGACATGGCATTGCAGTGCGCGGCTGAGTAGGGGATTGTATGGCACAATCCAGCGGTTGTCCACAGTGATAGGACCACCGGGTCGGCCGGCCAGCTGCACGGTGCGCCCGCCGTCCAGCGGGCTGCGGCGGCGGTACTGCGGGTACCCCGTGTCGTTCACCTCGGTGACAGCGGCGAACTGCTTCGGGTATCGCTTTGTGCAGGCGCCATCAGCCATGCACGGGGCCGCTGGCCGGTGGGCACCGCACGGGCCGTGCACCATCTTTGCTGGTGACGACAGCATGGAGGACAATATGGGCATGAGGGAGGCCGCGCTTCTGCCACTCGATGCAGCTGATGAAGGCACGGACCTGACCGAAGACCGCGCCATCTCGGAGCAGGTGCAGGAGGCCGCGCAGCTTCTGGCGAAAAACTTGTGACACCACTTCTGGATGGTCTGAAGGCTGCTGTCCCGGGTACAGGCGTCGCAGGGTGTCCTTAATTTCCGCCCACATTGGATTGCACGTGACCGTGATGAATAGGTCGCCACCTCCAAACTCGCGAACGTATGCCATGGCATCGTTCAGCTTGGCGACCATGTAGCGGGCGCTGCCGGTAAAGGATGCCGGCAGCACGATGCGTCCGACATCAGCGCCGTGCTCGTCACCGGCGTGAATGGCGTCCGTCAGGCCGCGCAGCGTCTCTGTCCTCAGTGCCGGCTGGTGTTGGCGCAGGTAGCAGAGGCGGTCCGATTCGATTTTCGCGAAGGCGTCCACCAGTAGCTGCTGAAAGAGTGACTGGCCTCTGACGATCAAATTGAAATGGCCTGGACGATAGCGCAGATGGAACGCGTAGTACTCTGTTGCTGTTATGTTCATGGCATGGCGTGCTTCATTTCTAGGGACCAGCCGTCGGTGCCGTGAGGGTGTGACAGCACGTAGTGCAGGGGGTCGTAGCTGCGGTGATACTCATTGATTCGTTCCACACCGCCGTCTCGGTGGTGCAGGACGATGTCGCGGACGCCATGCGCCACACAGTGTCTTCTTTCGACGCGGCCCCGCACTACTCATGGCTCAGGCCTAGCCGTCTGGGCAGCGACCAGCAGGCGCGGGGTACAACCATTGCGACGCGCACTTTCAGCACGAAGTGGTGCACGAAGATGGCGGTCACCGCGGCGGTCACCGCGGCCCGCCGCCTGAGCGAACACTGTGAGGCAATCGGCCCACAAAAGGGCCGCGTGCGCGCCAGCCCGGTCCCCGCTGCCACGGCCTCGCCGCCCTCCACGTCTCGGCAGGTTGGCAGCTTCGTCTCCATCCCCTAGCTGCGTCAACCTACCAAGTGCAGGGCCGTCGCAGTCTTGGGCGTCTTCTCCGGAGGCGAAGAAACGTAGCACGGAATCGCGTCCACGGACGCCAGTTGGGATGGCCGCAGTGGGCTCCTCTGCAATATACGATATATATTATTTAAATGCATGATGTAACATTTTTATAATTGTTGTACACCCCATCCTGGCGTCCCCGCCGACCAGCCGGCAGAACTCGCTGCCCAGGATGGAGAGCAACGCCTCCACGGCTTCTTTCTCTGAAAAGGACGATAACAAAAGCTCAGAGAAACCTGACAGCTTAATATTTTCTAATGCATACCCCGAAATGAACACGCATAAGAGGACGTGTGTTATGCTTCACTTTCCTCTGGAAAACGGCATTGCATTACCGCTATCTGCGAATATGAGGTGCTGATCGGAACTCGGATCTTCGGAATTCCGATTGTCTAATGTGCAATGCAGAATTCGGATGAACAGCCTGCTACTGGCTTTGGACAAAATACAGGGTGACCCAGCAAAAGCGGGCCCCGTCCTAACTTTTTGCTATAGTTCCTATAATAATTGACCAAATGGGTTTATTTTTCAGGACATGGCAGAAGCAACACCTGACAACTCAAAGAAACCTCACTGGAAGCTAGATCACAGAATATACTGTGTAAAACACTACTACAAGACAAGCTCGTTTAAGAAAACTCAGGAGACTTTCTTACATGAGTTTGAATGTCAGAAAGCACCCTCCAAGAGCAGGATCCAGAACTGGGTGGACCACTTTGAGAAGTTTGAAACCGTTGAAAACCTCAACGCAGCCAGTGAACGTCGTCCAAGCCACTCAGGAGGTACGAACAGGAAGCGCACAGCCGAACTTATCGAGAGCGTGAGAGAGTCAGTTCAGCAGAGTCCGAAACGCTCCTTGCGCAAACGAAGTCAGTCTCTCGGTATTTCCCGTGAAACGTGCAGGAGAGTACTTGTTAACGATATGAAGGCTTATCCATACAGGATACAGACAAAACAGACTCTCACTGTCTCAGACAAAGAGAAGAGAAAGGCTATGGCAGTGAAGATGTTGGAGAAAATGGAGGAAAGCCCAGAATTCCTGAAGTTCATCTGGACCTCCGATGAAGCTCACTTTGACCTTGAAGGAAAGGTGAATTCGAAGACAAATGTCTTTTGGGGGACCTCCAAGCCTCAAGAAGTAGCCACCACGCCTCTGCATTCCCCTAGGTGCACGGTATGGGCTGCAATCTCAGCAAGAGGAATCATCGGGCCAATGTTCTTCGAGGAATCTGGAGCGACAGTGACCGTCACCAAAGAACGGTATGTTGAAGTCCTCGAAGCCTTCAAGAGCGAGCTATATGCGCTCTATCCATCGCTTATGAACAGGTTCTGGTTCCAGCAAGATGGAGCAAGCTGTCACACCTCGAAGATGTCCCGAGATTGGCTGAAAAAGAACTTCGGACGTCGTGTGATCAGCCTGAAGACTGATTTTGAGTGGGCGCCCCATAGCCCAGACCTGAGTCCCCCAGACTTCTTCCTCTGGGGCTATCTCAAGGACCGGGTGTACTCAGAGAAGCCTAGGACCATCACCGACCTCAAGGAAGCCATCAGGGAGGAGATGAGAGCCATTCCTCGGTCTGTGTGCAAGGCCGTCATGGACAACTTCGTGCTGCGCCTCAAGAAATGTAACGAGCTAAATGGAGGACATCTCGAGCACATGCTCTAGATTGAACAAGGAGAGGTCGGTCGCTTTCGTGTTTTGACATTGTACTTAGAACACAATAAACCAGTTGTGTCCGAAGTTTCATTCAATTCAAACCATTACTTAAAAAATGACGTCTATCGGAAGTTGGGGCCTGCTTTTGCTGGGTCACCCTGTAGAAAAATCGCTATTACACTGAAGCTTATACGAGTCATTTTGGCACATTCTTCGCCTCTTTGTGACACATTATCCAAATATTCATCTGCCTATCTCACCAGCGTCCATCACAAAGCGTTCCCAGCTTTGCCAGGACATCTTTCCAGGTGACCTCAGCGTCGACTCTGGCCAAGCAGCGACCGGTGATCTTGACGAACTCGAACCAGATCTGGAAACGTGAAAGACCTTGTTTTAAATGTCCTGCACCTATTGTGTTATGCAGGCCACTTGCTCTGAATATAACCTCACAGATCACTTTCATCATCATCATCATCATCATTTGTTCAGCATCGCATTGTGCGATAAGTGATAATAAGTAATAACAGAGTGTAACACGTCAACTTCAACGCAGTGAGTTGCAGGTGAGAAGTCTAAGTAGACGCCGGGATGCCTCGCAACTGCCTTGTAAAACAAACTTCAAGCTGTCTTTCAGGCCATCTGGCATGCGATGAGTCCGAACCCGGTCACGATCTACCGGACCACCAGCGGCAAGTTCCAGCACTTCTCTGAATTTATTTTTCAGCATGCCGAATATCTCCATCACGAATGAGCCCACCAGTTCACTGGGATTCAGGGTCAGCTTTGCCAGTGAAGTGATGAGGGCTTGCTGTAGACGGTGGCGGGCGCACATCGCAGATCTGAAGGTGCGTAAGATTTCACCTCTCAATTCCTCTTGGACTGTGGGAATACCTGAGGAATCCATCAAGGCGTAGTGATGTGCAGAGCGCGGAAGTCCAAACGCAGCCTTCACGCAGCTGGCTTGCACTTTGTCTAAGTGTTCCACATCAGCCGAGCGCAAGACAGCCGTGCCGCAGCCGAATATCAAAACAGGTAAGACTACCGTCTGCCATAAATACGCCTTGTCTGCGGGAGATAGTTTCTTGCTCAACATACCGGCGGGCGTGAGGCCATTAAAGGCGGCACGTGCTCGTTTTTCTCGCTGGTTAACATGACTGGCGGCTGATAGGCGAGAGTCCAGCACCACGCCAAGGTGCTCCGATTGTGACCTGGTCAGGAGCCGCTGGCCAGACAGTACCCATGACGGTGTACTTGCCAGGAGTTCTCCACCAAAGAGGACACAGTGACTTTTCGTTTTTTCTGGGTCAGGATGAACGAATTCAAGCCTCCATTCCTGTGCGAATTCTCCAACCAGGCCCAACAGACCACCAAGATGCAGGGCGTTTGCAGACAGTAGGAGCAGATCGTTGTCATAGCACACAGCCGGAACGTGGTGCTGACAGGTAGGCGCCACATCCATTCTCGTCCAACGCTGCCAGGAGAGGGTGCAGATACACATTGGCGAAGCTGGGAGAAAGGGTGGCACCCTGCCTAGTGCCCCTCAGTACCGAGAAGGTCTCGGATATGGCTCCCCCGAATGCAACTCTCGCAGCAAGATTACAGTACCAGTGTACAATCAGAAGACAGACCTACCCGATGACGTAGCTGCTAGAGGACCGTGGTACCCATGTATCGTTTGTAACTGTTTATCCATGCCTGCCTCACTCCCAGCTGGGTACACCTCTGTCCTGATGCTTCCTTTCTTGTACTTTCAGATGTGTTGGTCATTGCTGTCAAATACAATCCGAAGCAAATGACTGAGGTCTATTTATGACCAACACATAACTGGTTTCATCGTCCTCAATTGGTATCCACGCCAAGGTAAAAAGTCACACCAACCACAGCACCGCAGCGTCAAACAGGAAAACCCAAGGGGTAACCGTACAGGCACCGACAGCTCCTCTATTAGGGAACAGTCTGATTTTGCTCCTTTCCTCAGAAGCCACCCACAGGGCTGTTGGGATCTGCCCATTTGTTTCCGCCGTGCATTTCTCGTTATGCATCGCGTGGTACACTGTACGGATGCTCGCCTACGGGACGTCACATGACTGCTTGTATGATGCGGCGCGGTATCAGCCGACTGGTGGCCTCCTTGATCAGAGGAATGCTGTTCGCCGTCTTAGAGGCCTTGATCCGCCGCAGGTCGGCTACCTCGTGGATGGCATAAGGCGAAAGTGAAAAGTTTTTGCGAAGTTTTTGAAGTCTTTGAGGCGCCAGTCAGCAATTTCCGTATTCGAAAGTCGGAAGTCGGGTCAGGAAATCCTCTGGAGCGATGGCCATAAGCAATCGCAGAACATTGGCTGGCCAGCGCTGCAGCACTGTATCCCGCGTCGAACTGGACGGCGATGAAATCCGCATTCCGCAACCTCAGTAACGGAAACTGGGAATCACTGACTTAGCAGTTGGAGTAGGGTTTGGAGACTCAGCTATGTAGCCTTGCAAACCCGATTTGTAGCTGGTGCCAGAGCTACCTGAGCCAGAGCATTTACTGTCCCAGCATGAAGTCCGACCAGTCCCAGCGGGTGGCACGCGTGCCCGCGTTCAGCCGCATGCTCCGGAACACCTGCGTGAAGCCCCGTGGCAATGCGTCAGGTGCCGTGTTATGCACACCGGATATGTGGACGGCACGCAGCAAAATGTCGTATTTGACAGTGACGCAATGGCGGAGCCAAACCATGGCTGCTGCCGACCGTGATGACTGAGAGTTCAGTACCGAGACCACACTGCTGTTGTTTGCTCGTACAATAACACATCGGCATGCCAGAACATGGGACCAAATATGAACTGGCACCACCACGCCTATAAGGTCTTTTACCCTGATGTCGGCACCATGCAGCCAGCTAGGCCATTCGCCAGCGGCTGCCGCATATTGCACCCAGACCGACAGAGCCGTACTTATGAAGGATTTCTTCCAGCCTCTGCGAACCAGGTAGAGCCGGGCTCACATTCAAGTCTCCCGCGCTTCTCGACTGGTCTTCCATCATGGCGACAGCTACCCGTGCCTCGTGTATCCCTCCTCCGACCATAAGGTCAGGGATCTTCCAGTGTGAGCCCAGGCGGATACGTCCACTCTCCCAGTCAAACTTACGGAGGGGAAGGTGGACAGGAAGTCGCGGCCCAGGATGACCACAGTCTCGGTGCAGTCAATGATCTTGAGTACATGGTCGCGCACATCACCCTCTCCTACATCAATACAGACAGTCACAGTTCCAACCACGTCAGCATCTCCACACACACCATGTACTTTACTGCCAATACCCTGCACTGGCCGCAGATTCATCAGGACCTAGCTCTTCAGCTGTACGCTTGTCCACGACTGAGGTTCCAGCTCTAGGGTCTACATGGCTGACACTGGCTGATCATTTAACAGGACACTCAATGTGAGAGCCCTTCACTCTCGCATGACTCGCTTGCATGCACGGAGATCATGCCCCTTCCCCCCACATCGCGGACAACAGCGCCCAGGGCATGTACGCATGATGTGACCTGTCTTACTACAGATGTAGCATTTCATGGGCGGGCGGTTTACAATCTGACTGACCGTGCTATCACCTCTGCCCCTGTGGGCTCTGACAGCCACGACATCACCTCCGTCCGACCTTTCATCAAGGCTGCTCGACTGCCGCCTCTGAGAGGTGTGCCACCGTTGGAGCACTAGTGACAGTTACGGCCTCTGCACCAACACTGATTGCACCTACCGGCTCTATGAGAGGCACATGAGGAGTCGTAGTCGAGTCGGAGTCAAAGTCAATTTTTGAAGCCGGAGTCTGAGTCTGAGTCGGAGTTACCCTAAAATACATCGACTCCGCAGCCCTGCTGATGTGGTGACACTGGATACTTTGATTGTTGATTGTGTTCTGCGACAGAAGAAAACGTGTGCGGCTCTGCTGGATCCCGAGCCACGTAGGCATCCAAGGTAACGAGACTGCCGACTTGGCGGTGAGGAGGGCCTCGGAGAGGCCTCATCTCCACCGATTCCCACTCCCAGCTAGGGACTTTTTTCCCTACGATCAAAGCCTTCTTGCACAGCAAATGGCAAAGCAGGTGGGATGGCTGCTTGGGCAACAAGCTTCTATCCCTCAAGCCCACCCTAGCACCGTGGGCCTCCTCAATGCGCAAAAACAGGCGGGACGAGGTAGTCCTGTGCAGGCTGAGGACTGGGCACACGTACGGCACCCACGGCTTTCTCGTCTGTGGAGGAGACAGACCTACGTGTCCTAGATGCACTGTCCCCCTATCGGTGAGGCATGTTCTACTGGACTGTCCTCAGCTTAATCGTGAAAGGGAAGCGCACTTCGGGGCTACGCATCAGCTGACCATCCAAAACCTGCTAGGTAACGACTCGCACCTCCTAGACAGGGAAGCCCTCTTGGCGTTCGTCAGAACCTCCGGACTCCGAGTGGCGAGTAGTCTACTCTCACCAAGTTTCGTAAAACTCTCTCTTTACCGGAACTCTTGCCTCGCTGTCCTGCGAGGGTTAGCTTTTATCTTCGAGCACGATAGTTTCTAAACCCAGACCTAGTATATTGGACGTTAGCCCGAGCAACGCTTCTTGAGGGACTGTTGTCCCGTTTTTTTACATCATTTTACTCGTGCTTTGAGAGAAAACTGCACATTGCTCACCATTGTTTAGCACGCTTACCTGCGCTTTAAGACTGTTGTTAACTCGCTATTCAGTTCTTGCCCCGCACCTCACGCAAAAAGATAAGTTACTGGCGTCATATAACCCTCAGAGGTTGGGCACGCCATCAAACCCAATCATCATCATCATCATCATCGACTCGTTGAAATGACATGGCGAGACTGCATGGAAGGGTCTTTGGCAGGAATGGAGTCCATGCTCTCAAAATATGGCCATGAGCATGTGCCCGCCCCACTGCGCTGTTTTTCTTGCTGGACATCTTTGTACCTTTGAAGCAGCCTGTGCCACTTCTTGCGGCAGTCTTCCCAACCAATGTCATACCCTTGGGTCTTCATCTCTTCTTGCACACGGAGCCATCGTGCCCTTACATCTTGCTTGGACTTTGTTTTTTTTTTCTGGTGCATCGATAACATTCTCATGGCAAACTGTGATCAGCAATTTACTTTTTTTTGGACATCCTTTGCAGAAGTAGTGGGGTCTGTTTCACAATGTTAAGTTGCAGCAGCATCACATCTTGAATGGCATGCTGTGGCTTCTTCAACTGATAGGATCTGTGATCCACATTTACCACATGCATGGATACACCTGGAAAAATACTAGACATGGTTAGGTGGTTGTATCCACATTATCAAACAGTACAGCTGTACTATATAACACATTTTGATAAATATATTGCATCACAATAGGATATTTTGCTTAAAACTATGCAACAAGCAATAAGACACCTTCACTGGTTTTCTGGTTTTCATTATTTTTTAAAGAAAACCATGAAAGAAAACCATGGCGCTCTTCGATGTCGAAGAGCGCCGGAAAGGTCTTCATGAGCTTCGTGACTGAAGCACCCGTCTTGCCACGACGTCCAAGAATCTCCTGGCGCCGACTTGGGAACGTGCTGATCATTAGCTCCGGATCGCGCTCGCCGAGCTGCATCCGGTTGATGCTGCGCTCGCCTTAGCAGGCCGAGTTCTTTACGGCGGGACGGTAACCTGAGTAAAGATAAATGCAAATTAGAATAGCGAGATAACATTTATTTGATGTCGCAGTACTATAGAGCGGAAACACGTCACATTCCAATGCCAGAGCCATCAAAACAGCTGCAGTCGGAGTAGCTCAGGTTAGTCCTCGCCGGCACTGGTAATTTCACCGACAACTTACACGGCACGAAGGGGATACGACTCCCCCACCCCACCCGCGCTTGGCCCCAAATTGAGCTACAGCATTACAGCTTTGCAGAAAGCCAGGCCGGCATCCGAACATCGACCCGGGCATAGCCGTCCGCAGTCAGATGTACCCCATCCTTAAACACGTTCTTGCGCGTCGTGCGGTGATTTCGGTCCGCCAGGCGCCATCCGATGTGACGGGTCACTTCGACGCTCTGGCTGAAACCGTAGATCACAGCGCTGAGCTTGGCCTCTGCGTGGTAAGCGTCTCTAACCTCCCAGTGGATGTCGTTTTGCCGCGGCTTCGGGCCAAACACCGTCACACTGTGGGCGGGAACTTGGGACAGTAGCTTTTCCATGACGGGAACCACCGCTTGGGTGGAGAGCTGTCGGGCCGTTCGGTGCTCCTGCGGGGTCCTGTCGTTCCAGTCCAGTCACGGTACGACCCGACCCTCGGCCTCTCCGGCAATATTGCTGGACAGCCACTCGCTCCGCTCACGCCGCACACATGCTGGCCCAGCTCAACGCCGCGCCGGGGGCGCCCGGTCTGTGGCACAGACACCATAAGGCAGCACAAACACCATTAGGCTCAACACTGTACACACTGGAGCACATCATCGGATTCTGAACTCCTTCCCCCGACCCCTACCTCGACCTCGACCTCAACCACGACCACCTCGACCTCGGCGACCACTTCGACCTCGGCGACCACTTCAACTCCGGCCCCGCCCGGATGTCCTCGCCCCCAGACCTCGACTGAGGCAACCCCTCGACCACCCGGTGATCTTGGGAGGCCGCTGCCTCACTTTCTGCTCATGAGCTCAACCGATCAGGATGAGTCTGGCCAGCCCGTGCCGCTCAAACTCAATCCGTTTCAAAGAGAGCAGGCACTCTCGCCTCACTGTCAGCCTCAGCGTGTAACCCAACGCCCAGACGGGACCCTGGAAATCCACCTGACGAACCAAACTGAGATCCGGAATATGCTTGCCCTCAAAGAAATATCATTCAAGGCACGAGATAAGCAGGTCCGCAAAATAGAGGTCAAAGTTGAGCCACATCCGTTCAAAAATTCAGTGCGGGGAGTGATCACATGCCCGGACCTCCGCGGCGTGGCGGACGACGAAGTCGTGGACGGAATGGAAGGGCAAGGTGTCACCCATGCCCGCCGCATCCGTCGTAAGGTGAAAGGATCTCTTATGAACACCGACTCAATCGTTTTAACTCTGAACCGCCCCACCCTCCCGCGGGAGGTCAAGGTTGGCTATCTTGTGGTTCCCATTCGTGCCTTTCTTCCGGATCCAGTCCGGTGTTTCAAATGCCAAGCCTTCGGGCACGTCTCCTCGAAGTGCCGGGGAACACAGCGCTGTGGGGTCTGCTCAGCTGAGGGGCATGGCTCTGACGCTTGCCAATCGGACAGTGTCAAATGTGCCAACTGCGGTGGCCAGCACCGGGCATGGCACCGCAAATGCCCTAAGTTTGTGTTCGAGGCTGAGGTGCGCGCATTGATGACGAAGGAGAACGTCTCCTTTCGCGAGGCGCGGGACAGGGTGCGACAGCGCACTCCCGCACCTTCGCTTTCATACCGAGATGTGGCCGCTCGGCCACCCCAACCTGCTGCAAGCCGGGTCGCCCTCGGACCCGGGGTGAGTGGTGCCCTCAGGAAGGCCGGCAATCTTCGCCAGCTTTCTGTAGCAGAGCTGATCCAGCTCCTCTCGGGGCTCATTGAGGATGACACTCCGCCGGCACCCGCAGCCGATTCTGTGCCAGCAGCGCCTGCTGCTGATGCACGTCGCCGGGCAGAATCTGAGGATGACTGGACCGTTGTTCACCCACGGCGCCGCCCGTCGAGGCGCCAGTCTCCAACAGCCACTGTACCACCATCTCCGGGATCTGACAGGGCGATCAGCCCAGCAGTGCTGGAAACCCTGAAGCGGGGAGAGGAGGAGCGACGGGCGAGGGACGCCAAACGTGCCAGACTGGCCGAGAAGGCCAAGGAGGGGAGGCCGTCCCCAGTGGTGAACGCCCCGGCCGGCTCTCCGGCCATGCCCCCTCCCCCTCCCCCGCCTCTCCCGAGGCGGCCCCCTCCGCCGTCCCTTGGGGCGGCATCCGGTACCCTCAGCGTGCCGGATCCTGCACCCAGCCCCCCAGGCTCGGTGCTGGCCGAACGCAGGCGTTCGGCCAAGCGTGGTCCCCCGTCGCCGCCAGAGCAGGGCCCTGGCCGGGTGCGGTTTGGCAACCGAACCGTTTCAGGCCCTGTGGGACCTCGGTCCCAGTCTGCCGACGGCCGACAGAGATCTAGCCACGCGAGGATTCAATACGAATCCTCTGGGGAGGTGATTTTCTAGTCGTTTTTCTACTCAATCTTTTAAACAGTCTTATCGCCTTCTTGGGCTGTTTTACGTCTGGACGGGCTTTTAAAGCGCTTCTGCGCCTCTTTTACTGTCTTCTCCATGCAGAGTTTCTTACAGTGGAACTGTAGAGGACTCCGCAGTAGCCTTGTTGATTTACAGACGTTGATCCGTCGCGACTGTCCTCTCCTGGTCTGTCTACAGGAGACGAAGCTGAAGCCAGAGCATCACCTACATTTCAAAGGGTATTCCATTTTCAGGAAGGACCTGGATACCGACTCAGTTGCTCACGGTGGTGTTCTCGTGGCTGTCAGCCATAGAGTTTCGACGAGACCAATCCCGGTCAGATCCCCGCTTCAAGCGGTCGCTGTTCGGGTGGCTCTCGGTCACCGGGAGCTAACCTGTTGTTCACTGTACTGCCCACCAGGGGAGTCTCTCCCTGTGCAGGATCTTCATATGTTACTGGCAGAGCTACCTCTGCCAGTTTTGATTCTAGGCGATTTTAACTCTCACCACTCTGCATGGGGATGTCAGACAGTTTGCACCCGTGGTCGACTTTTAGCATCTTTTATTGGCGATGAGGACTTATGCGTCCTTAACTCCGGTGCTCCAACTCATTTTACTCTACCTTCTGGTCAGACATCAGTTCTAGATCTCAGTCTTAGCAGTCCGCAGCTCGTTCCTCTTTTCACGTGGCGCGTTGCTGCGCACCCAATGGGCAGCGACCATTTTCCGATATGGCTGGACCTCCGGGAGCATGGCTCAGTTGGCTGTCGGCCACCCAGGTGGAACTTAACGAAGGCAGACTGGACCGAATTCGAGGCGAGACTGACAGAGTCATTCTCAGATGTTCCAACATACAGTTTGTCGGTCGATGATTTTTGAGGATGGAGATGCTAGTACTGAGCATTGTGTTACATATGATGATGAAGATGATTAGCCAGATGCTCATTATTTAGGATCAAAATTGATAGAATAGTTGTATTACGTTTCACCCACGGGGCTTCTTCGGATACATATAGGTAAATTCAACAAATAGAACACAGAGATGCAGGCCAAGCTCAGACACAAATCATGCGCATGCAATAAATATCGTGAAAGGATTAACAGATATCTTGAGATTTAGACGAATAATAATTTTAAGATCGACCCCTAAGTGCGTACTGCGCGCTATAATTTGTCTTTGTTAATAAATACGTATACCTATTTAACAGTCGACAACACAATACGTACTACGCGAATTACGCTATCATTCCATCTCAGAATTCGTACTACGCGCACACTAATACATACACATCATTCTAAATCACAGCTAACAATGACCTATAATACCCAATCATAATCAGTGTTCGGTGGTACAGCATATCTACAGGCGCTGCCTACTGGAGCCATCTGTTAGACACGAAAGGAACTACTGCTACTATGTAGGTATCGGTGTCATATAACGCTACCAACAGAACAAGCCAAGGAACAAGCGCTAATGTGCATATGATGATGTGTAGGGAACTGGATGGAGTAAGCGCCATGATGATGTGTTTTTGTTAAGTGCTGGTTTTTTGTTTCTTATCTCAATTGATTCAGTTATTAAAAGGTTCGCTTCGTCCTTGCATCTATGAAGAATAGAAATTTCGAAGTCAGTGTTCATCGGTTGTGCTGTGGGGTGTGCTGTCAGTATATGATCACCTAGGTCAGTACCTTTCCTTTTGTTCCTAGCGTCTCCCAAGTGTTCCATAAATCTAGTCCTCACCATGCGTTTAGTTTTACCAATGTATGTATCTCCACACATTTTACATTTAATCTCATACACAACGTTTTTGGTATGGCATCTACCTTTGAGGCCACCCTCACACGTACTGCAAGTCTTACGACACCCCCTGGGACAATCAGGGGGTTGCAGTGCAGACGAGGTCAGTTGATTTGAGAGTGTAGGTCCGCTTTTCCACGCAACTCGAATATCCAAATCTGAGGACTTCACTGCTGCGTTGACTTTACGTGTGAGGGTTTCGTCAATGTAAGGTAGAGATATGTAGGTAATATTGGGAGAAGACTTTTTCTTTTGAGATTGTTTGTTTTTATATCTGATTGCGTTTTGTATGTTACGAATCAGTTTAATCGGATAGCCGCTGGAAATGAATATGTCCGTTATTTTTTGTAGACCCCGGTCCTGTGCTGCTTTATCAGACCCCAAACGAACAGCTCTAAGCGACTGAGAGTGTATGAGGCTCCTTTTGGTCTGCATAGGGTGGCTGGAGTCAAAATGTAATATGATAGGGGCTGCTGATGGCTTAACATAAAGTTCTGTGGTGTATGCTCCTGAGGGTTCTACAGTGATTAGTGTATCAAGGAAGGGAATTTGTCTTTGTGACGAGAGATCGGTGCGTTCGAAGCTGAATTTTAGACAAGGATGGAAGCTATTAATGAACTGTATGTATTCATCTAAGTTTTGCGAGCCATGGGTCCAAATACCAAAAATATCGTCGATGTATCTAAGGTAAAGTGCAGGTTGTAGTCTATCCGATGCTAGTATGCGTGTTTCTACTGCGTTCATGAAGAGGATAGCCAGGGGAGGGGCTATACGGCTTCCCATAGCTATCCCCTGGGTTTGCTTGTAATATTTTGTACCGAAGCGTACATAGTTGTTTTCCAGACAGAAGCGTACATAGTTGTTTTCCAGACAGTTGTTTAGTTGTTTTCCTGTCTGGAAAACAACTATGTACGCTTCGGTACAAAATATTACAAGCAAACCCAGGGGATAGCTATGGGAAGCCGTATAGCCCCTCCCCTGGCTATCCTCTTCATGAACGCAGTAGAAACACGCATACTAGCATCGGATAGACTACAACCTGCACTTTACCTTAGATACATCGACGATATTTTTGGTATTTGGACCCATGGCTCGCAAAACTTAGATGAATACATACAGTTCATTAATAGCTTCCATCCTTGTCTAAAATTCAGCTTCGAACGCACCGATCTCTCGTCACAAAGACAAATTCCCTTCCTTGATACACTAATCACTGTAGAACCCTCAGGAGCATACACCACAGAACTTTATGTTAAGCCATCAGCAGCCCCTATCATATTACATTTTGACTCCAGCCACCCTATGCAGACCAAAAGGAGCCTCATACACTCTCAGTCGCTTAGAGCTGTTCGTTTGGGGTCTGATAAAGCAGCACAGGACCGGGGTCTACAAAAAATAACGGACATATTCATTTCCAGCGGCTATCCGATTAAACTGATTCGTAACATACAAAACGCAATCAGATATAAAAACAAACAATCTCAAAAGAAAAAGTCTTCTCCCAATATTACCTACATATCTCTACCTTACATTGACGAAACCCTCACACGTAAAGTCAACGCAGCAGTGAAGTCCTCAGATTTGGATATTCGAGTTGCGTGGAAAAGCGGACCTACACTCTCAAATCAACTGACCTCGTCTGCACTGCAACCCCCTGATTGTCCCAGGGGGTGTCGTAAGACTTGCAGTACGTGTGAGGGTGGCCTCAAAGGTAGATGCCATACCAAAAACGTTGTGTATGAGATTAAATGTAAAATGTGTGGAGATACATACATTGGTAAAACTAAACGCATGGTGAGGACTAGATTTATGGAACACTTGGGAGACGCTAGGAACAAAAGGAAAGGTACTGACCTAGGTGATCATATACTGACAGCACACCCCACAGCACAACCGATGAACACTGACTTCGAAATTTCTATTCTTCATAGATGCAAGGACGAAGCGAACCTTTTAATAACTGAATCAATTGAGATAAGAAACAAAAAACCAGCACTTAACAAAAACACATCATCATGGCGCTTACTCCATCCAGTTCCCTACACATCATCATATGCACATTAGCGCTTGTTCCTTGGCTTGTTCTGTTGGTAGCGTTATATGACACCGATACCTACATAGTAGCAGTAGTTCCTTTCGTGTCTAACAGATGGCTCCAGTAGGCAGCGCCTGTAGATATGCTGTACCACCGAACACTGATTATGATTGGGTATTATAGGTCATTGTTAGCTGTGATTTAGAATGATGTGTATGTATTAGTGTGCGCGTAGTACGAATTCTGAGATGGAATGATAGCGTAATTCGCGTAGTACGTATTGTGTTGTCGACTGTTAAATAGGTATACGTATTTATTAACAAAGACAAATTATAGCGCGCAGTACGCACTTAGGGGTCGATCTTAAAATTATTATTCGTCTAAATCTCAAGATATCTGTTAATCCTTTCACGATATTTATTGCATGCGCATGATTTGTGTCTGAGCTTGGCCTGCATCTCTGTGTTCTATTTGTTGAATTTACCTATATGTATCCGAAGAAGCCCCGTGGGTGAAACGTAATACAACTATTCTATCAATTTTGATCCTAAATAATGAGCATCTGGCTAATCATCTTCATCATCATAGGTCGATGATTTCACGTCCAAACTCGTCGAGGCTGCCGAAGCCTGCATACCCCGCAGTTCCGGTATGCCCCGACGACCACCAGTTCCGTGGTGGAGTGATGCTTGTTCTGACGCAATTCGTGCCCGAAAACGTGCCTACCGCGCCTTTCAGCGGAATAGTTCCACGGCCAACATGATAGCTTTTAAGAGAGCCAGAGCGGTTGCCAAGCGCACTATCAAAGAGGCCAAGATCTTATCTTGGAAGCGTTATGTCAGCACTCTTAATCGTTTTACTCCAATCGGCGAAGTATGGTCGCGCATAAAGCGCATCTCGGGCCGGCACTCCTCTGTACCCTTACCCGTGCTGAAGGTGGATGGAAGGGACATCATGGAGCCAAACGCCGTTGCTTCGGAGATAGGCCGCGCCCTCTATCGGCGGTGTGGTGATGAGTCCCTCGACGAATCCTTTGTCAGGCACCGCTCATCTTGTGAAGCTTCTGGGGTCAATTTTAGCACCTCCGACGTTTTGAGCTACAACGATACTTTTACAATGGTTGAGCTCAAGTCAGCTATAAGCTGTCTTAAATGTGTCGCAGAAGGCCCGGATTCTGTCCACAATGAGATGCTTCGCCATCTCCCTCCGGTTGCTCTGGATGCTCTCCTTCAGCTGTTCAATCTCCTATGGATGACGGGTGTTTACCCAAACTCCTGGCGGGAGGCAGTTGTCATCCCTGTTCTGAAAGCAGGGAAGAGCGGTTTGGACCCTCTGCACTACCGCCCAATTGCGCTCACATCCGCCCTTGGAAAGCTGTTGGAAAAGCTGGTGAATATCCGACTTACCTGGCATCTGGAGCGGCACGGACTTCTTGCCAATTCTCAGTGTGGTTTTAGAAAGCACCGGAGTACTGTCGACCACGTTCTTACTCTTGACTCAGTTGTCCGCTCGAATTTTAAACAAGGCCGTCAAGTAGGCGCCTTGTTCTTCGACATTGAAGCAGCGTATGATACCACTTGGCGTTTCGGTATCTTACAGAAGCTGCATAAGCTAGGCATTCGAGGCACGATGGGTCATTTTCTAAGCAGTTTTCTTGGTGATCGTTTCTTCCGTGTTCGAGTGGGCAACCAGTTATCTGAGCGGTTCGCCCAGATTAATGGAGTCCCACAAGGCGGTGTGCTCAGCGTGACGCTTTTTGGTGTCATGATCAACGACATCGAAAGAGTCCTTTCGCCAGCCATCGGCCGCGCTCTTTACGTTGACGATTTCGCTATTTGGTGCAGTGCGGCGTCGACCAGGTCAATGGAGCGACAGCTGCAGATTGCAGTCTCTCGAGTGGAGGCATGGGGCAAGGAGAACGGCTTCCGGTTCTCCTCTGCAAAGACGGTGGGCATGCAGTTTTCCCGTAAGCGTCGCCCCACTGCACCCATGGTGGTGAGGCTCTACCGTGAAGCCATACCAGTGGTTGCGGAGGCCAAGTTCCTTGGCATGACTCTTGACTGCCGACTCACATACCGAAGTCACATAAAGTGTCTCCGTGACAGATGTCTTAAAGCTCTTGACATTCTGAAATGTGTCGCTCGCATGTCCTACGGCGCTGACCGTAGTACGCTACTCCTTCTTTATCGGTCTCTTGTGCGGTCCCGTCTGGACTATGGATCTTTTATCTATGACAACGCTGCATCCTCATCCAAGCTTATCCTTGACACTGTCCACCACGCAGCGATTCGCATTGCGACTGGTGCTTTCCGAACCACTCCTGTCGTCAGCTTGTTAGCTGAGGCGAACGAGCCCCCTCTGGCCTTACGAAGGCAGATGTTGGGCATGCGATACGCCATCAAACTTCGTCAGTTCCCTTCCCATCCTGCTCACGGACCGGCTTTCTCCAGGTCGCTCTTAGCAGTCTTTGATGGCGACGAGAGGAGCCGCTCTCGAGTTTTCTGCACCCGAACGGCCGATCTCCTCCGAGATTGTGGCCTAAGCACTCGGGACATCATGCGAGTTGTTATCCTGCCTGAACCGCCTTGGAGGTTATCTGTCCCCTCTGTGGACCTAACCCTATCAGGCACACGGAAAGACCAAATTCTGCCTCTGGCCTTCAAGGCGAAGGCATTGGAACATATTGAATCATATTCAGGCCATGCCGTGGCATACACCGATGGGTCCAAGTCGGACCTCGGTGCTGGCTGTGCCTTCGTCTGCGGCGACGCTGTGCGATGTTTTACTTTATCTAAACATGCATCCGTTTTTACCTGCGAACTGGTCGCCGTCCTCAAACTTTTATGTTTTATCCAGATTCATCCCGCTCGGTCATATCTTGTCCTCTCCGACTCATTGAGCGGACTCCAGTCCTTGACACAATTCTATCCACTTGACCCCCTCGTACAGGAGATTCTTCTCCGTTTGACGGCTCTCGACCGAGAGGGTACCTCAGTGACTTTTTGCTGGATTCCTAGCCATGTTGGTATAGCTGGCAATGAGCGGGCGGACCGTGCTGCGAACCATGCGGCGCGGCAGCCCTGCTCCCGCCGGTTCCCTCTACCGGCCAGGGACTTTTTCCCTGCGGTGAGCTCATTCTTCCGCGGAAAGTGGCAGGAGGCTTGGAGCAAATGTCAGACAAACAAGCTGCTACGCATCAAACCGGGTTTGGCAACCTGGTTGTCTGCGTCACGCAAGTCGCGTCGAGAGGAGGTCATCCTCTGTCGGCTTCGCACAGGACACACTTTCGGTACCCATGGACACCTTATTGGCGTCGGCCCAAGACCTGTTTGTGCGAGATGTGGCGACAGACTTTCCGTCCGACACGTTTTTCTGGAGTGTCCAAGACTGGAAGCTGAGCGGCTGAAATTTCTGGGCCTGCGCGGGGCCCAGCTTTCTTTGAGAGCAGTCTTAGGTGACGAGTCCTCTTTGCTTGACTCTTCCCGCCTCTTTCCGTTTATTGCGGCCTCCGGCCTTCAGGTGATTTTTAACGCCCGACACTGAGGAAGTCAAATAAGAAATGGGCGCGATATAGCCTCGCAGCTGGTGCGCCCTGTCACTCCAAATCATCATCATCACTGGAGCACATCCCTCGTCCGTGTAGCTGCTACGGCTGTTGCGCACAGACTGGGGCGTCTCTAGCGCCGCCACCGGCCCGCGCAGGGGCCCTGTGCGCTCCGATTGGCGGCCTACCTGTGACGCCTGTCTATGTCACGCGTAAAGTCCGTCGTCTTGTTGGAATGCCTCTGCTATACGGGTCCCTCCTTTTCAATATGTCAGTACTTCTTTTCATGTTTACTGAGCGACAGAGTCTCAGAGAGCACGTCTTGCACAAGGATTGTATCCGCACCATGTGCACCGGCATCGCGGCAAAATGTCTAAGCCTGGCTTTTCATTATTTCCAGGTCATCACGGAAGGGTTGCTCTTGCGCCCACAGAACTTCACTCAGTGACTGTCAGTAACTCACCCCAACCATAGTAGTGTTCGCTTTCCCTCTCGTTTTGTCAGCCAGCCGCACCGCCGTTACGTTACATAATCCTGACGTGCTCCCCACCAAAATGTCGGAACTCGCTAGTTAACACATTTTAAAATTCAACGAAAACACTTTGGACACACAGACACATTGACAAACACTGATAATGATTCTACCGTGCGCACATCACGTTCCCTCTCCAGCTATCTCAGTGCAGGATCTCCTCGCTGTTGAGACATCGGATGAGGTAGCTGTCTGCGTTGCGGTACGTTGCGGACACGACCTCAGGTGTGATCCAGCCGCCATGGACAGACACAGCTCGCGGGTCAGACAGTGGGTGCGCCACTTCATCGGCCCCATCCCGTGCTCCCTCGCCACGGCAGCGCTGTGGACTACGCGCTGGATGTGATCCAGCCGCTGCTTGGCGTCGGTTTTCAGGGCTGAGAAGCAGTTCTCTATAGGATTAGGGAATAGGGAGTAGGCGGGAAGGAATTTGAGTTGGTGGATGTCTGACGGGTTTTGGAGGTGGCGGTGGATAGGGGCGTTATCCGCGGTGGCTAGGGGCGTTATCCATGAGGATGGTGGCAGGCTCGTCGTCGAGGATGACGAATAAGGTGCGGATGAAGGACGCCACATCGTCGTTCCGTACACCACGCGAGAACGCCTTGAAATGTATGACGCCGGTTTCCGGAGTTATGGCCACCAGGAAGGTGGCGCTGTTTCCTCGCTGCGACCCCACGATCCTGTTGACGCGCTGTCCGACGGGAGCACGCCCGTAGCTCCGACGAGTGTACAGGTTGAAGCCCGTCTCGTCGATGTACACCCGGCGTTGATTGATGCCGTTCCTCAGCATCCACTCGTAACACCTGAACGAAATGAATATGAATGGTAAGATGCCAGCATTGCAGGTGCGTTAGCATTCGGTGAAATTCATATAACAACCACAGTCAAAGAAATTGTGATGTTACACATGCGTAAATGGTGTCATAAATGTATGGTCGACTTACCTGCACAGTGCAGTCTGCAGGCCCGTTACACAAAATGTTGACAGAACATGCAGGATGCTGGATGTTCCTTGCAATATTTAATGTTTGCGTGCTCCATGATTGTGGCTTATCGTATTCGAATGACGAAGGAATAACATAAAACTAACGAAATATATGTAAAAACAAATTAAATACTGACGAATGCTGACACCGGTTGCATCCCTTGATGACGTCATCGATATGACGGCGATGTCGGCGCCTGTTCTTCCTCCTTCTCTGGTGAGAACGTAATGAGGTCGCTTCGTGGACATGGACCTCTGGCGTCGTACGACTGTGCTCTGACGTCGAGGTGCTCTCCCTGACACTGCAGACCACATCAAATGGATCGGAGTCAGCTGGCTCGACCTCGGCGATCGCAGTGGCCGAATCTTGTGTGCGGTGCTGACTCGCACGCACACCTTGAGACGATGCGCGGCGGATGGTCCCTGGTCGCCTTGGGCTTGGAAGCTGTGAGCGGCACACATTTTCGAAGTGGTGTAGTTTACCACATCTGGTACAGGAGTGACCGTAGGCGGGGCAGCTCGCTATACGTGCCTCCCGTTCCTGAGAGTAGCCATGCTTCCCACAATGTCCACAAGGTTGTTGTGGTGGTGGTGGTGGGCCGACTGTGGTGGGGCTTGAGAGACAGTGCCGCTGCTGTTTCCTGAATGTGCTGACACCAGCTGCTGTAGGAGCGGTTGCTGTGGTGGACACATTTTGCAGGCGTTGGGCAGACAGTTTACCTCATTCACGTGCCTCAATGAAACGGACCTCGAGTGATGTAGTTTCATCTTTCTCTGAAAGCAGAGACGGCTTGATCTCTGGATCATAGACCCCACGTATGAGTGCATCTCGGACCATGCCGTGACTGTAGTCGACGGTCGTCGGGATCTCGCAGTGGCACTGGATGCCGTAGCGGCACGTACCTGCGATGCCCTTCAGGCGGGCACAGAATGTTCGCACGGGTTCGTCACGATCCTGGTGGGCGCTGTGAAGTGCATCACGGGCGACCAGCACGTTTTCAGCCCGGACAGCCAGTTTCTTGATGTTGGCCACCACTGTGGTTTCAGTACAGGTGGACATAGCACCATATGTACGGGCGAGGTCCCTGCACAGGGTTTCATCACAGCAGTCCAGCAGTTGGTACACAATATCTGGCCCCGTGATCCTTGTGGCTGATTTGTACACAGTCCACCTCTGAAGGAAATACCCCCAGTCTTTCTCAGTGCCACCACCAGTGACAATGGGACGCTTGACACGCTCTACTGGTGCAGATGCAGGGGTAGTGCCCATGGTTGCAGGAGCTGCAGGGGTTGGATGAGCCGATCTCTCATGCATTTGGAGGAGGATGGCTAGGAGTGCTTTGTCTGGCTCATCTGAAGCCCAGGTACAGTCCTGGTAGGGACAACTGACAGACATGGTTCCGCAAGCGTGTCTGGTTGGGTGAACTTCACAGGTCCCAGTCCAGGGGTTTGAGGCGCTTCAGCGACGATGATGTGTTGGTCATAAATAGACCTCAGTCATTTGCTTCGGATTGTATTTGACAGCAATGACCAACACATCTGAAAGTACAAGAAAGGAAGCATCAGGACAGAGGTGTACCCAGCTGGGAGTGAGGCAGGCATGGATGAACAGTTACAAACGATACATGGGTACCACGGTCCTCTACTTTCCAAGCTCTTAATTTCTTTTTGCAGCCTCCTGCTCCCACTCCCTCACGTGCTGGTCAATAAGTGACCTTTCCTTGGCCCAAGTGTTGCCCCGGACAGCCAGATTCAGGATATATTCATTTGGCCCCACCTGAGGAACAAGATACACGGCAAGGCTATCGCCCAGGATCAAATGAAGGGTGCCCACCTCCACTACGTCCCCTTCGGGATTATAGCCCCGATCCATGTCCTCGTCCTGCTTCATATCACCGACTGCTCCCTCAGGACGTGGTTCCACCTCGGATGGGCGCTCCAGAAGTACATCCTGGAATGCGGCTTCTCCCAGCAGTTCTCACAGCTCCTGCACAATCTCGTCTGGACCTGCAGTCGCAGCTGTTGGGGACTGGCTCACGTTATAGCCCACTATCTCCCGAACATTATCGTCATATATGCCCTCTCCCACCTGCTGAGCCTCCCTCAACAGGTCGTCGATATCGACCCCACCTGCCATCGTTGAATCGATTGGCTTAGTCTCGTCTCGGCCAAAATGATATTCCTCAGATGAGGAACAATGAAAAGTAACCGAACGCATCGGGATAGGCTTATCAGTAAGCTCAAACGAAGGTTGCACCATGGATGATATAACACTTATTATCTCATCCATGGTTGCACCATCGAGCTATCGAATGACGTGACCTCGATCCCCTGACCTGTACCTGCTGACCGCTGGCCCTCCAGAGCTGCCACTCGGCGCAGCAGCTGGTCGACAGTGGTCTCCAATGCACCACACCGCGCATCCAGCTGCGCGATCCTCTCTGCCGGCTCCCCTCGCTTACAGCTCCAGATGTCATGACTAGGAGTCTGCCTTGACCGCGCCAATGTTAAGTCAAAGACGTGATCTCCGGCGAGCTTGTATTGCCTCCACCTTCACCCGGTACCACCAACAGACTGGCGCCTCTCCGCGCCGGCCGACCCGCGCTCAGGTCCGCGTAGGGGCGCCTCCAGCGGGAGGCAGGCAGGGACGCGACCAGCATGGGGCAGCCCCCACAAAAGCCATAAATAAAGAAAATGTTAGATATCGTGCACACGTCCTTGTATTCTGCTCCAATACACTCCAGCTTACCATTCGTGGTCACGCGCACCGCCTGACTGTCACGCAGATACAAAACACGTTACTCGTCGACTTAATGACAATTATCGACACACCACCAATACCACGTGCGCCTTCGGCACTGCGCCTGTAACATATATATTCCCAACACCCCTCCCCTCTCCGAAACATACGCTCACATCATCCGGCTATATACACGATACACATGTCATCGCTGCCATGCGCCTCACTGTTACTCCCGCGCCGCTCCCACCTCCAGCCCCTCCGGCATACGGCCGGCCACCTGGGCGATTTTTCATGTTCAAATCCCCCAAGGATTTGGGCCAGGATATCAGGACTTGCGGCCATTGTTCTGTAAGAAAATAATAACCTAGGCTGTTCAACAGCCTAGGTTTGTCCTACCGACCGCGCCAGTGTTAGATATCGTGCACACTGCACACGTCCTTGTACTCTGCTCCAATACACACCAGCTTACCATTCGTAGTCAAGCGCACCGCCTGACTATGTTCTAGTAATCTTGCGCCTGACTGCCACACAGATACAAAACACGTTACTCGTCGACTTAATGACAATTATCGATACACCACCAATATTACGTGCGCCTTCGGCACTGGCGCCTGTAACATATATATTCCCAACAAAAACATACCCAAGAATAGCATAAGTATGGTTATGAAATGCAAGCTTTATTGTCTGCACGCGTAGAGCATAGGCTGTTGGTTGGACAGCCTATGTTGGTTGGACAGCCTTGGCTGCTATTTGAGCAATCTTGGTTTTTGGTCGTTGTCAGTTGGAAAGCCTAGGTTGTTGGTTGAACATCCTAGGTTGTTGGTTGGACAGCTTAGGTTGTTGGTTGGGCAGCCTAGGTTGTTAGTTGGTTAGCCTATGTTGTTGCTTCAGCTTAGGTTGTTGGTTGGGCAGCCTAGGTTATTATTTTGGCAGCCTGGTTTGTTGGATGGACGGCCCAGGTTGTCGGTTGGACAGCCTAGGTTGTTGTTTTGCAAGCCTAGATTGTTATTGGACGGGTTAGGATGTCAGTTGGACAGCCTAGGTTGTTCAAGTCTTCTTAGTGCTTTGACAAGGAGCAGTTGTACTTTAAAATACTTTGTGAAAAAGATCCGTCCCACATCTACATCCATGAGGTCTGACACAGCGTCCAAAGGTGGGTGTATCTTCCTTTTGGGGAACTCGCCCTCCCAATCGACTTGTCTGCGGCGCCAGACCGTGAAGCAGCGCCGCGCTGCCTCTTGCTACTGTTCGTGGGGCCACACCATTGACTGAGCTGTCTCCTCGCCGTCATTTCACTGGCTTTCGCCGTAAGTTATGCCCGACTTCATCTCTGACTGTTTCTCCTGCTTCGCTGACCCGGCTACAGCACTGCTTCTGGGTCCTGCCTCCTCCTTCGATAAGTGGGCAGCACCAATGGTGCGGAGGTCAAGCAAGGTGTCTAGCTTCTCCCGCTTCGGTGTGATGACTGACTTGATGGTTGGCGCACTCCACGATAGATCGACCGGGGGATAACACGGTACATCTCAAATTACGGTCACAATACGTTTATAGGGTTATCTGATGTGCTGATTCTAGTCCTGCAAGTTTCAGCTCGATCGGAGCAAGCATTACGGAGTTATATATGGCATCCGGCATTTTTCTGAAGTCACGAAACGTGACGATATTTGATTGCATAAATATATAAATGAAATTAAATGAAAATGCGAGTGACACTAGAAGGTCCACCGCTTCCTTTTCCAGCAGTAATTGGACGACAGGCACAGTCCTGCCGCGCTTGCCTCTGGTCTTTATGAGACACATCAGGCTGACGGCACCAACCGATACCAAGTTGTTGTAGGCCCTCACAGAGAATTTGACCCGATCGGCATCTATGGCAGACTCCAACTTTGCGCGCAGATGCTTCCCGACGCTGCATGTCGTGCGTAGTTGGTAACTCTCTTTCAACATTCTGCTTTCTCATTTTAGTGTTTCGCTTGAGGCCCGACCCACATTGTCCCCCCATTCATTGTCAAGGAGTCGCAGATACTTTCCGCTGCAGTTGCACGTTCTCCTCGCGCAGTGTCACCCCACGAGGAACGTGACACACCTTTTCTTAGCGCTGTCCCCACCGTTTGTGACACCGGAGGGACCGTGAACGTCGGCGGGGCGTTCTTTGTGTCACTGTTGTACCCCGCTGCCTCCTCCGTGACGGCCACGATGTCGTCCAAGTAGCGTACGGCCCTCCAGCAAAAGAGTAGTTGGTTAGCCGATGTGCTTTTGGTGTAATAACTTTAAATGACAAAGACACTCCTGTAAAATAACTCAATAGAAATGAGAAATGTCCATCGCACACACTTCGGCAATGGTTTTCAACAGCCATTAGACGTATTCATCAATGCAGATCGCTTATTGTGATGTTGGCAACCAACCACTGAATACCTGGAGGGCCGTCCGTCGCACACCTCCCGCACCGTGAGCTTTGGTTGCCGTCTGTTGCAGCCGATGATGTAGAAGAGGGAACAGCTGATCAGCGAAAGTCGGAGTCGCCGCTGCTCGTCACCGGCAGCTTCTATGTGTGTGCGGGGTTCCACTGGCAGCTGCTGCTGCCACTGGAGTGCTATGAGTAATATGCCACTAGCGTTCTGCTTGAAAACGAGCTGTCTACAGCACGGTATGACGCCAGCGCTCAGGGACTATATCCCATGTATCTTGTGGACTGATGTGTTCGCGTTGTATAGATATTTGGTTTCAAGTGTTTGTTGTCACGTACTGTTTTGGTGTCTTTGGCTAGTGTGATGTTGCAGTTGCTGCACAGTCTTTCAACATTGGCAAAATATATTGATTGTGCCATCGCCCAGCTTTGTGTTCGTCGAAATGCCTGACAACAGCAATTTTATATTTTAACGCAGAAATTAACTCCGCTACTAGAAAAAAATGACACACTGTGTACTTGTCTGGTGGCCTCCGTCGCTTCTCAACACAACAAAGCTTTACGTATTAGTTTGTTACCTGTGTAGAATCTTCAGAGGTGATATCTTGAACGCATTGATTTCTTGTACTTTATTACAGCAACACAGACAGTTTCAAATGGTTTGATTTGGTTTTGCTTACAGTTGTGGATACCACACTCAGTCCTGAATTTGCAATATCTGGACAAATGACCTTTCTTGAGGCACGAAAAACAACGTCGATTGCTGAAAACATATTTCGATCTGGCAGCGGGAGTCATTTGTTTGAAAGGACACTCATCTAACTGGTGCGTTCCTGAGTCACAACACACACAGTCCTTTGGAACAAAAAACGACGTGTCAGTACTGTAGTTACTTCTCATAGTTCTGGACATTTTCTGTGGCTCTGGTGTTACTGCCGACCGCTTACTGGTCGAAGTGGCTACGGCGGCATAATTTAGCGCAATGCGCACCTGCCTCTGCAGCCAACTGTCAAAATGAATCAAATTCGGCATGTGAAGGTCGATAGCGTATTCTCCCCAGTCTCTTTTTAACTCCGCCGGCAGCTTTTGGACAGCACGACGAAGGTTTTCAGTCGATCTCAAATCCCCGTCAAAGCCCATGTTTTGCAGGACGGTTACGGCACAATGAACGGCTCCGTGAAATTTCTCTAAACTGGACGGGTCGAGGTAAACAGGAGAAGAAGCAGAGAATATTTGAGACAAGTTGGCATGGACAATATCTTCGTCTCGACCAAAACGATCTTTAAGTGCGCACATCGCATCACGATATAAATTTCCATCAAACAACATACCTCCGATTGTGTGGCGTGCAAGTCCAGTTACTGCACCTTGCAGATGGGCCATTTTCTCATCATTGGACATTGGCTGGTCGTCGACTAAAGATTTAAATAGAGAGTACCATCTTGGCCAGTCTGCAACATTGCCGTTAAATGCTTCTAGCTCCAGACGAGGTAAACTGCTTCGGAAGAGATTGGACTGATTCGGTCGCTGCTCGTTCGTTAAATCTCTCGTTCGTTCGACTTCGCTGATTTCGGGATTGTGCATTCGTTGTCGCCAAATCGTTCGTTCGAGAGGTGCTATCTTCATCATTTTTCATTCGGTGCTCTACTTCAGATTTAATTGACGCATACGATGTGTTTAAATCAACGTCATGTAGTTTCTTTTGACCATCTTCGCTGGCTGCTGCACCTTTCCTTTCTCGCAACCGCGAAAGTATAGAATCTTGTAGCGCAGTGCACCTTTCAGTCGCTTCTCCTTCATAACGTTCTGCGCGTATTCGTTCAAATTCGTCGTCCTGAATACGATCAAAGTAATTCCAATTTGCATCTTGTAGGGTAGACCGGGGCAAGTCGCCCCGCCGAGGTAAAACGCCTCACCGATGTTTCTCGGAATTGGCCAGGTTCTGGGGAAACATCCTCTCTTCTATAAAACGTGCACTATATGATCATTATATGAGCAAACTGGAAAGAAATTGTGATAACTCTTTAGGGAGATATAGCCAAAAATTTGTTTTTGGAGTGATTTTTATGTTTTGCAGTCAGATTATGCATCATGGCGTTCTTTTATTGTCCACGTCAGGTTAATGACTTTTATGTATTTTGAACAACTAGTGTCTAACGCTTATAATAATGGGTTGGTCCGTTTTAAATTATTTCTTGCTGGAGTGCAAGGCGTTGTTCCCTGACCGAACTACGTGATGGGGTAAAACGCCCCAGTAGGTCGCGGGGCAAAAAGCCCCATGGGCGTTTTACCTCATGTGTTGTTCCGAATACCCACTTCCTAATGTTCGGTAACTGGCGAACAGTAAGTTTCTATGCAATTTTATGTGCTTTTCTCAGCAAATTAATGGCAAAGGAAGTATTTTGTTAACATTTGCATTGCAATAATTTATTATTTGGCCTTATGAGCCAGGTGAAAAACCTGTACATACAATAGTGTCATACCTGAACACCTGACAGGATGGAAGGGGCTAACTTCAGTTCCGTGCCTCCCAAGGTCTAACGGGCCTCTTATATAAGATTTAGTCAACTAGCATGTTTAATCTGTAATCTAGAGTATGGGGCTTCTTGCCCCAGGCCGTGGGGCGTTTTGCCCTGGGGTTGGGGCAAAATGCCCCATTTGCAGTTGCTTCACAAATCACTTCCTAGCTGGGAGTTCGATCAAAAGTGAATGAATTTGACGGGTGGAATTTAAAGTAAAATGTCCAAAGAACGCATTGAGCACAAATTTGGCCTTCCAGGTGATGTGGGACAAAAGTTATGTAGCAAAATAAATTATCTGGGGCGTCTTGCCCCAGGCTACCCTAATTTGTGTAGTGCGTCATCGAGCTCCTTTAAAATGATCCAGAGCTCATCGCGGGTGCCGTCAATATCGAGAAGAACAAATCCTCTTCGTAGTATCCGATTTAGGGCGGCAAGTTCTTGACCACGTTTACGACGTAAATCTGACAATGAACGACTTGTACTTGCCATGGCAATCTTAAAACTGTAGAATCTTCAGAGGTAATATCTTGAACGCATTGATTTCTTGTAGTTTATTAGAGCAACACAGACAGTTTCAAATGGTTTAATGATTTTGCCGATTCACAGATTGAAGATTCTATAAACCAAGATGACACTAGAGAAATTTAGGCAGTTATTTTACACCAAACAAAACCAAAATAATGCCCAAATATTCACAAACCAGGCCAAATTAAATTTAACACAAACTGGAGCTCATGTCAAAACGAAAAGTCAAAACAAAAAATCGACATATTTCAAATAAACCACATGCACTGATCCCAAAGCACTTCCGTTTGAGGTCGCATCCTTTTGTTCCTTAATAAACGTTTTGTGTGTGTGTGTGTGTGTGTGTGTGTGTGTGTGTGTGTGTGTGTGTGTGTGTGTGTGTGTGTGTGTGTGTGTGTGTGTGTGTGTGTGTGTGTGTGTGTGTGTGTGTGGTGTGTGTGTGTGTGTGTGTGTGTGTGTGTGTGTGTGTGTGTGTGTGTGTGTGTGTGTGTGTGTGTGTGTGTGTGTGTGTGTGTGTGTGTGTGTGTGTGTGTGGTGTGTGTGTGTGTGTGTGTGTGTGTGTGTGTGTGTGTGTGTGTGTGTGTGTGTGTGTGTGTGTGTGTGTGTGTGTGTGTGTGTGTGTGTGTGTGTGTGTGTGTGTGTGTGTGTGTGTGTGTGTGTGTGTGTGTGTGTGTGTGTGTGTGTGTGTGTGTGTGTGTGTGTGTGTGTGTGTGTGTGTGTGTGTGTGTGTGTGTGTGTGTGTGTGTGTGTGTGTGTGTGTGTGTGTGTGTGTGTGTGTGTGTGTGTGTGTGTGTGTGTGTGTGTGTGTGTGTGTGTGTGTGTGTGTGTGTGTGTGTGTGTGTGTGTGTGGTGTGTGTGTGTGTGTGTGTGTGTGTGTGTGTGTGTGTGTGTGTGTGTGTGTGTGTGTGTGTGTGTGTGTGTGTGTGTGTGTGTGTGTGTGTGTGTGTGTGTGTGTGTGTGTGTGTGTGTGTGTGTGTGTGTGTGTGTGTGTGTGTGTGTGTGTGTGTGTGTGTGTGTGTGTGTGTGTGTGTGTGTGTGTGTGTGTGTGTGTGTGTGTGTGTGTGTGTGTGTGTGTGTGTGTGTGTGTGTGTGTGTGTGTGTGTGTGTGTGTGTGTGTGTGTGTGTGTGGTGTGTGTGTGTGTGTGTGTGTGTGTGTGTGTGTGTGTGTGTGTGTGTGTGTGTGTGTGTGTGTGTGTGTGTGTGTGTGTGTGTGTGTGTGTGTGTGTGTGTGTGTGTGTGTGTGTGTGTGTGTGTGTGTGTGTGTGTGTGTGTGTGTGTGTGTGTGTGTGTGTGTGTGTGTGTGTGTGTGTGTGTGTGTGTGTGTGTGTGTGTGTGTGTGTGTGTGTGTGTGTGTGTGTGGTGTGTGTGTGTGTGTGTGTGTGTGTGTGTGTGTGTGTGTGTGTGTGTGTGTGTGTGTGTGTGTGTGTGTGTGTGTGTGTGTGTGTGTGTGTGTGTGTGCATCACCACAACCTGAACGGACTGTTATAAACTATCTGAACTGACCGCTGGTGGCGCGTGAAACATCAGAGATGTAGGTACAAAACGCCCACCATTTCCAAAGTGTGCATTGGGGCAGTCCAACCATGTTTCCAGGGTTTTCCCCACAAGGTGTACTGTTTAGATTGACATGAAACGCCATTATATCTGCCAGCTATCGCAGACTATCCGTGTCGACTTCTACACGTCTACACTACACTTTGACCTACCACAGGTGCTTGGTACCATACAATGACAATAGTAAAACGTTGTTTTTTCATTCATACATACATACGTACATACATACATACATACATAGGGCCATCTCATCGCTGCGGAGCCAGTGCTTGCGTTCTTATCTTTGATTATCGTGTACCGCTTCAGCAAGGAGTACCACTCCTGCGCAGTTCGGCCCAAGGGACTTCGTGGCCATATAGCTCAAATATATAATTTCTATATAAAAAACTGTTAACCCATTTAGTTTGTCCCTACCCCTGCTATACCTATCGATGGCCACATCTTCGGCTCCTCCGTCCAAACTGCGCCCTCTTCCCCAAGGATCGACAGCAAACTTCGAGAGATAGGTGCACCTGGGTCACAGTCGCTAAACACGTTCTCAGTCTGATGCTGATGATGGGATCAGGGCGCTGAGTTGGCACAGCCTGCATACCGTCTTTATGGCTACCCAGCCCGGCACGAACGTCTTTGTGCCAGCTTTGCTAAACAAGTAGGGATTATCCTCCAGCTCCAGCTCCGTTCGAAGCGCACGATGGTGTCCAGAGCGATCTGCATGTACGGGATCAAGATGATGAGCACACGCCATTTCCCCTCGCCGAGCACCCCCACGAGAGCCATTTTCTCTACAAGTTCTGCCTCCCGCGGCGACCGCGTTTCCAACGGGTCGCCGTTAGCCACAACATCCCTTTGCCTCCCGGTGTAGGTATTGACCAGCAGCCTTGCTGCCCCATAACCACGCTTCTTGCTGAAGATCGTTATGGATGCTGAAGTTAGTACGCAAGAAGAGGATGCTGTTCAGTAACCTGGTGGGGCTGAGTCGAGCCTCTTCTCCGGGTCTTCGAGTTCTTCAAGCGTCCGCATGATGTGTTCCTTCATAGTCGACGACAGAGTGACCATATCCTCAGTCACAGGAAGAGTGCCCCCTCTGTTAAGCTCTCGCACATCTCTAGTGGACAGGACTGCGTGCGAGACCGGACCACCCCACTCAGACGTTCATGGAGCTCCAGGTACTCTGTGAGGCGCCTTTTTGAGTCAGTGTCTCTGCTTCTCGTCACTCCGCGTATGGCGATTTCGGCTGCCTTCTTTAAACTAATGTCCCAGCTCTATGCCCAGTGAAGGTACTGTTAAGGACGGAGGGTGATTGGCCCGTCTCCTAGCTCCCACTTGCATTCGCTATGAACCGATGCGATCACTGTTTCAAAGTAGCGCGGCTGTAGCATCACTTGCAGAGACAGCCGCTCGTCGTTTGTTTGACTTCGGACGCTGCGGAGTAGTTTTGCCAGAGATCGTAGTCTAGTTTTGATGCCTTCTAAGAGACTTCCTCTCGTCCCTTTGTTTTTTAGAGTGTAACAGCCAACATTCCGGATCAGAGCATCTCTGACCAAAAGCTCGGACAAATGGCCTCTGCATGGTGTGTCAAAAGTGGAAATAACAGCAATGGTTCATCACCACGTTCTGTTTGCTCTAGGTCGTTTAGTCCTTCGAGACATACCTATCAGGACGCTACGAATGTTCACAGCGTCCATTCCAAGCAGAGGACATCGCAGTACATTGACTACTGGCGCCACAGATCACTAAGCAGGACGAACCCCTGCATGCATAACAAGGCCCGAACGCTCTGACATCAGCGTGCCTCGCCGACGTCTCCAGCACGATTAGCTTGGCTTTGCTCCCCTTCAGAACCTTCACCTAGTTCCCTTCGCGTGATTGAAGATATGGTGTTGTCAAGCAGCGGTTTTGAAACTATTTTGCGGTTTCCATTTTGCAAATTTTCGAAACTGAGTACGATTTGAGAGCGACCTGGGCGTTGGTAACCACACGCGGGTCCTAGGGTTGGAGAGTACGGTAAGTTAAGTAAATACCTACCCGATTTGCAATATTACGCCCATGGCTGTCATTGTCAACATCCGGGGAACGAGTTTTTTTTTCTTTCTCGTATGATTGGAGACAGCTTTTAGGATTTACAGAGTGGAAAGTTACCCCGGCCGCGCCGGGGTAGGCTGCCAGTTACCCCGGCCACGGCCGGGATGGCCGGGCAGGTTCTCCACCCAAGCACCACTCCGCTATCCGGATAGCAACGGGCGCGTTCCGCACCACGCCGGTGGACAGTCTTCTCGCCGACGCCCATGAGCCTCCACTCGGTCTTCGGAGGGAGACGCTGGGAATGCGATACGCTCTGAAGCTTCGGCAGTTTCCGTTTCACCCGTCATACGAGGCTGATTACTCCAGCGGCTTTCGATTTATTTTTGGACACCCAACCGATACTGGACGTTCTAAGCCAGCTCCATTTTGCCTCCGTATGCAGACGCTCTTCGCAGAGAGTGGTATCCGACCCAGAGATGTCATCCGCATGGACTCCCATGTGGTCGGAACTCCTCCGTGGAGGCTGGTGACCCCGAAAATTGACGTCTCTTTGGCGGCTACCAGGAAGCGCGACATTCCGGGCGCTGTGCTGAAGGCAGGAGCACTTCGTATGGCGACTGTGTGGCATGCTACACAGATGGATCACCCCACATTTTACTGAAAACTATGTTTGCATTAAAACCATGTATTGGGTAGCGACATCTGCTCCAGCGGCAGACACACTGCACTAGCTCTTCTCAAAGTGCGCCGCTATCTCGGCCTCCCGGCGACGGCGACTCTTGAGACTCCAGGTGCCGCGCCTGCACCAGGTCTGGAAACAGAACGCATCCACACAAGGATCGAAAATGTCAAACAAGGTCCACATTTGATCGAGACAGCGGGTGTCCTAAATGAAATTTATTATTACAGTTCATCAAAATACTCTAAAAAGTTCAAGTTTTTCAGCAAATGCTTTGGGATAATAACGGACCGTACCGAAATATGCGCGTTTGGGCCCTACTCTGGTATGTTAGTTATCGGACGATTAAAATGATAAAAACAATGATGATGGTACGAACCATGGCAATTACACTAAATAGCATTGCATGATGGCAAATATATAATTCTTGAAAATAGCTCACCTTGCACATCAAGGTCGTCCAACGACTTGTTCCGGTATCGATGAACCTCACCTTGCTCTGGGACCAGGAGAAACTGGCTGACTTTTGCTATCTGAATCACTTCATTTGGAAGTCGGTAGAGCTGGCGGTGAACTGTGAGGTCATGCCCTAGGTGATTAGCCAGCCACTCCAGTTGGTTGTTTTCCAGGTTCAGTATTTGCGATACCGTGGCAAGGTATTTGCGCAGTTTTGTGCTGGTAACCAGCTGGGGTCGCTGTAGGTCCGCTGCTTGGCAGGCAAATTTTAGCGAGTTCCAGCCCTTGACAAACGACTTGGCCACCGCCTTCGCAAAAGGTATGTGCTGCTCTCTGGGACGCCGACGGAGGGCCGAAGACGGCTGATCAGGTCCAGCGCCTGTCTCATGTAGGGCGTCAGGAGGATAGGTACCCGACGCGTGCGTTTTCCATCACTTCAACACACTCCATCATCTTGGACAACTCGCGCTCCAAAGGAGACAGATACGACATCACGTCTTCGTTGATCACATGTGAATATCTGTTGACGTGCGTGGATGTCAGTAGCTGAACACTGAGCAGCCTCTCCTCCTCGGCGCTTGTTAAATTTGATGACTGCCGCGCATGTAAGTTGGATGAGTTGGTTATACTTCCCTTTCACGGCATGCCGCCCCAGCTCTTCTGCAGTGAGAGATTTCACCAGCTCTTGAATGGCGGTTTTCGTTTCCTTCGCCAGTTTCACAACATCCTCAGTCAGCGGTGGAGGATCGGTTTTGTTTAGCTTTCAAAGGTCCATGGTAGAGAGAGCTGCATGGGATATGCTATCCCCCCACTCCCGTTCATGGAGTGTTACATAATCGCTCAGTCGTTGCTGCAGAGTTTCGTTCCCGGCCTTTATGGCCTTTTCTGCCGCCCTTTTCAGTCCATGCCCCAGCTTCAGGGCCAGGCTTGGCGTCTTGTACTTTGGAGGACTTTGCTCGTCTTCCAGCTCCCAGCCGCACGTTTCACGTACACTGGCCAGGACCGCACGTTTCACGTACACTGGCCAGGACCGCACGTTTCACGTACACTGGCCAGGACCGCATCAAAGAACCTGGCTGCCCCGCAGGGGGCTATCCGTGGTCGGAGCTGCTGCTTAGCCGGGGTCATCTGGCTCCGGCTGTGCGGCGGCTGTGACTTCGGCCAGTAAGGGGAGTAGCGCCCCCTCGGCCCCAGCTTGACGCGCGTTTGACCTGGACTTGCCTTGCTTACTGGATGGATTGTCTGCATGATTGGCCCCGCAGGGGGTTGGCAGTGGCCCGGGTCGCTGTTGGTCTGGGTTCCTTGGGCCCTCGCCCCGCGGCGACCCTGGCCTCGGCCAGCAAGGGGAGTAGCGCCCCCTCGGCCCCAGCTTGACCTGTGCTTGCTTACGACTTGCTTTGATCGCTGGATGGACAGATGGTACGGCCCGACTTTTCTTGGTTTTCGTGGTTTTGTTTCTCTTGAGCGGTCTTTGTTTGCTTTTGCTTTGCTTCTCACCGTATGTCCGCGTTTCGTTCGATCACAGCCTTCTGATTCCTTTCCTACCCCTTTTTCATTGTTTTTGCACCCGCAGGAACACAGCCGAGTTGGGCTAGTGTAAGGGGAGTGGCGTCCCCTCGGGTACCAGCCGGTTTTACTAGGCTAGGCGAGCCGACCCGTACCCCAGGACAACGGGATCCTGGAAGTTGAGCCCCCCACCGTGCGGAGCCAGTCGCGGTGGCTGGGCAACACGCCTCTTTGGCCCTGAGTTCTGTAAGGGCGGGACACTCAGTGGGGCGCCGCACTTGAGGAGCCATTCCCAGTCGTGATGCCGCCGGGGGTGGTGTCGGAGAGGTGTCGCCGGCGGGGTTCGGGCACTTGTGCCCGTCCTCCGTCGGTGGGGCTGATCTGTCGCTGCCCCTGGCGGTGACTCGGCTAGGCGTCAAGGGAGGAGGCGGTATCCGACCGTGGGGGGTGGTGAGCCTCTCTCTCCCCCTCGGAAGGTGCCGCCAAGTCCCGTACAGTCAGCTTGGCCGTCCCAGGCCTTGTAGCGGCGCCGTTGCGGAGCGTCGGCGGCCGAGCTGGCGGAGACCAAGCACACTCGCATGGATAACTCGACCAACCCCCCTTCCCCCACTCTTACCAATCCTTCGGCTTCGGCCGACTCTCGCCCGCCGGCCTCGGCCGACGGGCGAACGCTGCACGATCCAAGACCGAAAAATCCAAAAATCCTCATCTTCCGGAGCGCCGACAGGGAGCTGAGCTCCTTGACGCCCTTCCAGCGGAAGGATGGCTGCGACCGGTTTGGTTCGATCGTTCGTTGTGACCGGATGCGTGATGGCGCGCTGGAGGTCGAATTCAGGAAAAGCGAGGAGGCGGCGAAAGCGTTGGACGCTACTCGCTTCGTATTCTCCGAGGGACGGGCATCCGGCCGGAGGCTCGTCTCCATCCCGCTTACAGTGGAGCCCCACCGCTCTAAGAACTCATCACGAGGGGTCATTAACTGTTTCGACCTGAGGGGAGTGAGCGACGAGGACATTGCGGACGGGCTCGCCGATTTCGGCGTGACAGCGGCTCGCCGCATCATGACGAAGAGAGGCACGGTCTCGACCAACAACATAATTCTGACGTTTGACTCCACTGACTTGCCGAGTGAGATTCGTGTGGGCTACGTGAAGGTTCGCGTGCGGCCTTTCGTCCCAGCGCCCATGCGCTGCTTCCGCTGCCAACGTTTCGGCCACACAAAGGACAACTGCCGAGGAAGGCCCACGTGCTCCAAGTGTGCTTCGCAGGACCACACTGACGAAACCTGTGACTCGGAGACCCCCCGATGCGTCAACTGCGGAGAGGGGCAGACGCCGCACTCCGCGTATGATAGGTCTTGCCCTGCATACGTCAAGGAGAAAGAGATCATGACCATCAAGGCTACCAGAAATTTGTCTTTCAAAGAGGCCCGGGAGGTGTACAACCAGAGTCACCCGAAGACCTCGTATGCCCAGAAGGTGAGAGTCACAAACTCTACCGATGCCTCCCAGATGAGTGTAGCGCAGCTCGTGCAGCTTCTCAAACGATTCGGCCTCACCGTCGTAGCCACTGGTGACTCAGCGGACACCACGGCGCCTCGTGTGCCGCCGAGCAACACAGAGCAGGCTGCTCTAGAGTCAGTGTGGGGTCCACCCAGTCCCGCTCCAGCCGCGAACGGTGATGGAGACGGCTGGGCCGTCGTCCAGCGCCGACAGGGTGGTCGGCGCCCCCCGGCGCAGGGTAAGGCGCCACCCACCCCGCCCCGCCCCCGACCGCCCACGGCGGTGCAGGAGGTGCTGCGGCGGGGGGAGGAGGAGAGGAAGGCACGCGAGGCGAGGAGGGCTCGCCTCGTCCAGAAGGCCCTCGAGGCTAAGGAAGCCTCATCTGCCGACTCCGCCTCCGGGAGTGCCAATGCGGCTGTTGCCGCTGACACCCCGGAGACACCTCAGGCGGGGACTCGGCCCATCATGGGTCCCCCGCCGCCTCCTCCACCTCCGCAGCGGCGGCCACCACCGCCGCTGCCAGAGACGCCTGTGTCGAGGACACAGGCCGCCGCCTCGACATCCCCGTCGGGGCGGCAACAGCCCTCCGCGGCTCCAGGGCGCCTCGCCAAGCGGCAGACGTCCCCGAGCTGGTCACCTTCGGAGAGCGACGTCCCCCGGTCGAAAAGGCCCCAGCCGGGCCCGAGCCATGCCCGATCTGCCTCTGCCGAAGGGAGGCGTCACCGAGAGGGCTCAGGGCACCCCCGTATCCGCTACGGGGGGAGCGCCTCCTCGGAGTTAGAGGACCTAGTCTAGTCTTTCAGTCTAGTCATTTCCTCTTTTATCCTTTTATCTTTTTCGCGCTATTGCGCTTTTTTACCAGGTGCATTTTTCTCGGTGCTTTTTACCTTTTTTGTGGTCAGTCAGGTATCTGTGTGCGCCTTTGCCTCATGTTATACGCGCCCTTTTTGCGCCTTTTTAACCACGCCTTTTATTCTACAGTGGAACTGTAGAGGCCTCCAGGCCAACTACCAGGACCTACAGTCTCTTATCCGTTGGCGCACACCCCTTGTTTTAGGTCTCCAGGAGACCAAGCTAGCGCCAAACGTTACCTTTGCAATCAAGGGTTACTCTGTTTTTAGAAGAGACTTAGACACCCCGACCATTGCCCATGGAGGTGTACTTTTGGCAGTGGACCACAGTGTGCCCGCACGTCAGGTTCCGCTGCAGACTCCTCTGCAGGCGGTAGCCGCTAGAGTTGATTTCAACCACCGGGAACTAACTGTATGCTCTTTATACCTTCCACCAGGTATAGCGCTCCCGGTGGTTGAGCTGCATCGACTTGTCGATGAGCTTCCACCTCCGGTCCTGGTAGTCGGCGATTTTAATGCCCATAGCCTGGCGTGGGGATGCGACACGACTGGCACTCGTGGTCGACTTTTAGAATCTTTTATCCGCGATGAGGCGCTGTGTATTTTAAATACAGGACAGCGCACCCATTTTACAACACCCTCCGGTCAAACATCGGCTCTGGACCTGAGCTTAGTCAGTCCGCGGCTAGCTCAGCTTTTTACCTGGTCCGTCCATGACGACCCACTCGGGAGCGACCACTTCCCAGTGTGGCTGGAGCACCAGGAGTCCCCAGTGTCAGGCAACCGTCCACCCAGGTGGAATGTTCGGAAGGCCGACTGGGGCGAATTCCAGGCCGCCGTAGAGGCCACGGTTTTATCCAGAGCCGACGCCTCTGTGATGTCTACAGAGGATTTTACATATTTACTCATTGACTCCGCAAACGGGTGCATACCCAAGACGTCGAGTCAGCCTCGTCGTCCTCCGGTCCCGTGGTGGACCAAGGAATGCGGAGATGCGATTCGTGCCAGCAAGCGCGCTTTTAGAAAGTTTGACCGGAGCAGTACTACTGAGAACCTCATCGCTTTTAAGAAAGCGCGGGCTTTTGCCCGTCGCGTTTTAAAAGAGGCAAAGGCTGTTTCATGGCGCACGTACGTGAGTTCCTTAAACCGTTTTACTCCTACGACCCAGATATGGGCACGCATGAAGCGCATTGATGGCCGGTTCAGCTCTGTTCCGCTTCCGGTTTTAAGAGTGAACAACACGGACATATCCCACCCTTTAGACGTCGCAGAGACGATAGGCCGTGCACTCTATCAGCGCTGCCGAGGAGAGCCGTCCTCACGACCTGCACCAGCCGTCGTGGACTTCAGCACAGCTGAAAATTTGGTGTACAACGAGCCTTTCTCTATGGCTGAGCTCACGTCTGCCATCAGCTCGTTGCGCAGCGTCTCAGAAGGTCCGGATGCTGTCCACAACGACATGCTCCGTCATCTCCCGGCGGTTGCCCTCGAGGCGCTGCTAGCAACTTTCAATTCGCTTTGGGAGACTGGCACTTTCCCTGAGACCTGGCGGGAAGCCACTATCATTCCTATCTTGAAGGCTGGCAAATCGGGACATGATCCTCTCCACTATCGGCCCATCTCTCTCACATCATCACTTTGAAAGCTGATGGAGAAGATGGTCAATGTGCGTCTTAGCTGGTTTCTGGAACATCACGGTGTTTTTACAAACGCCCAGTGCGGTTTTAGAAAGCACCGCAGCCCTGTTGACCACATTTTAGCCCTCGACACCGAGATACGCACCTGTTTTACTGAAAAGAAGCACCTTGGAGCACTGTTCTTTGATATTGAGGCGGCCTATGACACAGTGTTACGACACAGAATACTTTCCAAAGTACACAAGTACGGCATACGCGGCCGGATGGGCCTCTTTATCAAGAACTTTTTATCGGGTCGTCGGTTCAAAGTCCGAGTTGGCAGTAGTCTTTCGAGCAGTTTTACTCAAGAGAACGGAGTTCCCCAAGGCGGAGTTCTCAGTGTGGCGCTGTTCGCTGTGGCGATCAATGATATTGGCGACAAACTTGCACCATCCATCGGCAGATCGCTATTTGTCGATGATTTCGCGATCTGGTTTTCTGCCGCGACCGCCCGTCACGTTGCCAGACAGTTGCAGCTCGCTGTAACCCGTCTAGAGAGGTGGAGCGACGACAACGGCCTACGTTTTTCAACAACGAAGACCGTCGCTATGCACTTTTGCCGCCGCCGCTGCGACGACTTAGCCTTGGGAATCAAGCTCCGTGGACAGGTGATTCCTACTCGGCCGGTGGCAAAGTTTCTTGGAATATTTTTTGACAGTCGTTTGACGTATAGAGAACATTTTAGAACGCTTCGGGAACGATGTTTTAAATCCCTGAACGTTTTAAAATGTGTCGCCCGCACATCTTATGGTGCGGACCGCAGGACGCTCCTTCTTTTATATCGGTCGATCGTCCGATCGAAACTGGATTACGCATGCTTTGTTTACGACTCTGCCAGCGAATCCAGTAAAAAGGCTCTTGACTCCGTGCACCACGCGGCGCTACGTGTTGCCACAGGTGCATTCCGCACGTCGCCCAAGAGCAGCCTCCTCGCCGAGGCACACGAACCGCCACTATCTCTCCGCCGTCAGATGCTGGGGATGAGGTACGCACTGAAACTCCGCCAGTTCCCAGGACATCCGACGTATCCGTACGTCTTTTCTCCTGATTTTAATGGTCTTGACAGAGTGCGACAATCGGTCTCCTTCGGATTGCGCATAAAAGAGCTCTTTTCTACAGTCAACATAGAGTTCCGTGAAGTGCGACGTACGTGGGGTACGCCCTCTCCGCCATGGAAATACGCTCCAGCGCAAGTAGACCTCACGCTCTCTGAGGTCAAGAAGGCTTTTGACAGTGTCCAGCATCCCCGGCTCCTGGAAAAGCTGGGCTGGTATGGAATCGACGCGCACTGGTTCCGTGACTGGTTGTCCGACAGATGTCAGGTGGTTCGGGGTGGTGAGGAAGTGAGACCGATCACTCACGGCGTGATTCAGGGGTCGCTGCTCGGGCCGATCCTGTTTTTGATTTTCACGAATGATCTAGCATCGTACCTGGACACAAAAACTGTTATGTACGCCGATGACGTTCAGTTTTTGCATAGAGTATCACCAAAGCACATGCCAAAACTCAAATCAGATGTAGAGAGCACTTTAGAGATCGCGAGTCACTGGTTTGTTCAAAACTGTCTGAAAATCAATCCCACCAAAACAGATCTTGTTGTTGTAAAGTCACAAAGGCGCCGACTCGACACAGAATTTACTGTTAAATTTGGTAGTGCGACGATTCGTCCATCCGTAGCGACCAAGATTCTCGGTGTGGTAGTCGACTCCGGACTGACTTTTGAATCGCATGTGACCGCGGTCATCCGCCGATGCTATGCCACACTAGGGGGACTGTCCAGATCCGCTCGCGGCCTGCCGCGAAACGTGAAGCAGATGATCGTGGAGATGTTAATTTTCCCCCACATCCGATACTGTATGTCTGTGTGGTCGGGATGTGGCGTCGTGTAGCGACACCGTATTCAGAAGGTGATAAACCACTGTGCACAGGTCGTCATGGGGGTCCGACGCTCGGCTCATGTGACGCCTCTGTTGGCAGAGCTATGCTGGCCCCATATAGACAGGCTGGTGGCGGAGAATGACTGCAGTACTGTGCATTACTTGTTGAATAATGTTCATGCACCGAAGTGCCTCTCTGAGCGGTTTGTACAACGCAGCGACGTGTCGAGCAGACAGACTCGAGCCACTGAGAATATGCAGCTCGAACTGCCGAGGGTCCGCACCGAACATGCTCGCAAGTTCTTTTATTACCGCGCCTGTGACGTTTGGAACTCGCTGCCAGCAGACATTCGGTCGTCGCGCACGTCGGCCACTTGTCGCAGGCGTTGTCGACTATTACTCAATGGTGACTAGTCACTGTGCGCGTAGCTTTCGGTCATTTGTACCGATATGCATTTTACTTTTTAAGTCCCATGCTTTTCATGGTTTTTACTTTTAGCTTAAGTGTTTATTTTAGCTTTATACCTATATGTGCCTACCTATTTACTGTATGACACTTGGACTGAAAAGCCGTGAGTGCATGGAGCTTCCAAACGAAATAAATGATGATGATGATGATGGACGACCTGCCGCCATGTGTGCAACGAGCACGGGCATTGGAACACATTGCTTCATACGACGGTTTTATCTCGGTGTTTACAGACGGCTCGAAAACGGAGGACGGCGTCGGCTGCGCTTTCGTGGCTGGTCGCGACACGCGCACTTTTTCATTGCCTTCCTCTGCCTCCGTTTTCTCATCCGAGCTCGTTGCAATCGAGAAGGCGTTGTGTTTTATCGAGGTGTCTGACAACTTGTCTTACCTCATTTTATCGGATTCTCTCAGCAGCCTGCTGGCTATACGGAGGTTCAACCCAGACAATCCGATAGTCCAAGACATTTTATCTCGGCTCACGTCGGTGGAGCAGTCAGGCAAAACTATTAAGTTTTGCTGGATTCCAAGCCATGTGGGTATAACTGGCAATGAGCTCGCCGACGCGGCCGCGAGACGCGCGGCCGCGGCTCCATGCCTTCGGCGTTTGCCCCTGCCGGCTCGTGATTTTTACCCAGCCATCCAAACCTTCACGATGTCAAGCTGGCAGGCAGAGTGGCATCTCCAAGGATCTGGGAAGCTGCGGAGCGTGAAGCCTACCTTGGAGCCCTGGCAGTCTTGCTTCCAAAGCAACAGGCACCAGGAAGTGGCCCTCTGCAGATTACGTATTGGTCATACGTACGCGACTCATGGCTATCTCCTCCGTGGAGAGGAACAACCCACATGCAGTCGGTGTGCCGTGCCTCTCACTGTCTCTCACGTGCTTTTATCTTGTCCTCTCGCTGAACCGAACCGGACACGCTATCTCGGGCGCATCGCTCCGGATACCACTATCCGCCACCTTCTGGGTGACGACTCACCCTGGGTTTTATCCGGCAACATTTTTTCCTTTATCCGTTCGATCAACTTCCAAGCGATTTACTCGACCTGACATTAACCCGCGCCCGGCTGGGGGTCCTGGATTTCCACGCCCTGCTGGGGGGGGGGGGTGTTTGAACACCCCCCCTTGTAACTCGGCTCCTGGGCCACGTAGCGATACGCGGAAGGCGGCGTTCGAAAGAGCGTCAAAAATAATGACGAAATCACTTCGGTCAATTTTTTGGTCAGGTCAAAGGTCAGGTCACCAGAGGTCATGGAAGGCAAAATTTCGCCGATTTCCAGGTCGAATGTCGAAAATTTCCAAGAAGCCAACGCATAACTCGGGAACCAATAGAGCTACAGCGCCGCGGAAAAGCGCATTCGATAGCCCTATTAACGCCCTTTCTGATTAATTCTCTCAGATTTGACCTAACTTCAACGGTTTTGCCTGCAGGGGGCAAAAACTGCAAAAATAGCCGATTTTTCGGAAACAGTTTTTCTGCAATAACTTTTGACCCAAGACCTGTACGAGCTTACTTTTACCGTCATCGTGTTCCTCTCGTCAAGACGCATCGAATGAACTATAACTTGACCTTGAAAGGTCAGCTTGAAAATTTGACCTCAGGTCAAGGTCATGACCTGACCGGAAAGGGTCATGTTGCATATCAGTCGATCCGTATCGTCGAGCTGAACACATCTAAGGCGTTTTCATCGCTGTAGCATGCCTCTATCAAAAGTTATTTGCGAAAAACTGTTAGATACCATTCGTGACCTAAGATGACCTCAGGGCATAAACAAGGGTCACGGACGCCATTTTCATGTTCAGTGTGTCTAAACCACTTGTAATTCGGTGTTTGGGAGTGTTTATAATGTCTTTCGTCCAAAAGAGGCGCATTTCAATTTTCTCCCATTGACTTATAATGGGGAGGTCGCAAAATTGACCTGACCTTAGGTCATCGATATCAAAATTCTGAGATATACATTTTGTACATGCTATTGCTCTTAGCAATCGCTGAAAGTTTCAAAGCGATCGGTCACTCGGTGTAGCTATGACAGACATTGAAACTTTTTATGAGGTGAGGTCACTTCAAGTGACCTGGTGACCTGACCTTGAATGACCTTGGTCTGAAATTTTCACAACATGTGTAGAATTGATGTATGATAAGGTGTACCAAAAACGGCGGCGCGGAGGCGCCGCCGTTTTTGAGATATTCGCGAAAAACCACAAGGGGGGGTGTTCAAACACCCCCCCCCCCAGCTGGGCGCGGGTTAAATCCAACTACACCTTTTTAGGCGCAAATTAATCAAACTGAAGACCAAATTAAAACAAGTGAAATCCAATTTAAGACAAGTGAAGCCCATATTAAAACAGTTGAGATCCAAATTAATCTTTATGAAATGCATTTTAAAACAATTGAAATGCAGTTTAAAACGCTTGAAAGACCGCAGAATATACGAACTGCAGAAAGCTATTAGTGTCGCAAATGATTGCCAATGAGTGATCAATTTGCTTATGATTTCAAGAAGAAAATGTAAAATCAAATACCAAATGACATCGTCTTTATTTGTATTCTTTCCAGGACGAAGACAAAAAACCCTGACCGGGCAGAAGGTAATATCGCTGTGGGAAACCAATGCCATCGTATATTGGTACGGTACAAACATCAATGATCATGCTCAATACCAATAAATGTCGGTGTAATTCATTGACAACAAGTGCGCTGTTTACATTCTTACGGTAATTCATGGGCGATGCTGGCCCCCGGTGCGGCACATTGGAGCGGCCGTGGAAAACCTGGCACCGTGACCGCCTCCCCCGGCCGCACCCGGTAGTTCTCGTTCCATGCAATCCGATAATCATTCATTGCACTACGAGTGTAGCGCTCACACGCCCATCGCCAAGTCCATGAGTGCCAGACACCCAGCGAAGTGCCTTTGGACGTGATTGCAAGCGTGCATGCACATGATGGGTGTGATGCGAGGCATGGCGGCATCAATGTTGCGCTCGAGATATCGAAGCCGGTGCTCGGTCTGTGAGATCCCCGTCTCTGGCGTCATCATCTCCTGAAAGCTGGCTGTCATGCTGTTCTTCATCGCCGCCTTCATCGCCGACCAGCACTCCTCAATGGTGGGGTTAAGGGGTGCGCTGTAGGGGGCGGTGCGGAGGACTTGGACGCCCTCAAACTCTGGCTCCGCTTGGATGGCCTCCAGGTCGGTGTGGGCTGGCGCGTTGTCGCACACCACCACGACATTCTCCATCGGCTCTGGACAGTGTCGAAGAGCTCGCCGGAGCCATTCGCAGCAGTCCTCCTTGCGGAACGATCCGCGCCGCCGCTCCCAGTACACCATGCCCGTTTGGCTTATGGCGCCGATGACATGGATGTTGTCGCCCTTACCTGTGGCGACCTTCACGCAGCACCGTTGGCCGCGGCGGGACCGTCCCTCTGAACGTCGGAGAAACAAATTTACATTTGTTTCGTCCATGTACAGGATCGTCTTGCCAGCACCAGTGGCTTCCATTATCTTTCGCACAAAGGTGGCTCTTCTGTCTTTATTTGTCGCACTGTTCATTGTTACCGGCTCGGGCAGGACCTTCTTAACCGTGTACATGCGACCACTCAGGTGCTTGTGAACAGTGTTAGTGGACAGCTGCACACCAGTTTCCTCGCGCAGTTTGTTCGCGATCTCCTTCAGATTGAGCTGAGGGCTAGCTTCCACATAGCCTACTAAAGTGTCAATCATTGCCGCGTCCATCTTGCAGACCGTTGCGCCACCTCGCTTCCTTGGTGGCCCGTCACCGTCACCCTCGCCTCGCCGAATGTAGCCGTAGGCAGTCTTCACGGCAACTCCATTGGCAGTGGCGGCCTGCTTTCAGTCGCCGCCAGCTTTGAAGCAGTCTATAATCCGCTTCCGAGCATCACGTGGGACTCGGACGTAGTGCCCACGCCGGGTTCCTGGTTTGACTCCACGTCGATTCGGCGTGTTTGCCGGCGCTGGTTGGTCAACTTCCTGATCCGTGTCTTTTAAGACCGTGTCTTTTAAGACCTGAAAGTCACCCTCCATGATGCAATGCAATTGTATGGTACAGAAGTTATTGGTATTTACAGAAGAAATAAATATTACATAGACTATAAAGCCAACTTTTCACACCAATCTACTTCAAGTGAGTGAAATAAGCAGGACTCAAAGGAGCCGTCGTCTTCAGCCCAGAAAAAAATGTCAGTAAAATTAGTTTTTTCACGTGCAATTTAACTGTGCAAAACCATGCACCTTGTTTTAGTAAACCTCCATTAGGCACATCAGTGCACCCACCTGCATAGGCATAGGTTAAGGTATCATAGCTTCAACAATCGCCACATAGGTAAATTTTCAACACATCCAATAATGTTAAACTCATCAACTGTTTTAAATTGCATTTCAATTGTTTTAAAATGCATTTCACAAAGATTAGTTTGGATCTCAACTGTTTTAATATGGGCTTCACTTGTCTTAAATTGGATTTCACTTGTTTTAATTTGGTCTTCAGTTAGATTAATTTGCGCCTAAAAAGGTGTAGTCCTCTCTAGTCCTTACATCTAGTCAGTTATCTAGGACGACACTCTTGCGCTGCTTTATCTTACCTTGCTGTTTTATATCGAGTCTTTTACTTTTTAGTCTTCGTATCTAGAAGGTTCTCTCTTTTGACACACTTGTTTTATTAAAACGACGTTATGGGCGCAAAATGACCTAAGTAGTCGGCGCGCCCTAAAGCCCCAATTAACAAACAAACAAACAAAAGAACCTGGCTGCAGCGTATCCTGTCTGCTGCCACACAACATCAGCACATCCTGATGTTAATGAAGGTTTCCGACCTAGCAGCACAGGATACTTGATTTCTTGTTTTGATGGGCAGCTCAGTGTTGATTTTCCTGCCACCCACCACCAGGCTGCCAGAGGCACACTCAATAGTAGCCCCCACCTTCTGCAGAATGTCCATTCCCAGCAGAGCTGGATCTGTGAGGTCACGAACCACCACGAAGCTGGACACGGATTCCACAATCCACATCACCGATGTTGACGCAGACTTGTGACCTCCCAACTGTAGTCACGACAGTCCCATTCGCTGCAATGAAGCGATCCACTGCTGGTTCCACCTTCAAGTGTAGGGAAGACGCCAACTCGTCACGCAGAAGACTGTTCACACTGCCAGTGTCAACAACTGCCAGAACATCGGCTCCTTCCAGCTGAACCACAGTACGTACCTCAGCAACTGGCTGTTGAGTACCCAGCCGCCTCACGGTCCTTGACGGGGGACGGGCACTGCCGGGTGCAGAGGGGCACTGACGACGGTAGTGTCCACGGCCGCTACACTGGAAACACTCCACCCCAGCTGAGCTGCTGGGTTGGCTGGTGAGCTCCTCCTGTCCAGAGATCACTGACTGCTGAGGCCTTTCCTCTCCAGGGCGAGGACAGGCACTGGCAGAACGACAGTTCACGGCAATGTGACCCACCTACCACACCTGAAGCTGGTTCGCTTCTTGACACCAGCTGCCAGACTTGAACTCGGGTTCACCTTCCTCACCATGATACTGGTGTACGGGACTGTTGATCGGTCTCTCCCATGCGCGCCACAGTCTCCCGGATGGCATCATGACGCTCGTGACAGCACTCGTTATCTCACGCATCCACTACTGCCTCTCAGTCATGTCTTTCTGTAGCTGTTCTGTTGTCTTTATCTTCTCCAACCTCCGAATTAGTCCTTCCGTCGTGGTCGTTTCACAGTCCAGCATAGGTGGAGCTTGTCCAGGGAAGTTGGTGGGGCAAAAAGTCGTCAAAGCCACAATGTCCGATTGTAAAGTTGAATAAAATGCCACACTGAATAAACTCCTATCATTACAGACATATTATTTTGCAGTGAACAGACATTCCAAAGCTCTTCAATGCGAAAAAGATAAATTTGCAAAGCAACAAAGTCTTAGAAATCAGCTTAAGTTGGTGGGGCAAAATACCAAGTTGGTGGGGCAGCCGCCCCACCAACTGTATAGGAAGCTTTATGCACGTCAAAAGTTGCGCGAGTGGAGTCGACCTTCAAAAAAGACTGTTGTTGGCACGTGTTTATGGCGCGGTAGCTGGGAGTTGGCGGTGTTTCGCGTGGTGTGGCATCACTGGCGGATCCAGGGGGGGGGCATGGGAGCCTGAGGTGCCCCTGACAGGCCCGTGGTACCCTTGCTAGGTCTGTGGTGCCCCTGGACCCTGGCAGGCCTGTGGTGCCTCCGGCGGGCCTACTTAGGGTGCCCCTGCTAGGCTGCTGATGCCCCTGGGACCTGACAGGACTGTGGTGCCCCTGACAAGCCTTAAGTGCCCCCAACAGGCCCGTGATGCCCCCGACAGGCCCAAGGTGCCCCTGCGTGATGCCGTGATGCCTGCGAGGCCGGTGGTGCCCCTGCGAGGCCGGTGGGCCCCTGATAGGCCCATGGTGCCCCTGCGAGGCCGGTGGGGCCCCTGCTAGACCGGTGGTGCCCCTGGCAGGCCTGTGGTGCCCCTGCTTGGCCGCTGGTGCCCCTGGGCCCTGACAGGACTGTGGTGCCCCTGACAGACCCAAGGTGCCCCTGCAAGGCCTGTGGTACCCCTGCTAGGCCTCTGGTGCCCCTGACAGGCCCATGGTGCCCCTGCGAGGCCGGCGGCGCCCCTGGCAGGTCTCTGGTGTCCCTGACAGACCTGGGGTGCCCCTGACAAGCCTGTGGACCCCTCACAGGCCCGTGGTGCCCTTGCTAGGCCTGTGGTGCCCCTGGCGGGCTGGTGGTGCCCCTACTAGGCCGGTGGTGCCCCTGACAGGCCTGTGGTGCCCCCGGGCACCAAGGGGGGTCATGACCCATGTGGCCCCCCTTGGATCTGCCACTGATATATATTATATTGATTTGTAATGGCGTTATGGCTTATGCAATATGCAATTGCAGGCACTTGGTATCCCTCACTTATCCCTCATTGGGGGCTCTGGCGGGCTCCTGAGAGCCCACGTCTATTTCCGGGAGCCATAGACAGGCTCCTTTGGGTCCTTTCAGTTCAGTCCACTATAGCGTAAGAGGTCTCCATGCGAGTCCTATACATCTGAGGGCGTACCCTGACGTCTGAGGTACCCAACTGCAGCTCCAATGGTCTCTTACACTGGCGGATCCAGGGAGGGGGCATTTAGGGCCATGCCCCCTTCCCAGAGGCCTAAAGTGGCCCGTTTGCCCCCTCCCCCAAGCGATAATGAAACATAGTTCAATCAGTGCCTGGCCCAGGAGCCGAGTTAGACAGGGGGTGTTTTACCACCTCTCGGCCTGCAAAGGGACCCAAGCACTGACTCCAGACTCAAAGCGGGTTAACTGGTCGACAAAAGCAATGGTAAGTGTTTACAAAGTATTATAAAAGCATGGGTCGGGTAAGCTACCATTTATCATAGACCCGGGAACAGGGGGGCAGCGGGGGCGCTTGCCCCCCCAACTTGAGAGCCGAGGGGGCGGCGCCCCCTCAACATTGAGGCAGCGAGAAAAGATCTTTCCTCCCTCTTCCGGACTTCCTTCATTTGTTTCCTTTACATATACATCTAAACATCAACACACGGCAGTTTCCTTGCCATCTGAGTGGTTTCTGCTGATACAGTATCGATTTGACAACATCTGCTATTGTCATCCCGCTTTGGTTTGGGCCTGACCTTGTCCATAAGTTTGGCAGACCATATTTTATACTGGACCATTTTGAGTCAACTTTGAGAAGTATGTATGTAACGTACAACGGTGGTGAAATCCGCAAAATTGTTGCTATAGGCATAACACAGTTTACCCACTACGAGTGTGAGGGAGGGGTGTGGGCAATGAGTGCACTGACGTGGCGCCCTTGGAAGGCCGGTATGGGATTATAGCTCAGCGACACTAAGGACTTGTGTGGTGCCTTCGGTTATCAGTAGCACCCTCAGAATCACCGGTGTAGGGCCCTCAGAGCCGCCGGTAAGGGGCCTTTAGAGGCACTGGTGTGGGGCCGTCATGCAGGTGCCGGTGTGGGCGCTCAGAGGTGCTAGTCTGATTCTCTCAGAGGCGCCGGTGAGGGTCCTTACAGGCGTTGCTGTGGGCCCTCATAGACGCTGGTGTGGAGCCGTTACATACGGGAGTGGGGCCTTTAGAGCTGCTGACGCGAACCCTCTACAAGCCGGCAGGGGGTTCTCAGTGACCGGCAAGGGGCCCTTAGGCCGGCAGAAGAGGTCTTGTGGGGTCCTTAGAGACCGGCATGGTACTGTCAGACGCCGGTGGGGCTCTCAGGGCTCAGAGTCACCGGTGTGGGGTGGGGCCCTCAAAAGTCACCAGTGGGTGGCCTTTAGATGCGCAGGTCTCGGCCGTTGGGTCCTCAGAGCCGCCGATATAGGACTTTAATAGGCACTGGTGTAGGCACTCAGAGTTGGGCGTGTGAAACCCTCAGAGACACCGGTGTGGGCCCTCATAGGCGCCGATGAGGGCCTCCAGTCACCGTTATGGGGCCCTCAGAAGAATAAGTGTGGGACCATCACAGGTAGAAATGCCCCTATAGAACTGGCCCCTAGAGGCCGGTAAAAACTCTCAGAGGCCGGTAACGGGCCTTTGGAGACCACCAAGGGGCCCTTAAACAGTAGCGGCGGAACACCTTCGATTAAGATGGGGGTACTGCCGACTTTTGGTCCCATTCTTTCCAGGCAACGTCCATAGGGCTAATGTTAAAATGCCAAAATCAAAGGGGGGCACGGTGCCCCGGTGCCTAGAGCACTTCACGGATAGGCTTTTTAGGATCCGGCCCGGCCCATATCCGGCAAGTCATATCCAGATCCGCCCATTATCCGCCTTTCTTTGAATATCAGAATCCGGCCCACCCATGGCCCGTATTGCAGCCAAACTTCCAAAAAATATCCGTAATAATCCGTTTCACCAATAACTGGTTTCACCCAAAACTGGACTAACAAATTCAATCTAAGGGACCAGACAGCCATACATCTCATAGACCATCATGGTTCCAAAAACCATGCATACATTGCATACATTATCCACTTGAAGACAAGTCTTGTGACAAGTGAGTGTCATAAAATGATGCCTATTACTTTAATCAAACCTCTGCTGCCGCTTAACACATTAGGTTAATTTTTAACTTCAATGTTGAATGTTAAAATTTTGATCCGTTTTGATCCGGGTTCAACCTTCAATTCCCAAATCCGGCCCGCCCATATCCGTTCTTTTTTAACAAATTTAGAATCCAATCCTATCCGGTCCGCGGATTTATCCGTGGATAACGGATTTATCCGGCCCATGAAGTGCTCTACGGCGGTGCCCTCCCCATTCCGCCGCCTATGCCCTTAAAACCGCAAGAGGTCCTCAGAAGCCGGCGTGGGGCCCTTATGGAGATCTTAGCGTGGCTATTTAGGGCCCATGAGGTGCTCTAACGAGCCCCATGGGGCCCTTCTGAGTCAAAATATGGCCACCGTTAACCTTCAGCGGTCAAATGGTGCGGCAGGGTCCCTCGGACCCGAGGATCCCTTTGAACCCGATGGGGGGGGGGGGGGGGGTGGTACGTGTCCCCTTAGACCATAAGCGTAGGAACCATGGGTGCAAGGGTGCAGCTGCACCCACAATATTTATCCAATGGGTGCAGGCAATGTATGCTGCACCCACAATAATCTGAACCAAAAACCCCTTTTCTCATCAACACTACTTTGCACTACACTACTCCATGCAGCACGGCAAATTCAGGATATGTTGCCCACTATCCATCTTTCGAAGCATTTGCTTTTGTGATGGTCTTTAAAACATACATTTGTGCTGAAGAAAGAAAAAGGAAATGGAGCATGTGATTGAACACATGCCGAGCCGATGACCCACTGTCAAATTTTTTAGCCCGATATCTTCGAAAATGGCTAAGTTGGCCGCTTTTACTTTTTGCGGTAGTCAATATTGACAATATTAACCCTCGCATGTGTGCGGCGTTTTCCAGCTTCTAATGTGTAGGGGGAGGGAAGGGGGGGGGGGGCTGATCGAGCTAGTGCTTCGCGGAAAAAAAACGAGGGTGTTGCCCGTGACGAGAGGAAGCCGATGATACCCATATTTAAGGCCCTAGGTCATTGGTTGACCTTCCAGGTCAGGTCAATGTTCCAAAAGTCGGGAAAATCGGGACCTGCTAGAACTGCGTGAACGTGAAGTGAAGCTGTTACCGGGTTTTTCGGGGTGCTGATCGCGAATATCATGTTAGTTTTTATCACAGATGATTTCTTCATGCATTTAGGCCAGATCGGGTCAGGTCAGGTCAACGTCAACCATTAGGCGTCCTACCGGCTATCCATAGTATGTGTCAACTACCACTGACGGCGTCGTAGCATGTAACGAAGGCACTAAAACTACTTCGTTAACGTTCAAATGGATGCTAAATTTGAAATCAGCCCGAAAAACTACCCTAGAAACACGTACTACTCGAAAAAGTGAACCGAGGTCATCAAAGGTCAATGACCTGACCTGACCTTCAGGTGACCTTCACACCCACCGTGATGCATGGGACGAACATCATTTCACTTGTTTGGGCGTCTACAATCACAAAAAGACTGGAAACGCGCGGATGATGTGAGCTGACATACGCCAAATCGCGATTCCGGCCGAACATGGTCTCGAGAATCAGGTCACAGGTCAAAGGTCTTTGGGTCAGGGTCATAACACTTTCAGAGTAGGTGTAAAACTGATCAACTCGAGGGTAATTAAAGTTTCGTTGCGATCGGCCGCTTTTTGCGCGAGTTATTTGCGAAAAACCATGGGGGGCTCATCCGAACACATGCGAGGGAATTAATGCTTCCAAATGCACTTATCGGTCGGTACCTTTTCGACATGCTATACAGTATATGTACACCGCCCTCAAAGCTCGTAAGGAGGCTTTGCTCGGGTGTCACTCCCTACCCCCCCCCCCCCCCCGCTTCACCGGCCATGGCTGGATTTCTGCACCCATGCACCCACAATGTTCCAGCCGTTCCTACGCCCATGCCTTAGACCCCTAGCTACGCCACTGTTTCATATGCATCATGTCAGGTATTTTAGGCTCGCCCCCCCCAACTTGAAAATCGTTCCCGGGCCCCTGCCATTTATATATTTTTATTTTTAGTTTAAAAAAATATTCATAGTGTCACGGCTGTGACGAAAAATAAGTGGCCTAAATCCGATGAGAAAACAGGATTTGGGGGTACCCTAGGTTTGGCTCCTGCATGAGTTGCCCCCCCCCCAAAAAAAACGCAAGCCTGGATCCGCCAGTGCTAAGAAGCAACATATTTTTAGACAAAATAAAGCAATGACAACTAAAATGAGGTTACTAAAACGACTCTGATCACAAAAATAGTTACTAGGAAGGCTTTCTAATCCATTTTGATTTAGTTCCTCGTTATAGGGGTAAGAAGTGTAAGCCTGAACGGGGGGGGGGGGGCACTGAACTCTATAATGTGGAAGGCGTATCGACCGCCAGATGGTGTCCAACGGTGCCGCCATGTTGCGCAGACCAGAAAACGGCCGCCGCCTGTGTTGGGGAATAGGGAATTCGGGACCTCGATTTACGTTTGCGGCCGCTGCATCCGTTACGTTCAAGCTATGTAGACACGGAACCCGGCATTTTACGCAGAATTGAGTGGAGAACAAGATGAAACCTTAAAAAATCCTCAGATACAGGGAGCTTATACGTTAAACCCTTATAAGTCAATTTGGGAAATATGGAAATTGCTATTTTGGCGCCGGGAATGATCTGAAACTATCTCAAGCATATAGAATCATGATTTCATGCACTCCTTGCAAGGTTCTATGCTTCATATTTGCATTGTTGCCCTTGCGTGACGTCATATGTGACGTCACAAGGGTCACAATTTTTCTTCAATAACTCCCGATCAAATTGAGCTAACGTGTCGGGAAAGCCACCAATGGACTCAGGAAGACCTGCCGAATCAAATGATATGCGACATGACCTCTTTCGACCAACTTCGTGACCTGGGGGTGCTGAACTGACCTTGACCTGAGGTCAACACCTTAAGTTGACCTGACCCGAACAAAAAGTATATCACTCGATGCGCCTGAGCTAGCTGAACACGATGATGCCAAAATCGCGGCTCTACGGCCATTTTTGGCGAAGTTATTTACCAAAAACCAAACCCGTGCTCTAGACCACTTGACCTGACCTCAGAGGTCACCGGTTGACCTGAGACCTTTACAGTGGGTTCCTACCAGTCACTCTGCATTATACTTTGCCGCATACGGCCACTTTACCGCTTAATTCTAGTTTAATTAGCGGCGCATTAGCGAGGTGGGTTCAATCAACCCCCTCACCCTCGGCCGGGGCAAATGTAGGTCCGGCGAGTGAATTTGAGGAATTCTGAAGATGCGATCGTTTTCCCCACTCAATTCTGCGTAAGATGCCGGGTTCCGTATCTACGTAACTTGAACGTAACGGATGCGGCGGCCGCAAACGTAAATCGAGGTCCCGAATTCCCTATTCCTCAACACAGGCGGCAGCCGGTTCCTGGTCTGCGCAATATGGCCGCCACCGTTAGACACTACGTCCTCCATGCTACGGTCTCCATGCTACGGCCAATAGGGTTGAAGCGGCAGTGCTCCCCTGTGTGTGTGTGTGGGGGGGCATACTTGTAGGTACTGAATGCCCTCCCCAGGCTTCTGTCGGGGGGGGGGGGCATATGCCCCTAATGCCCCCCCCTGGATCCGACAGGCCAGTAAAGCGCCCATTTTATCTGGATCACTGTGGATCAGATTCAGCGTAGCTTTTATTTTTTGTAGTTGAAAATCATTTGAAAAAGTTTTGTGAAAAGTTTTAACCAATTGCATAGAGCAGTTACATTATTATCCCAAAATAAATATAGCAGCTAAATTATTGTACCAAAATACATTCTAACCTTAGTTGAAAAGTTAGCCTAAAGCTAGTTTAAAAGCACATAGTTGATACTAAGATGGAAGGAATTGGTAAGAAAACAAGTGGCGCAGCTGTGACATTCTCCTAACGTGTTCGTAAGCAGGATTGACGTGATGCCAGTGACATCTTGAAATACATACAAGGATGCTGATTAGTTCATCGAGTTCATGAGCGGTATCACTCACCTACTCCAGTACAAGACTGGGGCAATATGCGTACTCGCAGGACTGTTGTATACATTACGGCCTCACTCGGTAGCAGGAGCTCGACGGGTGTGGGGGTGGCGCGTGAGGTGCTGTGCACGCGACGCGGGAATTGTGAAAGTGCTGTACCTACTCAGTTTCAAATTGTTTGATTGAACAATTGTTTGCTATTTGCTGGAGCAGTTTATTTCAAACAAGTTTGAGCATCGACAAAGCCGGTGGGTGGATTGCTCGAACTTGGATGATGAAATAGAGCTCGTTAGTGAATAAGTGAAGGCATTTTTTTAATTTTCAGCATTTAATATCCATTTTCATTTGAATAATATTTCTCTACTATTCTTATTGTTCTGTAAGTGCAATCATGTTGAGAATGAAAGGCACGAGCCCACCTACAATACTAAGTTCATTCAAAGCAGCTGTTTTGTCGGGTGGATGGTAAAAGCGGTGGCTGGGGCGATTTGATCAAGGCTCTTGAAATTTGCTTGCACGGAGCATGTGACGGTTTTCCTCCAAAAGGCATTGGGAGGGTGAGGACTTCTTAGGAGTCATGTGACTATGCCCCCTGATGCACTGTTTTCACCATCCACTTTTTGTTGCATGCATGCTGAAGTTGCCATTATTTAGGTTAACCTATAGGTACTAATATAGTCTTCTGCAAGCTCAATTTTTATAGAAAATTTTAACTTGCAAAAGCTGCGCCATATGTAAATACTGTACTCTAACCATGGATGCCTTGCGTAATTCCCAGCCAACATGCCCATATGGGCCCCACATGGGCAGTTGATGGGCATGGTGGGCTAGGTGGGCCATGGGCTAGAGATGGGCAGATATGTGGGCTGCATGTGGGCCCCACATGGGCTGCCCATGTATTTTTTTGACATGCATAGTGCTTGGAAATGAGATTGTCTGCACCGTATAGGAGGGCATACCCAGGAATTTTGGTGAACATATACTTTTGCAAGCATTCACACGGTGTTCCTGTATAGTGGGGTAAACATGGGTACTGCGTGGGCAGCCCATGTAGTGGGGTTTAGGTGGGCTGGATGTGGGCAGCCATATGGGGCCCACGTGTGCCCCACATGGTACCCACCTTGAGCCCATGTGGGCCAGCCCAGGTGGGTCCCACCATTTTCCCAGGGACAAATTTATGTGGTCCCCACCAAGTGGCCCACCTTGGCCCCATGTGGGGCCAAGGTAATAATGCTGGCTGGGTTCCTTCAGCCTGCTTCTGCATTGTGGAGGTTCGCACCATTAGGGGGTGGGCTCCCAGGTATATGGTAAAAAGTGATTCACTTTTCAAGCATAAAGTTTGTATTTTCTTACATTATTTTACATCCGTCATCCTCGATCCAAATATGATTCTTATTACTTTCATGTGGTGCAAATACAAGAAATAACAAACATGGCCTAACCTTATCTTCTAACTAACCCTAACCTACACCAACCAACCTACAACCTGTCAACCTACTAACCTATTACCCATCAGCCTACAATCTACAACTCAAAGCCCTATTCAATCTATCTATAATAACCAATACAGTCTCCTCCACATCCCTCAGCCTTTTACTGTCCTGTTATCCAAACATATGTTGGTTTACCCCCTCCCTCCCTCTGTCGTGAATCAATCTCTACTCCTGTATTAATCCCCTCCCTCCCTCAGCTGTGAATCAGTCTGTACTCCTGTACTAATCCCTTCCATCCCCTGATCATGAATCAGTCTGTACTCCTGAACAAATCCCCTCCATCCCCCGGCCATGTACCATACCATGTTATCCTGCCTGCTGCTCTGTGCTGATATCCTTTCTTCCTTCCACGAGGTGTTATGCGCATTTCTCTGCCATTAACTGTTCTGCACTGCTGTCCCCCCTCAGCTGTGTACCGTACAGTACCTACCTGTACCCTGTACAGACCCTCCGCCTGCTCCTCCAGGCACCATGTACCGGACGGTGCTGTGTCCATTTGTTACCGGCGGGTCGCGCCGGACTAGTCGGTCACCCTGTACTGACCCTCCCTCTGCTCCCAGGCACCATGTACCGTACCGTGCTGTGCCGCCTGCTGCCGGCCGGCCGCGCCGGGCTGGTCTGTCGACGCTGGAAGAGCGCACCGCCGCCGCCGGCCACCGCGGCGGCCGCGGCCGTATCGGCGGAGCCGTTCCTGACGGGAACCAGCTCCACCTATGTGGAGGAGATGTACGTCCAGTGGCTGCGGGACCCCAGCTCCGTGCACGCGGTAAGTACCAGAGCCAGAGAGACACACAGAGACAGACATACAGAGAGACAGACGGGCCCGAGCTCCGTGCACGTAAAGAGTACCAGAGCCTAACCCTGTAGCACACACACAGAGACACAGACAGACAGACAGACGGACCCGAGCTCTGTGCTCGCTGTCAGTACCGTGACGTCCCTACTCCGTGCCGTAGCTGAAATACATAGAGACGGACACACACACAGTCAGATACAGGCAGCCAAAGACGAGACCCGAAGTTTGGGAATGTCGGGAGTACCTACCACATACCTACATAAACAATGCAACATCGCAAGCTGTATGATATAGGAAGTCAGCAGACAGCTAGGACAGCCTCCGCGGCTAGTGGACTCTGGAAATAGTTCACAAATACCGAGAAGAAGTGAGCGTTTTATCTGGTTCCTATCATTGGTCATTTCCACACTGGACCACTCTCAGTCTCAATGGCATTCAGTGATTCTGGTTAGGTATGTGCTTGGCCCTAGTTGTCGTTTGCGGCTCTTTAGTAGCGGCTACTCCCGTCCGAAAACCAGTTGGTCAGGGATATGATCAGAGGATCCAGTGACGTCATATGACGCAATCAGTACCGATCTGGGACGGACACACATGGTCGGCGCAGATAAGGCGGACATGGCACACGTGCTAACCTGATAGGACATCCTGTGGGCCTGGAGAGCGGGCCGGGTCTGGTGTGACCAGGTGTGCCCGGCCAGTAGGACTGCCGACTAACAGGACTGGAGAGACCCACGAATGAACGTACCCACCAACCCGCAGCCACCGGGAGAATGTGTCAGAATCTCACCGCGAGATATTGAACCCACTGGAACCCTTTAGGAACATTATTCACTTGGGATCTTCTGCTCTTACTCTGCTGGTCTTCAGGCTCACTACCTCTGTTTTGGGCCTCGGTGTTTTTTTTTTCGTGGTAACTCCTTGTTCGTGTTCTAATGAGTAACAGCAAGCAATCGGAAGAAATCGTAGTATGCCGCGGAGCTGTGTGGCACTGTCGAAATTCACATAACTCATCTTCAAATGAGTTTTTGGATGTACTTTCATGATCTGTTTGTGCATTCTGGTCTGTCGGATATATTTGCAAATATTGGCTTTCATACTAAAAAGGAAGCAGCCTGAGAGTGAGTTCGTGATTGAGATTAACAACGTGCATCGCCTAAGGTCAAGATTTTATGCTTTTTTTAGACACATCAATTAATGATGGTGCTTTCGCTGAGGCAATGCCTCTTTGCTGAAGTCTCTGTATCCGGAGCTTGCCATTCTGATTCCTCTATCGGCACGAGACGTATTTATCTCGGTCCCTGCTGTTTGCACATCTTTTTACATCGTGGTGTGACCATGCCTTTAGGACATCTGGTGACTGAGCTGTTGAAGTACTGTGGGGCTTCTGATCAGCGTGTGGGCTGACGATTTGTAGTTGTGGTCGATGCTTCAGACGGTCGATGCATGATTTTTTTTTAATGAATTTAGCTCGAATGTTTGAATGGAGGGATTGACAGAGCCGAAGCCTACGCTAAGCAGAGCTTGTTGCGTAGACCCCGACCCCTACCGTTCGATCGCGCAATTCCGGGTAACGGGAGAATATAGATGCCAAAGTTTAACGTGCCCTTCAAAGCCGGACACGGCCTGTCCCACTCAACTGACTTCAACTGGCTGCGGCTGCTCCCACCAACCGCAGACCATCCCCGTCAGGAGTTTCAAATATCGAGCGCCGGAGCGACTCGAACCCGGACTCTCACTACCGGGAGTCCAGCGCTCTACCGTCCAACTGAGCTATGGGACAGGCTCTGTATGTGCCTGACAGGGCTCGGACAGGGAATCTGTATGTGCCGTCAGGCGCGCGATGGTCGGATCTGGAACTGAATATCCAGTCCGAGCTGAGCCGGACAGGACTGGCAGCAGCCGGAACTTTGGACTGGAGTCACGGCCCCGCCCCCGCCCTACTGCCTAACCGCCACCGCTCTCTACCGTTCCACCACCTCCCGTCTACTTCTGCTGCTTTCCACCGCGGCACCCAGGCTTCCTGATTCTACCGCTTTCCACTGCTCCACGGCGCTGAGTTTACCTGTCTACTGCCCGCCTCTACCTCTACTGCCCACCTCTACCGTACCGTCTACTGCCCGCCTCTACCGTACCGCCCGCCTCTACCTCTACTGCCCGCCTTTACCGTACCGTCCGCCGCCCGTCCGCCCGGCTGACGTGGAGCGCGCTCTCGTCCCTCCGTAGCCTGGGGCTCGACAGAAGGTGTAATTGGGTCAGCCCTCACTGACAGACAGTGCGTGGGGAAGAGCTGCCGGTTCTGGGGCGCGCACAGACACGCACAGTATGTAGAGCGGGCGGATTAGAACCACATGCGTAACATGCTGGGGCTATGGACGACGAAAGGGTTATTTGCAATTTCCAGGGAAGCGATTCTTTTTCATTAATATGACACGTCCAGTCCTATCAACTCAGTCATTTCGGCTTTGGTAGGTTGCAGTGCCTGGTGTTGACATTACATTGCCTGATGCTGTCGTCCTTTCCCTTTGTTGTGACGCTGTCTGTCTCCAAATCCTCCTGTAAGGGCCACCCGGAAGGGCGCACTGCCCCGCCGGAACGGTTCACCGGTCCCCCGCCACGGCTCAACACCACCGAGCTGACTGGTCTCAGACGATGTGGACTTTGGTCCTGTTATGATGGAGTGTTTGGTTAGGCCCGCCCGCCGCTTATAGCAGGACTGGGGCCCATATAGGTCTGCAGTTTCAACGCATGTCGCCAGCGCAAGGGCAGTGCATGCCAAATAGGCTTGTGTAGTCTGAGGATGCGGAAGAGACGAGGCTATGAAAATTTGTTCTTGGGATTGCAAGGAAGATTTCTGGTGTCCCAATCTCAGTTTGGATTTAATTCAACCGATATGGAAGTTGTTTGATTGTCATGTGTTTATCTGGACGCCCAGAGGAAATAATATTTTTTTTTTCTCGAAAAGCATGTATTTTACTCTTGCAATATCTTATTATCAATTATTCTCTTCTCCGTTTTTTTTTTCGTTCGACACAAGATCTTTCTGCTTCTTCTTATCGTCGTATCAGTTGACTAGCCCCCACTGTTGCCTCCTCCCTCCATTGCGTTAGCTGCGTTGGCAGAGTGCAGTTTGTTGATCTAACCCCGCCAGCCCAGTCCGGGCCTTCTGTCCTGTTTAACAACACCTTCGCTCCTCCCTCCCCGCTGTCCGCTGTCGTGCGGTGCTTTAAAATACAGCCACGTGGCACCAGGGGTTTTTCCTCTTCTGATGCAATCCTGGCACGTCTGCCCTAGCTGCCAGGTGTGGCTGCATTTCAAAGTAGAGTTCTGCACGGCTGCAATTTTCCACAGCCTAGCCGCCCCGCAGCCGTGGCTCCACAGCCACAGCCGCCCACAGCCGTGGCAAACTGTGGGCAGCCAGCCGTCAGCCGGCCGTGGATACTTTCAATGAAATGCAACCAAATAGTATATAATATTAAGTTGTTTTTAGTTGAAACATATAGCCAAAAGCACATTGCAATGGGCTATAGATTCTCAAGCTCATGAAGCATCATAGGTTAAGTGGTTGTGTATCTGGCTTTAGGCCGAAGGCCTGAAGCCTGATGCGCAACGCATGCCTACACAAGCCCTTGCAAGGGGTTAAGAAAGATGGGTAGGTAGGTACCTACATCAACAGAAAACATAAACAACGAACCAGAATAGAAGCACTAGCAGTGTAGAAATCTAATGCCAAATCCTGAAGCATGGTTGTGGGACAGAACAGACCCTGATGCTTTTCATTATCAATGTTAGGTATGGAAAATGAAACTGAAGTTGATGGACTGTCAAACAGTGATTGTCTAGTCAAAACTCTTGCTTCTTTCTTACCTTGCATATTTTCTGGGGTGTGATATGCCAGGCTTGAAGCAGCCTTCTGAGCAAGTCTAAAACTAATTTGATATGCAAGGCATCAAAACACTAGTGAGCATCCAAGAAAGAAAAACATTCATCTATTTTGATTTTTCCAAATAATGATCTTCGCTCAAATCCCCAAGGACGTGCGAGCCACAATTGCCTCTTTCAATCAAAAATTTTACTTGAGTTTTTAATGATGTCAATAGCAAAGAAGTGGCAATAAATTGTTTTTTGTCACTATGAACAGCCATAAAAAATAATAATTATTAAATAATAATGCTATATAGTTACAAAATTGCCCTCAAACAACGGTTAGGTATCAAATTTTAACATTTTCAGAAGAAGACGTCATTCTATTAGTAAAGTCAACAGCTCGCGTAAGAAATATTGTGTTCAGGGTTTTCACCGTCATGTGAATTACGTGTTCAAGGTTTTCACCATCATGTGAATTAACCGTAAGTAAGGTTCATGCTCACTGATAATCTAATTCCATTGGCTCCGTTGATCAGCATTTTCTGTTAGCGGTCACTCACACACCAATTAGAACATAAAGCGCCAGTTTTATATTATGTAATTGGACTTGCCGAAAATCCAGAAATACTTCTAAGAGTTATTTCAGATAATATTTTATGAAGCCTTTACCTGCCTTTACCTAGGCGTGATTTCTTTTTCTATTACCTGAAAGAATTATTGAACGCTCTCTTCAATAGCTGTAAGGTGCTCTCCTAATGACCAGGTGAGATTGATTTGAGAGGGATGTGACAATGCAGCATGTTGCATTTTCTGAAACTGTCAAGCTCTTGATGATGAAGGAACAATTGGTACCTATAATTAGTATTCTGTACCAGAGTGCAAACTCCCCTACAGCAAATGGTAAAACCATTACAGGTTTTCAAAGGCTTCACCACTTTCAATGTTGCTGGGCATCCTTTGCATGATTTTTACAGGCTAGACTGCTTATTAGAATGTAAGATTAAGGATTTAAAATTTTATATTTTAGTACTTAAGATTGAGCTGGAAATCTCACAGCCGTGGCCACAGCCGTAGCCATGTTCTTGGAGATATTTGCAGCCGCCCCGGCCCACAGCCGTGGGGCTGCAGCCAGCCGCGGCTGCAGCCGGCCGGTGCAGACCTCTATTTCAAAGTCAAATGACCCGGTACTATTGGTCTCAAGATAAGGGCCCAGGCGACCTGTAGCTCGGATGCGGTGAATACCCTTACCCTCGCACCAACTCGAGTAGAGGAGGTAGGGTTGGGTGGGAGGAGGGGTGCGATCGGCCCGAGCTGTGGCGTGGGTAAGGGTATTCACTACATCAAAACTACAGGTCGCCTGGGCCCTTATCTTGAGACCAATAGTACACACTACACAGCGCATCTGGGGAGCCAACGGTATGGCGTCACAAAACGTCACTGGATCTGGGCAAATGGGGTGACGGGACTAGCGGAGGAGTGCTGGAAGCAATCCTGTATTTCAGTGGAATTTTATAAAAGTCTTTTATGGTATTCGAGGTAAAAAAGTTTCGCACACTGTAACATGAAATTTTGATTCCGCAGGGTGCTTACATTGGTAAGATCCTTGCTCATCCTTGACAGACATTTCCAGCACGGCCAGTAAAAAAAGCTTAAGTCTGACCTATCAGCGAAATGTTGATTACCTATATGCTTGCCTTTCCAATCAGCAGCACGTTCTGATCGCCGCGGTACCTTCCAGCACTTACCGCTAACCGTCCAGACTGGCCAACCCAGGCGCGGCCTTGGTCCAGAGCCGAGCGCTGCCCCGCCCCCTGCCCCGCCCCGCCGTGCCCCAGTCAGGCCCCACCTACTAACCCCGATCGAGTCCGGCGCGAGGGCCGCGTGCCCAGCCGGCCCGCCGCGCCGGCCGGAGCAGTGTTTTGGTTTGGTCAGGGAGCGCAGAGTGGCTTATATGAAGTCATGGGGGGGGGGGGGTCAAGTAAGTGGCAGACGAGGCTCCGATAAGGCTTTTGTCATTTGTGACGTTACCTCAGGGCTCATTTTGTCCCGTTATCTTTACAAAGGTATGCAAGGCGCCAAGTTGTGTTTGTAATCAATTGTAATCTATTGTAATAGAGTAAAAGATCTATTGCATCCCGGTGTATAAGCACCCGGATGCAATAGAGCTTTTACTCCTCTCATATTACTATTCTTTCTCGATGTCTCCACCCACATGTGACACGGTACATTTATTCGCCTACGTATGCTCTAAGGCTTACCTACAGTGCCTACAGGGGCATTCCACGTCAAATCGAACAAAAATCGGCTGTTTTGCACCTTACCATCAGCGATTTCATTATAAATTTGTGAGCGAGTTCCTGTGTCGCCCCGAACATTACATTGATGTTTTTTTGAACATTCTGACCACAGGTCTTCTAAATATAGGGAATCGAATTTTTACAAAATGTTGCATCTTTATATTTTTGAACGACCATAACTTTGGTTGTACTTGTTTGATTTGAATGAAATAAACCTTACTGTTTAGGTAATTTCTTAAGCATTTGTTTAGAATTGCACCTACTTAAATATATGACCTTGAAATTTGCTTAACTCTGTTCTTATTGCTGCATCCGCCCCATGTAGCGATCCGAAGAAACTCTGATCACGCATCCAGTCAGTCCAGCAATTTATTGTTGCCAGGTGAAATCAATGAATGACCGAATGAATGGTATCTGCGAAAACACCAGCAAATAAATAAACAACTAAATCAAGAACAGTCGTCAAACACAGAAAAATAAACATAATATATCCATCAAACCTCCGCGCCACATTTGTCTCAAAACACACAAATGTTCACCAGCATGGCAATTATCACAAGCCACCACGAAAGACAGAACACATATTGCGCTCAACGAGTTTGGCATATCAATACCTGCATATTACATTCAAGATACATCTTCTTACCAAGATTTGTGTCCTCACTCGCCACATCGGAACAGAGCAACAAAATCTGGTCTGACCGCCATTCTTCCACGTCATACGTGTCCCAAAAACCGAAACAGCTGATCAAACAACTCAAATAGTTCTCACATCGAATATCTACTTCGAATTTGACCACCACCCCACCACTATCGGTCAGCTGGCGAACACAACAGCAGTGCCATCTAGCGACGACCAAAGACACTACTCTGCAGATGTCGCGCCGATCGCGAAAAGGAAGCAGGTAGGTAGGAAGGCGTCAGGAAAGGCACTTACACCCTCCCCTTTTTGATGCTTACAAGTGAGCATCAAAACAAATAAACTTCTTCGTAACACGCATCTCTTCTTGAGTCACAACTTGACTCTCAACTCTGGCAGTCTTGTTCCTTCGTTTTCCTTTCACTCTCGTCTTGGGTTACTCTCGTCGAGGATCTTGACGATTTTAGTGACCGGTCTGTAGTACGATGTACCGCGTGCGCGAACTCGGACAGAGCGCACTCGGCCGTCAGCGCTCACGATGGCCTCTTCGACCCGGCCCAGCGGCCACACTCCACGCGGTACAGAGTCGTCGACCATCAGGACGATGTCTCCTTTCTTCACGTTGTCTCGACTTCTCGTTGCGCGTCCGCTCCGCTCTTGCAGCAGAGGGAGATACTCCGTCCTCCATCGACGCCAAAACAGATCGGCGAGGTAGCCGGCCTGCTTCCAGCTCCTGTGATGATCCCACTCTGTGCTTGAAGGAGGGAATACGACACTGCGAAGGAGGAGGAGATGATTTGGAGTTAGTGGGGGTTGGTCATGCGCATCAGCTGATACGGGTGTCAGCGGGCGGTTATTGATGATCGCTTCCACCTCGCACAGGAGTGTCTGCAAAGTCTGAAGTGAGAACGTCTGTTGTGTCAGCAGAGCGTTGAGCAGCTTCCTGATGGTGCGTATCTGACGCTCCCAAACACCGCCAAAGTGAGAGGCGTGGGGAGGATGGAAGCGCCAGTCGATGCCGAGACGGAGAGCTGCTTCGTGGATTTCACCTTCGTGCTGCTTCAGTTTGTTGACTTCTTCTTTTAATTCCTTTTCCGCTCCGATGAAGTTCGTCCCTTGATCCGATCGAAGGGATCGGACGCCGCCGCGCCGCGCCACAAAGCGTCGCAGGGCACACAGAAAAGAATCTGTGGACAAATCATCAGCGACTTCGAGGTGAACCGCGCGGATTGCCAAGCACGTAAATACCACGCCGTACTTCTTCACCTGTGAGCGACCTTGCTTGACGAAAAAAGGGCCGAAGTAATCGACTCCCGTGTGGGTGAAAGCCCTGTCGCCCACGCCCAGTCTCGTTTCAGGAAGATCGGCCATCTTCTGATGCTCTGTCTGCTTCTGTCTCTTTTTGCAGCCGATGCAGCGGTTGAGACAGCGACGCACCGCGGTGTTGGCGCCCACGATCCAGTATGACGCTCTCAGATCAGACAGGACGTGTTGCCTGCCTTCATGTCCGGCGTTTTGATGAGCTGCAGTGATGAGCAGGTCCACTACAGGGTCTCGTCCCGGAAGGATCTTGGGAAACTTCGAGTCAAATGGCAGAGCACTGTTCCTGAGTCGTCCACCAACTCGAAGCGTGTCTCCCTCCAGCCATGGGTCCAAGCGCACCAGAGAGCTCGAAGTGCTCACAGGCTTGTCGGACTTCAAGTCGGAGAGTTCCTGACTGAAATGTCTAGCTTGCACGTCTTTGAGGATGCAGCTCTCTGCCGCCTCCAGGTCCGATACAGTCAGACGCGCCGTAGTCTTCACATCCTGAGGCGCGCTCTTTTTCCACCGCAGCACCAGCCGGCGGAGCAGTGCCACGGCTCTGACCAGACGTCTCCAAGATGAGTAGTACTGGGTCAGCTTCTCGATAGGAGAGGTATCTTTGCATGTCGTGGTCATGACAACAGCCTTCACCTCCGGATCGGCCTCGCTCACAGCGTCTTCGGCAGGGTTTGCAGGCCACTCCTGATCCTTCCCGTTCAGGAAGCTGGGTCCAAATCTCCAGAGATCGCTGTGAACCAGAGAGGAGGCGTTCATTCCGCGCGATACGAGGTCGGCTGGATTTGACTCACTTGGCACGTAGTGCCACTGCCCGGCCGTGGAACCATCGTGGATGACCGCAAGGCGGTTTGCGACAAACACATGAAATCTCGTCTTCTCGTTCTTGATGTATTTCAAGACGGTGGTACTGTCCGTCCAGAAATATATATCGGCGTCCACTTCCAGCGCTCTCTGCAGTTCCAGGCTACTCTTCACGGCGAGCGTCGCTGCCGCTAACTCCAAACGCGGCACGCTGAGCTGCTTCATCGGCGCAAGTCGAGCCCGGCTGAAAAGAAGCGTGCAGCTGGAGTGGTCACCAACACAGCGCACGTACGAGACGACACCGTACGCTGACGAACTGGCATCAGCGAAGTGATGAAGTTGAATCGTGTCCCCAGCATCAAGCGCCGCGTCCAGTCCCAACGGTGACAGACACCTTGGTATCTTCAGAAGGGACAGGTTGCGCAGGTCAGTCAACCATCCCTCCCATTCTCTCCTCAGGCTCTCCGGCACCTTGTCGTCCCATCCCACCGCAAGACGGTGCAGCTTCTGAATGATCACTCGCGCTCTGACGACACAGGGGGCTGCCAGACCGAGAGGATCATAGCAAGACGCGGCTGCAGACAGATACCCTCGTTTGGTGGCTGTCTTCTGCGTCAGCTTCTGCATGTCTACGTTGAAGCCGATGGTGTCCGTGTTTGGATCCCAAACGACGCCGAGAGCTCGTTCCGTAGGTAGGGGATCAGATCCGAGCGTCAGATCCTTAACCTGCTTGCTTCTGTCTTGTTTAGGTACTGACTGAAGGACTTCGATGCTGTTGCTGTTAAACTTCGTCAGATTGAAGCCTCCCAGCGCGCACATCGCCTTCAGGTCCTTCATCAGCTTGATCGCTGTCTCTTCATCCTTGACGGACTTCAGAACATCGTCTACGTAGAAGTTGTTCCGGATCGTTTCACTGGCTTCTCTTGACAGGGAGTCGTTATCTGCAGCTGTACGATGGAGCGCGAAGTTGGCACAGCTCGGAGAAGATGTTGCGCCGAACAGGTGAACCTTCATCCTGTACTCACAAGGAGGATTGCTGAGAACACCTTCGGGCCACCACAGGAACCTCAGATAGTCCCTCTGAGACTCGGGAACAGAGACCTGCAGGAACATTGCTTCAATGTCACCTGTAAAGGCGCAAGGGTTTTGACGGAAGCGAAGCAGCACGTCCACCAGCGGTGTGGTTAGGTCTGGTCCCTGCAGCAGCGTGTCGTTGAGGCTGGTGCCACGGTATTTGCTCGCGCAATCGAAGACAACACGGAGGGTCTCCTTCGTCGGATGCCTGACCGCGAAGTGGGGGAGGTACCATCTCCATGAGTCTTCTCGAGCTTCTGGTGCCGCTTCAGCGTGTCCATCTTCCAGGAGCTTGTTCATCCGAGTGGTGTATTCCTCTGCGTACTCTTTGTCCCTTTCAAACTTCTTTCTCAGCAGCTCCAGGCGCCTTTCTGCCACACTTCGGTTGTTCTCCAGACGAGGCTCCTGGTCTCGAAATGGCAGCACAATCTCATACTTCTCCTTCTTGACACAACCGTGTTCCATGAGAGTGCACCACTTCACGTCATCTACCGAGAGTCCTCTCCTTACTTCAGCTCGGTTTTCGAACCACTCTTCAGCCATTGGGTCGTTCTCGTTGACTTTGATGCGGTTCACCCGACATCTGCTGCTCACGTTCTTCAGACCGCCGAGGATCCACCCGAACCTGGTTAGAGTGGCGTATGGTCCGCCATCTTCCCCCTTCACAAACCTCAACGGCTCCATCACTACTGCGGCGTTGCCGCCGATGAGCAGCCCGACTGGAAGAGACGCCTCATCTGAGACTGTCACCCCGCTCTCTAGCAGGTACGGCCATCTGCGAACGTCATCAACTGTGGGAATGTCATCCTCCGTTACAGGGATTGTGTTGAGGGTGTAAAGTGGCGGCAGTTCCTGTCGAGTCCCCGTCTCTTCGTTCTCGATGGTCACACCCGACACCACGCTGGTGCTCATCTTCTGGTCGCTGACTATGGTAGACACCGTCATGGACGTTTGTCTGTCAGGAGACATGCCGGCTTCACTGATGAGCTGCTCTGTGATGAACGAATGGGTGCTGCCCGTGTCGAAGAAGGCTGCAGTTTTCAGTCTTCTTCCGTTGATCAGGACAACCACCGGAACAACTTGCAGCTTTCCCCCGTTCTCTCGTTTCGGAGCGGCGTGTCCGGCGGTAGCTGCTGGTGGACCATCGGGTGAAAGTGGGTTTCTCAGAGGTGAAGGCTGATCAGCTGAGGGATCTGGAGACCTGGCAGGTGCAACCGAGTCTCTCGGAGGTCGGTGCAGCACGGTTGGGTGTCTTCGGTTACATTTTGCGCACGTGCTTCTCTGACGACATGCTGCCGCGAGATGTCCCTTCTTCATGCAGGAGAAGCACAGCCCACTGGCTCTTACGAACTTGGTCTTCTCTTCATGCGTCTTGACTTCCAGCTTCGGACATCGGTCCGTCTCATGACCCTGCTGGCAGAAAAGACAGAGGTCTTGTTGGGTTCTCACCATGCTTACCTTCCCAGTCAGAGCTGGTGCGCTCACTTGCTTAGATCGGGGTTCTCTTGCAGGTCTTGTGGTCCTTGAAGCCAGAACATGTCGTCCATAGGTGGGATTGGAAGCGATTCTTGCCTCCTTCTCAATCATCGCCACAAGATCAGTGAAGTCTGGTCTCCTCCTTTCTTCACATTCGATGTGATCGACTTCACGACGCCATCTATCTGCCAAGAAGGGAACCTTGTCGATGATGTCTCGCATTGTCTTCGCATCTACAACGCCTGTCCCATGTGGCAGATTCCTCAACGCGTTGAGTGTCCCTCGCAGGTGAATGGCGAACGAATCCAGGCTGCTGACGTCATCAGATCGCATACTGGCCTGCGACAGGATGCGGTTGAGGAGTCCTTCAGTCGTCTGTGCATCATTGCTGAAGCGCTGCTCCAACAATCTCACTGCCTCTTGATATCCCAACTCTGGTGGAAGATGAATGCATGTTGAGACGATCTCCTTTGGCTTGCCTGCTGTGAACTGCATCAGATACATTAACTTCTCTTCTTCGTCATCGAGCTTGGAGGCGATGTTGGTCTTGAATGCTCGCAGGAACGACTTGAAGGTCTCAATGTTCCCATCGAAGGTCCTCAGCTTGAGCTCTGGTAGGTTTACCCTCTTCAGCACCTGCAGGTCAGGGTTGATTCTTGGTGGTCTTGAGTGCTCATCTCCCATCACAGTCACTCGACCTTCCGCGATCTCTTCTTGAGGTATCACGGGCTCTCTTTCTCTGACATCAACCAGCCTTCTTCTTTGTATCGTACCATCTTCTTGAGCCAACTCTCTTACAACTTCTCGGCATCTTGCTTGCTGTATGGTAGCATCTTCTGCAGTCGGCTCTCTTGCAACTTCTCGGTATCTTGCTTGCTGTGTGGTAGCATCTTGTGCAGTCGGCTCTTGTGCAACATCAGCACTTCTTGTTATCTCTGCAGCTTCTTCTTGAGCTAACTGTCCTGTTCTGATTTCATCTTTCATGAGAAGCATCTTCATTTTGTCTTCTCCCTTGAAGACTGATTCTTCATATTGCAGCAACACACCCTCCTTTGCCTTGCTCTCTTCTATTTCTGCTTCAACTTCAAGTTCCTCCTTCAGCCTCCTCAGTTCAGCTTCACGAGCCTCAAGTTCATGTTTCCTTTTCAGTGCTTCTTTCTTTGCTAGCAATCCAGCTTGTTTTGCCAGTTCTATCGCTCTCTCTGCTTTTACAGCTGCCGATGATGACACATTTGAGCCTGCTCTTGACGGTGCTGGTGAGCCCTTCTGACTGCCAGCCTTGTCATCTTCAGTGTGTGACACACCACCTTCCATTTCTGACCCAAGCAGTTCCTTCTGAAGAACCTTCTGCAACCTTTCCTTGAGAATCGCCTTGGTTCCCTGCACGTCTTCTCCTCTTTTGGCAAGCTCACCCTTCAGCTCTTCTTTCTGCAACTTCTCTACATCCATCCCAGCTTGCTGGTGTCAGGTGTGAGTGCCAGATCAGGTAAGTGTACAGGGATGGGAGATCCAGAGCAACCAGTTGGGACCAAGGAACTGGCAGGTCACATCCACAGAAAACAGTCAAACAGGTGGGGTTAAACGGCAAACACTGAACAACATCATAATGAGCAGATCATGTGTTCAAATGAGCAGATCAGACAATTGACAACCAGCTCTGTCCTTTGACAAGTAACAATAAGACAAATCTCTGAGGCAGTGCACCACAAGCTGAAATCCTTTGACAATTAACAATAAGACAAATCTCTGAGGCAGTGCACCACAAGCTGAAATCCTTTGACAATTAACAATAAGACAAATCTCTGAGGCAGTGCACCACAAGCTGACTTAAAATACACAAGCATTAACCTCAAGCCAGCTCAACAAAATGACATGTACTATGTCTAGTAACTTTGAGTCTCCCACTGGCCAATGTGCTTATAAAAAAGGCAGGCAGGCCCAGAGAATCAGATTATCCCATCTCAACTGTGGCAGCTGCTGCGGGCTGAGCAGCATCTGCTGTCCTCACTGTGACCTCCTCCAGGCGGCAGGTAGACAGGTCGTGCTTGCAGACTGATGGCTGACAGCGAACCTCCGCCATGTAGCTCCTGAATCCATGCAGCTCTTGATCTTGATACAAAATCTTGATACTATTGCTGCATCCGCCCCATGTAGCGATCCGAAGAAACTCTGATCACGCATCCAGTCAGTCCAGCAATTTATTGTTGCCAGGTGAAATCAATGAATGACCGAATGAATGGTATCTGCGAAAACACCAGCAAATAAATAAACAACTAAATCAAGAACAGTCGTCAAACACAGAAAAATAAACATAATATATCCATCAAACCTCCGCGCCACATTTGTCTCAAAACACACAAATGTTCACCAGCATGGCAATTATCACAAGCCACCACGAAAGACAGAACACATATTGCGCTCAACGAGTTTGGCATATCAATACCTGCATATTACATTCAAGATACATCTTCTTACCAAGATTTGTGTCCTCACTCGCCACATCGGAACAGAGCAACAAAATCTGGTCTGACCGCCATTCTTCCACGTCATACGTGTCCCAAAAACCGAAACAGCTGATCAAACAACTCAAATAGTTCTCACATCGAATATCTACTTCGAATTTGACCACCACCCCACCACTATCGGTCAGCTGGCGAACACAACAGCAGTGCCATCTAGCGACGACCAAAGACACTACTCTGCAGATGTCGCGCCGATCGCGAAAAGGAAGCAGGTAGGTAGGAAGGCGTCAGGAAAGGCACTTACAGTTCTTAAGCACAAAAAATGAAATAGCAAAAAACACGTCACCTTCGATTTGGCTAATTTTCAGATATTTTATTGCCTACCATATTCATAACAACCTGTGAAAAAATTAGAGTGGGCCATTCATAAGTTTTGAAGAAAATGGCACATATGCAAACGTATGTTAGCACGCGCAGTGGAGGGGGAAGAGTGAATTTCGCCCCACCCCTCCTGTTTTTCGCCAATATCTCATAGTATTAATGCGAAATTAATTATAGCTACCTGTCCAAAATTGAATTGCACATCTCATCGTGCAAGCAAGAAGAAAATCGGCTCACAACTGTTCTAGTAATAGCGGTGTAAAGTGAACATCCTGTCGCCGACGCGACGCGGCGACTCGGCAGCCGGCGCCGACCGCTAGCCGCCGCCTGAATTGTAGACTGTGCCGGGACGGAACGGAACGGTTCCGTCTTTACATCGCACTCCTTACCGCTGATTACATTCGATTCGCGTCATATTCTGTGAGAAGACTAAGAAATGTACAGGCAATCTTATGGTGTAAGAATTTTGAAAATCGGTTGGTAAACAATTGAAATATGAACGTGTAAACACAAAATTGTGATTGCTGCGTTTCCCGCGTCGGCCGATCCCGCCTCAGCCGGCGACATGTTACTCTTAGCAGGTCTCTAACTGCCATATTTATTATTGGATTAACTAGAAATTCCCCATACATACTCAAAAATGTATATTCTTTCGTAGAGTGAAGATAGAAAGACGTGAAGATATCGTTGCGTGATAATGTTTTCGTTGAATTTTTGGCTTCATGATGCATTTCCACACGGCTCAAAATTCACCGCAAAATACCGTTTGCCTGAGACACTTTTACTATGGAACTTGAATGCTTGACTACGATGACTATGTATTTCCATTCTCGCAGAGTTTGGGATATCACTAATCAGCAATCATTCATTTCAGAAAGTGTACACAAGCAAGCATGTCTTGACTCTGTCTTTCAAGGTCACGCGCGGTTGCGTGATGTTGATGCATGAAAACGGCTTTTGCCGCGAGAGTTATGAATGGCCCACTCCAATTTTTTTCACAGATGGTTAGGAACATTGTGACGGACATAATATGTAAAAATTACCCGAATCGAAGGTGACGAATTAAAACAGAAAAATTTAAATAGCAAAAACACAAGGTCAAATGCATTTCAAGGTCACTTCAATTTAATTTTATAATTAAAAATCAAAGCCTTATCAATTGCCTACAAGACCCTGTTAATATCATTTGGATACCAGAAAAGGAACCAGAGTTATAGACATTTAAAAAATTGATGTGTGGCATTTTTGGCTATATTCGATGACCTATATCTCGGCGATACTTTATCAAATTTCGAAAATATTATACGTAACTCAGTTTTGAACCATGCCCAGTCTGCCTACAAATTTTCAGAAAAATCGAAGGGGATGACGGATTTCGGTGTTTGATTTGACGTGGAATGCCCCTACAGTAACACACTGATGAGGCCATAGGCGGCGGAACGGGGAGGGCACCGGGGCACCATGCCCCCTTTGATTTTGGCATTTAAACATTAGCCCTATCATTCCCATCGGAACTGTAAACATGATACGCGTAGAGTAGTGCGGAGTCGGGCCTGGCCGGCCCTCAGCCAGGCAGCGGTGGACGTTTCCATGTGAGTTGATTGGGCTTCAATAGTAACATCCTGCAGGTGGACTGAGCTCGTCAGAAACGACGAAACAAGCCATAAACGGCAACATATGCCGTGTGTATGTGTTTAGACATGACTATTTTGTGTAACAAATTTCTAAAATTTGCTGCCATAAATACTCGTTTTATATAAGGACACGTCCAAACACTAAAGATGAAATATAAGGACACGTCCGATTTTTATAATTATTTTGCGTGATGTGCCTATTTGTGACGTAATTGATTAGAAGATAAATAAGTTCAATCATTACATTAGTTGTGACTTAAACCCTAAGTCACTTCTCTGCCCATGTGCACTATAATAGTCGCGACCAAGCTGTGAGTGCTCAGCTGCCTACTGTTCCTTTCAGTAGACCGGTCAGCAGTGTTCCATTTTTGGGAATTTTGGGTGGAAAATCACACCTAATGGGTAAAATATTTTCATCCCCAAAACCAGGTAAATTGGAATTCTTTCATCTTTGAAAAATGCTCAACTCATGCTCAACAATTAACAGCCAGATTACCAGATATACCTAGCAGCGCCATATAGACAGAATAGAACTTATAGGTTTGCTACATAATACATAATTTCCATGAAAAAAAATTCGAAATCAAGGCACAAACCCAACAACTCACCCTGACTGACAACGAAAGAAAATAACCTTGCACACTTCCAGCTGTTAATAACAAATATGAGTTGAATGACCTTGATCACCTCAACTGTTTGTAAAAACCAGGCTTGTGTTCTGAATAAATGCTTTTGGATATTTATAACAACTATGATTAGTGGTTTGCTGCCAACGCAAAACGGATGAGCCGCTGCTTGCGCAAATTAAACACTACCTCTGCATTTCGCTTTTGACTAAGTTGCGCAGGATACGCCTACAAAATTTTCATCTTTGGACCCGCAGTCAGCTGGGCACACCCTGGCACACCCTAGGGATGAATTTAAAACTTGATTTGCTCTAACTTCTTTCATATACAAAATAGGGGTATGAGACAGGTACTTACTTATTCTACATTCATTTCTGATCCTATTGTATCAATTTCACCACAAATTATGTCCGTCAATGGCTTCTAGAGGACTTTAAAGCTCGATGCGTCGGGCCTGGCAGAGGTCCAAGATGAGAAAAGCCACCCTGCGCACACCCTAGGGATGAATTTAAAACTCCGCGGGCTCTGGCTGGTTTGATAGGTAAAATAATGTTTTGAGACCGATGCCAATATATTCTGCGTTTATTTCTGATCCTATCGCATTAATTTCGCCACAAATTATGTCCGTCAATGGCTTCTAGAGGACTTTAAAGCTCGAGGCGTCGCGCCTGGTAGAGGTCCAAGATGAGAAAAGCCACCCTGGGCACACCCTAGGGATGAATTTAAAACTCCGCGGGATCTGGCTGGTTTCATAGGCAAAATAATGTTTTGAGACCGATACTAATTTATTCTGCGTTCTTTTCTGATCATATTATATCAATTTCACCCCAAATTATTTACGTTATTAGTTTTTAGATGTCTTTAAAACTCGAGGCGTCGTGTCGGGCAGGGGTTCAAGATGACTGACACGCCACCCTGGCACACCCTAGGGATGAATTTGAAACTCTGTGGACTCTGGCAGGTTTCATACGCGAAATGAGGTTATAAGACCGGTAATGATGTATTTTACGTTATTTTCTCATGCCTTTGCAATAATCTTACCGCCAATTATTCATTTCAATTAGTTTCTAAAGGTTTTTAAACACGAAGCGTTCGGCCGAGGGAAAGCCAAGATGAATGAAAGGATATCTTGGCACACCTCTAGGGATAAATTTAAGATACGGTATTCCCAGATATGCCCAATACATGTTCTGAAGCTGGTAGATGGGATTAAGAAGGCCCTAGCTTTTTAATAAATTATCCCTCGCCCGTATAGGGGGGGGGGGGGGTCGAACGAACCGCCCCCTCGTTTTTCGAGAATAACTCGCGTAAAAAGCGGCCGATCGCGACGAAACTTTCAGGACCCTCGAGTCAATTAATTTGACACCTACTCTGAAAATCTCATATTCCTGACCCAAATGACCTTTGACCTGTGACCTATTTCTTGAGGCCATGTTTGGCCGGAATCGCGATTCGGCGAGCCGCTAATGCGTTCCGTTCACTCCCGTTCCGTTTCGGGTGTTCTGGTCAGTTGTGCTCTCGCTTTCCCTTCCGCTTGGGGTGTCCTGATCAGCGATCCTCCGTTCCGTTGCAGTTGCTCTGATCAGTGATCACTGATGCCCTCCGTTCTGTTGCGGGTGCTCTGACACTGATCACTGATCATTGACGCTCTCACTCAGCACTTATCACGTGACATGATACGAAGCTACCGCTCCGTTTCGGTGGCCGGCCATGAGGTCGGTGGCATCCTTTTATCATTTTTTTTTCATCCCGTTCCGTTCCGATATGGATGCCCTGGTTACTGGTTAGTTGCACGCTTTTTATTGCGATATTGCGTATTATGCTGCGCAGTGCACATCGTTCCGTTTGGGGTGCCCTAATCAGTGACCCTTTGTCTAGTCTCATGTAGTGCACCGTTCCTTTCGAAGAGTTGCGCTGACACCGTTTCCATTTTCACTATGCGTAATGAGTACCGACTATCGCTGGCCGTTCCGGCGTTCGGGCCGGGAGATTTCCGGCGTATGTCATGCTGCATAGTGCGACTGCAATTGCATACTCAATACTGCGTCCCGTTCCGTGTGCCCAGAGCAAAGGCACCATTCCAGTATCATCCGGCCATTGTCATATCGGTTGAAAATGGAAAGCTCAAAGCTATACTGCGTACACTGTACGAATATTACCAGATCAGATGCGAACGAAAACTACATACTTATATTGCCGCATATTATCTCAAATATACAGTAATCTTGGAAGCGGTGCTGTCATGTTGTAGGCGCAAAACGTCCCAGAGGCCAGAACACATGAGTTATACGGTTTCCGGTTTCATAGCGATCAGTTACGTCAACAAACTGCCCATCAGGGTATCATGATTACCTAAAATTTTATGTCTGACAGTGTCACAGTGATGACCACGCCTCACGCATTACACAGTATAAGTCAACTGCACTAAATCAATAATACAGGACGACAGAATGATACCCTTTGCAACGGCAAAGACAGGTTCCTTCCCACTTCCTTTGCTTAAAAAAGAAAGAAAACTTCTCCACATGGCACTAGTATCAAAGCCTGCATATAGAGAGAGCTCCCTCACCCGCCCCTCCCCCACCCTCCTTAACCCGCGCCCTGGTGTGGGTCTGAGCCACCTTCGCCCTGGTGGGGGGGGGGGGGCCAAAATGACCCCCCCCGTCTAACTCGAAAACGAAGAGGGCTAGGAAGACGCGGAAAAAAGCAAACGAAAGCCCATAACAAGTACGTTCGAAAGTATTTCGGTCATTTTTTCGCTAAGGTCAATATTGAGGTCGCTAGAGGTCATCATAGGTCAAATTTCAGTGTTTTCGGTGTTGCCGGACATATTCCGCTGTAGCTCGGAAACTAGAAGAGCTAGAGAGCCGCGGAAAAAAGCAATCGATAGCTCTTTTCAAGCTCTTTCGCCAAGGTTCGTCAGATTTGACCTCAGCTCAACGGTTTGGCCTACAGAGGTCATGCAAGGTCAACTTGGCAAATTTCGTTGAAAATGTTTTTAACTATAGCATGCATTCACGAGAAAATAGAGAAACGATTCATGCACCATCGTGCTTGGCTCGTCGAGACGCGTCGAATGATATATAGTTTGACCTCGAAAGGTCATTTTGAAAATTTGACCTCAGGTCAAGGTCATGACCTTACCGAAATAGGTCATGCTGCATATCATTCGATCCGCATTGACGAGACAAACACGATAAACGTCGAACGGAGTCTCTATCTCTATTCAATAACAAGTAAGTGCAGAAAAACCGCTGGTGACCTCTGGTGACCAGGGAGATGACCTAGCGTGACCTCAGCGAGGTCACAAGCAAATGGTTTCACATGGGCTGTGATTTGCTGACCCAAGACACTTCAATAACGAAATATAGGAACAATCACGCCCGATTTAGCTGAAAAACAACTACTTTTCGATTCTCCCATTGACTTATAATGGGGAGCAGCGATGACCTGACCTGACCTTAGGTCACATTTATAAAAAATCCGAGATAGCCATTTTGTAGAGCTGGGTGACATCTTCAAGTACTGTAAATTTTACATCGATCGGATAAAAGCTGTGCCTTTGAGAGAGCTTTGAACTTTTTTAGAGGTGGTGTCAGTTTTGGTGACCTTGTGACCTGACCTGACCTGACCCGAACCCCCAAAAAAAGGACATGATGTAAAAATGTTGAATAAACAGCTATACAAAGTTTCAGGGCGCTAACTCAAGTGGTTTCTGAGTTATCGCTGAAAAACCACAGGGGGGGGGGGGGCCAAAATGGCCCCCCCCCCACCAGGGCGAAGGTTAAGATATGACAACAGATTTCAACAGAATCATTGCATCTTCTGCTTCTTAAGGACCTAGTTCGCTCGCATGATGGCGACTGGCGTCGCGAGGATGGAGGTCCGCGGATGATTTTCTTTAGGAGAAATATACAGGCAGAAGGACCGTCCTGGATCCGTGCCAGTAAGCATGAGTAGGAACTTAGCAGATGCTGACGGTAATATCTGCTGTCTGCATCTGAAACGGAAAGGAAGGCATTGATTTAAGGCTAGGAGAAGGATGGCCACTGGACAGTCATTCAATTGTGACAATGCATTTTGACTTGTGAGGAAAATGAAATCTCACTGGTTGAAGTAGGTATTCATTCTTAGCTGTATTAGAGACAAGGGTGATTCTTAACTTCATTAGTCTCAATCAAACACAAAGGTTGGGATAAAATGGGACGGATTTCGAAACACTTGGCGATCAGATGCTAAAGTTATAATTCTGCCGTATATCACCCTTACCTATTTGCATCGTCTTTTTCGGTTAGTTTTGGTGGTCAGGAATGGTATGTTCTTTTATTATCAGCCAGCGTAGCGTTACGCCTTTATTGCGAAAGTGATATAGGTTTTCACTTGTTTTTTTTTTCATCCTAGATTTTTTGGTCATCATCGTCACACCCAACCAAAATCCAATTTTAGAACACTGCCGGTCAGCCATGGCGTAATCAGCTGTCTGTCGTGCCTGTGACGTCATCGGTGACCTTGGGAGTGTCCGTTACACCGCGGTCCCGTGATCTGTGGTGATTGGAGGGGGGGGGGGGGGGGGGGGAGGTATGCGTCAGATAACGGTGTTGTGATTTTTAGCAGCTGGTGGATCCGGTCTGATCGTTTCCAATACTCCGGTGTATTGATTTGAGAGCTAGCCAGGACTGACAATCACGTCCGTTGTATTTTCATTTCAAACATAGTGTGTGGGTCACTGGAGTGGATAACTGCGGCAGGGAAGACGTCACTCAAGTGGTTAATTTGTTACTTTGTTACCCTATGGACAATGCATTATCTCGCTATTACCTTTGTACTGGAGGAATGCTGCTTGTGGTCGTATGTTGGGAAGAAGTGGAAGCCTTCGCTGTTTTCTTGTTCTCATACGCACCGTTACACGTGTTAGGCCCTAATTGAAGGATGATGACGTGCTTAGTAGATAACCTTGGTGATCTGGGTAAATGCTCATCGGAACGTCCACTGTCTAATTTTTATTGCTATCGGGAAAAGGTGAGCTGCGCTTCGCACCACGGAGGTCGCCGGTACTTTGTGCGTCAGAGCCGCTCTTCTCAGTCGTCATTTTCTGTTTGTTTGTGAGATGCTTTGCCGCATACCTACTTGTGTTTTTATATCCGTGTCTCGACTTGTACCTATCGACGTTTTATGTAATCGTACTTTGGCGATGTCTATGACTTATCATAACAGTTACAGTGGACAAGAGTGCTGGCGAACCTTTTGACCATTCAAGTACCTACGAGTATTATCACAGCACTAGATATACACTGTCCCAGATGTACGTATCCGTCTGATTCTGTAAACTCGAGGTGTCGTTTTGTATCGAGTGGTTTTATCGACCATCGTGTGGTCACCAGTCACTGGTCAGAGCCGTGAAACACGTGACACACACAGAGACAAAAACACTCTGAAGTACGGGGCGCCGCCCGGGAGAAACGTCGATGACATCTGGCACGGCGGAGCTCGGTGCTATCAAAACAAAACTGGAAGTCTGTTTGGGTGTGGTTAACTGGAGCGCGTATACGTGCCGTTTTTAGCGTGTGGAGTAGGGGTACCCATTTTTGGGTCGATTTTTCAAATTTTAGGTGGGGGTGGATTTTCCCATTATTTGGTCTAATCTGATTCCATCTGTGCCAAAAATAGTGAAATCAAACGATTTCTAGGGGTCGCGAATTGAAAATGAAAATGCCAGTTTTAGCGAAAAATCGACCAAACTAATGCTATTTTATTTTGGAACAAGGTTACCATGCTAACAGGTGGGAGTCAATTTTCCCATTATTTGGTCCATTCTGATTCCATCTGTGCCAAAAATAACGAAACCAAACTATTTCTAGAGGTCACGTATTCAAAATGAAAAGGTCAATTTTAGCGGAAAATCGACCAAATTAACATTATTTTATGTTGGGACAAAGTTACCATGCCAACGGTTTGGGGTCGATTTTATCATTATTTGCTCCGTTCTGGATCTAGCAGTGACAGAAATAACGATATCAGACCACTTTTAGGGATCGCGAGCTTGCATTGGAAGTTTTAATTTTACTTGGAAAAATGACTTCATATGAATGGATATAAATGCGCAAAGCCTGAATGTGTTGCAGTGGTATTCGACGTGCAGCGGTAAAAGAGAGCACCAAAAATATCATTTTGGTCAATGAACAGCATATGCTCATTTACACTCACTGTGGCTTAGACCGTCATTAGTACCTACATATATACAAGACCGTAACTCTTAGAACGACTGGCTATGTAGTCAGAGGGCTCAAATCAGTGATCGAAGCTTTCTCATTAGGACCATTTAGTTTTCAATGAGTCGTCTTATTCAGCAAAAGAAATGACTGAACCCCAGGACGTAAACAATGAATATTGACACAATCTGGGTGGGAGGGGCATTAAAAGCCGTTACGGATGTGTTGATATAACTCGTGTGTCGTATTGTAACGGAAATATGGCATGAAGTAGATAAATAAGTTGTTAATGGCCTATTTATATCTTTAACGAGATGAAAACAGCACTGAAGCTATGCCGGTATGCATGACCTTTGCCAATTCGCTAGCCGACCTCCCCTATAGTCCCGGAGTTGCAGACACGGCTGAGGGAGGGGCGCAAGCTTTACACCACCGCGCCGTTGGGTGACTGCTGTATGAGTGTAGCTTTGCCTCTCTCCCACAAACACCCACACCCACATACAGACTTTTGTTTAGACTGTTGACATATTGTTAACTTGAGACGGGTGCAGATATCATGTCATGGAACTAGTGCCTGGTGATGGCCGCTGCCAGCAGCGTCCTTGCAAGATAACGGACCTTACGCTGCACTCTACATGCCCAGTCCAAACCCTCAGATGGTGCTGAACTGAAGTCGAATGGCATTGGCTAAAGCTGGAAATTAGGAAGGTGCCAAGTATAAACGACTCAGCCAACTCCGAGGCAGATCCGTTTACTGACTCCTGGCATTGCCTGGGGGCCGACACATTGGGTGGGCCATGGACCTTAGGTGGCGGACCTAGTTCTCCTCGTCTTCAGCCTCTGCACGCACACTCTTTTATATGACGCCGCGTCCTGGTTACCACCATATACGGCCCATGCAGGATGAAAATCTTCTGCTTCATTAGGTTCTTCAGATTCATACGCCAATCACCTCAGATCACAAGTGATCTGTGCAAGGAGCAGTGAAAGGTCTTCGTCACTTATCAGCTATGCACGTATCAGCGCATGGCTAGTCGCCCGTGGTCGAAAATGCAAAGTCGTAAATGATGTGCAATGTGCATTGTATCGGAACCTCTTACACTTAAGACGTGTACTCGTATCCCCACTGAAGAAATGGAATAGTAGGTACATGGTTGGTAGGCATGGAAAGAATCGACGCTTTGGAGTTTGTTTTTGGATTAGAAGTTGATATTTTTGGGTAGAACACCCAGAGTTATTCTACCTTGTCTCATACGTGTATTACATCGTAGCCGTCAGCGACAGTAGCGGTGGAACACCTTCAATTAAGGGGGGCACTGCCGACTTTTGGTCCCATTCTTTCCATGCAACGCCCCTAGGGCTAATGTTAAAATGCCAAAATCAAAGGGGGGCACGGTGCTCCGGTGCCCTCCCCGTTCCGCCGCCTGTGGTCAGCGATCAGGACGGCGTGTCTTGTGGAAGTATACGGTCAAAATGGTTTGATCGTTTTTGAATTACATGGTTTGAAGTCCATTCGGAGCCATAACCTGTGAGATGTATCCTGAGCTAATTTGCGGAAACTTTAATTGTATGGACACAAAAAGCCTGTCATGAACTGAGATGTGGCAACTGAAACGTCATATTTAAGTTTGACCTCACAGGTCATCAAAGGTCACCAATACCAAAGGTCACCAAAGGTCACATGAAGGCAGAAGATATAAAAAATGATTACGCGCCGACCAGAATGATACCAACAACAGGAGCAAAACATCACGGCGCTTTTCACCAAATGTTGCAATATCGACTTGTATTGATCGGTAGTAAGGCATTTAACCGGAACCACGTGATGGAGCACATCAATCTGGATGAAAAAGGAGCGCTCAATGACCCCTCTACCCGACTTTCGAAACAAAAAGTTTGCCTTTGGTGCGATTTACTATCAGCGTAAAATAGGCATATTTCTAGGTAAATACGCAAATTTCAATCTCAATTCGCGACCCCTAAACCACCTTTGATTTCAATATTTTTGGCATCATTGGAATCAGGAGCCGCGAAATAATGGGAAAAACCACCCCCACCCTCAAATTTCCAAAATCGGGAAAAATGGGTACCCCTAGTGTGGAGTACGATCCCAGCGTTGCAGGACCTTGAAAGTAATGTTAGCGGTTTTAGACTGTTATGTTTTAGTTCACTTGACCTTTCTTGAGTGGAAGGTATCTGTTTTCCCTTTCTTCATTTGTCTACTTTGTCTCCTGCCTACACATTTTTTTTTCGATGTATTCTTCTCTATTCATATTCTTGCTGCTTTCTCCCTCTCCATCCTTTCCCCTCTCTCTCTCTCTCTCTCTCTCTCTCTCTCTCTCTCTCTCTCTCTCTTTATCTCTCTCCCCCCCCCCCCCCCCCTCTCTCTCTCTCTCTCTCTCTCTCTCTCTCTCTCTCTCTCTCTCTCACACACACACACACCCGTTCTCCCTCCTCACTATTCCCCCGTTTTCTTCCTCCTGTAGGGGCAGCGTTTATTACGCTGGAAACACACGATCGCTATACATTATACAATCCTTGACGTCACCCATACCCACTCCGTCACAGTGGTTGCGACATCACTCTACCGGCTCAAACCGGCGGTCACCGGACTAGGCCATACTTTCCCCTAATGGTGACGTTTTGTCCCTAGAGTTTGGCCCGGGATAGAGCATCTGCTACCGGGAATACATGAGCAGAGTAGAGGCGTATTACAAACGGATTTAAAGGGAGATTATGACCTTTTTCCACAAAATCTGAGTTTCTGACATTTTCTGACAAAACACAACAAGTTATAATGTAAATTAAAACCATTTTGCTCAATTCGGTACCTTGCCGCAAATATCTCAACTTGAAGTCACGTTAGCGGGGAGCGCTGAAAATGACCGTTGAATAAGTACTTACATCACTTTTTGGTACTTGCATGTAATTTTGTAAAATGAGCGTATTCCTCACATTTGATCTTCATCACATCTAGTTAGTTAATGGTCGTCTATAGTGCCTTCAAAAGATATTAATGGTTTGGGGGTGGTTTATGTCTAAATTTACGCAACTATTTTTCCTGTTCATCATCTGTCGCCATATGCTGCTATTTTAGTAGCAACGACTCAATTTTGAATCGGTCCCGCCGACTGCACAATAAAAGAAGATAGATACAACACTTTTGCGGCATCACTGAAAAACTTATGCAGTACTGTTATCAAAATTCTCATAACACCGTTCGACAAACCTGAAGTCTTTTTGAAATAAATATGCTTGTATTTTTCGCTTCAGGCTCTGAGGCCAAAATAATGAATTTCGTAGTCGCAGTCGCAAGATTTGGCTGCGTTTCTGGCGCTTGCCGTTCATTTGTGGCGCAAAATAATACTTGGAAACAAAGAAGAGTAGGCACTATGTACCCCCGAATTAGAATCTAATTAATTCTAAACCGAATTGACTCTAATTCAAATTAGAATCCTTACAACCAAGCAACGACAAGGCGATAACATAAACAAAAACCCAAGCGTCGCTGTTTGAAACAAAAGCGCCATATACTGCGACTTTTTTATAGAGAAGGACAACGCATTTCAGTGGGTGTTACAAGTACTGCAAGTACTGCTTCTTTTTTGCAAAAAATAAAAACCTTTTTCACATACGAAAATGTGCTAGGAAATTTTCATATTTTATAGAAACTACAGTAGAAATAGTATAGATGTCGAGTAATTTTTATTTAAGAAAAAAGAAAGCTCATTATCTCCCTTGAACAGTGCTGAACGAATAGGGAAACCCGCCCCTGATACGCGTTTACTTGCACATGTAATCCTGGCAAGTGTCTGTGATGATTCGTCGGCTCTGTGTATGAACTCTATTGAAATACGTGCAGTTGATACCACTTTGAGTGCTAGACACATATGTTCAACTGGATCAGCACAGCCATCCCGACATTTCAACATTGTATTTTCCCTGATTTTATTAGCGGTTGGAATATTTTGGCTAGGTTATGGACTGACGCTTTCAGAAAATTATCGCCTCGCCGGTCGGGAGTCTCCACATTCACTCGTATGATCGTATCGTGTTAGGTGAAGTGTCGCATTCGTATCCGCCCACAGCACAACAGCCGCCTTCTTTCCCGTGGCTCCGTCACGGCCCCGTCTCCCTCCATTGAACGGCGGCCTGCCGCGCGGCGGTGACTGGCTGTGTTTGGTGGTGTGCCCCGCCCCCCGCCCCCCGCCGGCTGGTTACCTGCCCCCCTGACCTTGAAATGGGGGCCAGGGTCGCGGGCTGTGTGGTGGGTGTGTCGGCTGCTCAGAGCGCAGGGTTACAATGCCGCTGGCTGAGTGATTTGATGCCAGAGGATTGCTGTGAAAGGATGGTTTGGTAAACCATGAACGGTGCCTAAATACCGTCGAAGGTCATGGGTGGAACGTGTCAACATTCAAACCATGGCGACTTACGTTCAAGTGTCCTGTGTCCATCTTGTGGCTCATAGATACACATAAGTTTCATGCTAATTTGGTACTGAGATCTTGAGACTTCTATTGCCAGTCCGATACATTGAAGTTTCCATGGACAAAGGATACTGGAAAGCCTTAAAGTGCAACATCGACTCGTAAAATCCCGTGCCGTGGTCTCTTGTGGCGTCTTGCCTTTTATCGTGTTTGTGATATTATTAAATGCCGCTGCACCAAAGTACGTGTCCCCTGTATTTGTTAGATATAATCGTCCCCGGTACACCCCCGTGTAGGTACCCCTGTCTCCATATGTTTGCGTAACCCCTGTCCCCATATCTGGTGACATCAGCTCCCTACTCTCCCTTACTGCTCGTAAGGTAGTGGTCCGCACAGGTGCGCACAGTGCCGGTAAGGGGAGTTTTATACCGTATCGTACACGTGGCGTGGCCGTCTCCACAGCTGCCCCCGCTGTACCGTTGAATAGTCCGCTTTAATGAAATCCAGTGCTGTTTCTTTGAGGGCTGCTGTATACAAACTGGTGTTTAACGAGTACGAGAACTGGGATGAGAAGGCTATAAAACGGAGGTCATGAAGCGGAGACGTGGTGGAGTTGATGTAGCACGTCGGTTGGAGGAAGTGGAGCGGCGACGTGGTGGGGCAAGAGAGACGTGAAACGGAACCGGAAACGGAACCGGAAGTCCAAATCTAAACGAGATGCGCGCCGTGAGAGGATGGTGTGTGTAGTGGGCGGGGCCTCATGTGGGGAGTGACATTTCTCAATCAAATTTTCTATTAGGGCGAGGGGCGTGTGTCGTTCACAGGCGTCTTCCACCTGTCTCGATATGCCAGACGTTTTCGGAACGGGCGGGCGGGTTCCGATGATTGACGGATTCAGAGCGTGCAGACTGCAGATGTAGTGGGGCTGGGGATTGATGTATTCAAAGCATGCAGGTGTAGTGGCCAGTGGGGGTAGGTTAGAGAGACGTCAGGTGGCTCCGATGCCGATCACTCAGCCGAACAGCTGCCGGCAGAACTGGGGAGTTCCGGCTGCGCGCAGCTGCTCCCGGTCCATATGAAGGCCACGCGTCTCCGGCCGACCGGTGGCCGTGTTGCCCTGAGGGCTGTGACCCGCTGCCGGCTGGTGGTCTCTGCTATTTGATCATCAATTGTATTTAATTGTACCATCTGCTAAATTTTTCCACATGCATACATTTTGGATCGAAAGATGCAACACCAACAGCATAACGGCAACGATAACATCAAGTGCGTCTTGTGAACATTGCTCCCTTATGAAGCAATTCTCTGTTTGACGACAGCATAAGGGTCATAGAATGGCAGTGGGCACCTTGCATGACCTCGTCCTTCAGTAAGCCACGGGTTTTATCTACCCGATTCAGCGTTCATTTGTTTGTCATCCAAAGCCTGTCTCCGACACGGTCCCCCAGTGCAGCAGTCCACTCGCTTGTGCTACCGTCCGATTCAGGGCCTCCTCTAAGGATTTTTCACTGGGTGGGCAGAATTTTCGCTACTCCCCTGCCCAAGGGCGAATCCAGGCACTGTTTTGGGGTTCAACCAATTTCAAAACCTGTTACCGGGGGGGGGGGGGGGGGGGGGGGGCGGTGGTGAGGCGAAATAAGCAGTGCCGTTATTGGAAATAAGATGATAGTTTGCAAAGTTAACGTTTGTCGTATGTTTTATGGTTAGCGATGCTCGAGCGATTCGTTCCAGAGTTACATGTACAGCCGTCCGCAAACTGCGTGGTAGGTATTCTTATTCGGTATTCTTGCTATTTTGACAATGTACCCACTGGCGGATCCAGGGGGGCCACGGGGGCCATGGCCCCCCCAAAGGCCTAAAGTGGCCTGTTTGGCCCCCCCAAAAACGTCAGAAAAATTTCTAAGAAAATATACCTTGATGGAGGTTTTTAGCCACTTGGTGAAGTAAAGTTTCCACAGCATAATATGGAAGCAATATGGTAGCAGTGAGGGTCAGTCAAAAGTTGCGCGAGCGGAGTCGACCTTCAAAAAAAGACTGTTGTTGGCACGTGTTTATGGCGCGGCAACTGGTAGTTGGCGGTGTTTCGCGTGGTGTGGCATCACTGGCGGATCCGGGGGGGGGGGGGGGGTAGCACGGGAGCCTGAGGTGCCCCTGACAGGCCCGTGGTGCCCTTGCTAGGCCTGTGGTGCCCCTGGACCCTGGCAGGCCTGTGGTGCCTCTAGCGGGCCTAGGGTGCCCCTGCTAGGCTGCTGATGCCCCTGGGACCTGACAGGACTGTGGTGCCCCTGACAGTACCCTGACGTCTGAGGTACCCAACTGCAGCTCCAATGGTCTCTTACACTGGCGGATCCAGGGAGGGGGCATTTAGGGCCATGCCACCTTCCCAGAGGTCTAAAGTGGCCCGTTTGCCCCCTCCCCCAAACGATAATGAAACATAGTTCAATCAGTGCGTGGCCTAGGAGCCGAGTTAGACAGGGGGTGTTTTACCACCTCCCGGCCCGCAAAGGGACCCAAGCACTGACTCGAAGCGGGTTAACTGGTCGACAAAAGCAATGGTAAGTGCTTACAAAGTAATATAAAGGCATGGGTCGGGTGGGCTACCATTTATATATTTTTCTTTCTAGTTAAAAAAAAAATAATAGTGTCGGGCCTGTGACGAAAAATAAGTGGCCTAAATCCGATGAGAAAACAGGATTTGGGGGTAGGGGAGAGTGGGGTAAGATGCCCAGGGTGGGAAAGACGCCCCACCCCCTCTAGCGGGGAAACAAAGAATCGAACCTGGAAATGAATGTTCTTAGCGTAAAGCGGAAGCCTGCCTTGTTAACTGCACAAAAATTTGCGAAGCTCAGTTGGGCAACGGCTGGCTGGTGATTACATGTTTTTTATTTGCTGCTTTCAAAAAATATTTTGGCGTCAAAACATTGCAAATATCAAAGAAGGTAGATAATTTTTGCGTCCCTTGCTATAGTCGTGATACATTAACATGCGTGTAATGTGTCCCAAACAGTTTGTTTCAGGGTGTAGTTTTATGGCTAACAAATTGTGCTGATTTAATGTTACTTCGGTACCTTGGGGTAAGATGCCCCCTGTCCTGATGGGGAAAGACGCCCCCCCCCCTAAATCCGTAGGCTGTCCTTCAAGCAGCCCGTCAAATCATTTATTACATACTTGTGATGAGAGACAAAAGCCGATCTGGGACTATTGAGAGTCCAGTAAGGTCGGGTGCTCCCCATGCCGGTCTCTCGGCCCACACAGCGACTTTTTGGGCGGCATCTAACTCTGAGAGCCCTCACGACGGCCTCTGTGGGCCCCATTATTGGTTCCAGGGCCCCTCACGACATCCTTTGAGGGCTCCCACGTTGGCTCCACGGGCCGCGCTGGCATCTGAGGTCCCCACGATGGGCTTGAGGGCCCTCAAGCATCATGAAGACCTATAAGGGCCCCACAGTGGTCTCCGAACGCCACCACGGAGGCTTGTTTGGCCACGCTGGACTATGATGGCCCTAACGATGACCTCTGAAGCCCCTTACGACTACTTTTGAGGGCCCTTACGATGACGTTTGGTGTCTACTGCAGGCTCGAAGGGACTACTGATTCGTTCAGGCGATTCACGTGCCTATTTTTGTCACTTATAGTGCAGGGGGCATCTTACCCAACGCCAGGGGGCGTCTTTTCCACCCTGTGGGGTAAGATGCCCCCTTTCACTTCTTCAGGAAAATGCTTGATAGCAAAAAAAGTTATCATGTTTCAGGCACGAAAATGTGATATTTTTGGAGAAAAATGATGTCAGCTTCCGTTGAAACTCCAAGCTTTGGCTTTCCGATCGTCATTTTCGAATAGTATATGACATAGTCAAACCCTGGGCATCTTTCCCCACTCTCCCCTACCCTAGGTTTGGCTCCAGCATGAGTTGGCCCCCCAAAAACGCAAGCCTGGATCCGCCAGTGAATGTACCAGTTTTTGTGACCTTGTGACCTGGCCTCGGATCACTGGAACCTAAAACTCCAAGGCCAAGTGACAAACAGATGCTCCGAGTCGTGTCTTAAATTTGGTAGCGCTACGTGCTATAGAACTCACGCTATCAACGAAAAACTCTGGCATTCGGTTGCCGCTAAACTAGTCCAATTTTTCCCTGACCTTGTACGGGGTTTGTGACCTGGTGACCTGACCTGAAAAGACTAGAGATCTGAAATTTTCAGGACAAGTGCCAAAAGGTTGCCCCAGAGGGTATGCCAAATTTGAGCGCCGCCGTTTTTACGTTATTTGTGAAAAACCTTAGGGGGGGGGGGTGCATCAACCCCCCTCACCGGGCGAGGGCTAACTAACATAATACATTGTAGTAAAGGCTACCCGAACCGGTAATGATTCTTGCTTTTTTGTTTAGCTCAGCCGTATTTAGAGATTTAGCTGGCTTTGTCCATGAATAACAATATCGGCAGGGGCGTAGCCAAGGGGGAGGGGCCACGGGGGCAATGGCCCCCTCCCTTGAGCGCAAAACGCGCCATGGGGGAGCCCCTCAGGCCCCGGGATATTTATTTTTTCAAACACTGGATAAAACGTCTTTTACTCGGAAGAAAATTGACATCGAAGTTTCATTTCTGTGGCCCTCTGATGACCCAATGGGCCCCTGCACTCATCCGATGAGCCCCGGTTTCCTGGGGCCCCTGGTCGCCTAGAGGGCCCGGTCGCTTGGGGGCTAGTCGCCTGGGGGCCCCTGGCCGCCTGGGGGCCTGGTCGCCTGGCCCCTGCCCCCTGGTCGCCTGGAAGAACGCTTGTCACCCGCAGTGGCATAGCCAAGGAGGGGGCCAAAGGGACCATGCCCCCCCGGAAGCCAGGGGTCCTTATTCTATAGGGGCCCCTGGCTGACACAGTGGGCCCTTGGCGACGCAAAAGCCCCTGCGGTGCAGATCCTTTGTTTGACACAGCGGAGTAGTTATACTTTGGCCAAGAGAGCCCCAATTTTAGAGCCTTGGGGCCCTTTTGAAACCAGGGGGCCAGTTGGATGGGATGGGTCCAACTTGGGTCCAACGGTGTGTAAACAGAATCAATGCGTTCCGACTGTTGGTCTGACCCTATGTCGGTTTGAGGGAGCTCGGATCGGATCCACTGTCGATCTGAGGGGCCCCTATCGGTTTGAGGAAGCCCTCAAATGCCCTGAACGGGTCCTTAGTTTGTCTGAGAGAGCCCTCCGTCGGCATGACTGGGCCTCTGCAAGTGCAAGGAGGGCTTTTGTCGGTCTTAGTGGCCCTTAGGCGGCTTATATGACCCTCAGACGTCTTACGAGGCTCTCATGCACTGTAGGGGCCTGTGACGGTCTGAAGAGCCCTCATCCGACCTACGGGCTCTCAGACCGCCCTCAAAACCGACTGGCGACTCTATGAAGCTATTCGTGGGCCTATCTAACAGGGCCCATGGACTGCTCACCCCCTCAGTTCTAATATTTTTTGTTAATAAATATTTTTCTATTTATTTGGGCCCCCTCCAAAAAATATTGAATCCAACCAGATGGCTTTTTGGATTTTGAGGGGGTTATCTTGGGCCCCTGTGCGTTTAGCCCGCTCCTTGAGGAAATTCTGACTACGCCCCTGAATATCGGGCAACCAGAAAACTTTTTTTTTCGACCTTCAAACAGCATCCAGTTTGCTTAAGACCAGAAAGGTAGTACCGGACGTCCGGCCGGACCAGAATTTTTGCATTTGCTTCTGGGTGGGCAAATCGACGCCACTGGGTGGGCAATTGTGGTGACTGGGTGGGCATTTGCCCACCCAGTGGGTATGTTAGAGGAGGCCCTGGTCCGATTGATGACGTCACACTATGCACCGCGTCCGATTGCTGCAGTTTCGCATCTCCTCTGCTATGTGTCTCGTTGAATATAACTGGTTTTATGGCTGCCTTATAACCGATCGTATCACTCAGCCGCCAAAGGGATATTATGGTGCCAGCTGGAACGTATGTGTGGACGATTAGAAATTGCATCTGCTGATGCAATGTTTCCCCGTTGAAAGGGCGTCAGCGATTTGTCGTTATCGGCCCGGATTCAGAGCCGTAGATCAGACAAGCTATCCAGACTCGAAACGGGCTACAACTGGACGGGGATGGTGATTATCGGAGCCGTCGGTTTAGCCTGAAATGCATTATTGCGTCACATATGTAAGCCCTACTTTCTAGTAAATCCAGTGTCGGTTTGTTGTGATCTCACCAAAACTTTGATCCAACAGTCACTGAATGATCACCGACCGGAGTTTGTAACGACTCCTGGATTTAACAGACACGACATTTCTTTCCGTTACCGAACACGTGAATGCTTGAAAACCCACCATGTGGAAGCACCTAAATGCATGCATACTGAGACTGACATAGATACTAATTCGTGACACTGTCTTTCCTGTGGTGGTAATCGTACACGTTTTATGAAGTCGTCCTGTCTGGTATCCATTACAGCAACGAAAAAACATTTGTCACGCCTGTCATACGATGATGTTTCTCACGTAAACCACGACATGTATGCAGCTACAGCACGCCTCTGTTGAACGTGAACTGACCGTTCCCCCTCTCCCCCACAGTCCTGGGACGCGCACTTTTCCCGCGTGGCGGCCGGCGCGGCGCCGGGGGCCGCGTACGTACCGCCCCCGCAGCTGAAACCGCCCTCAGCTGGCACTGCGCCCCTGTCCGCCCTGGTGGCGCCGTCCGCGGGGGGAGTCCTGAGCGGGGCCGCGCCGTCAGCTGAGGAGATCCAGGACCACCTGAGTGTCACCGGGCTCATCAGGAGTTACCAGGTGAGTTAGAGGACCACCTCAGTGTCACCGGACTCATCAGGAGCTACCAGGTGAGTTACAGGACCACCTCAGTGTCACTGGACTCATCAGGAGCTACCAGGTGAGTTACAGGACCACCTCAGTGTCACCGGACTCATCAGGGCTACCAGGTGAGGCACAGGATCACCTCAGTGTCACCGGACTCATCAGAAGCTACCAGGTGAGTTAGAGGAAGTTAAATAACTCACCGGACTCATCAAGAGCTACCAGGTGAGATACAGGACCACATGAATGTCACCGGACTCATGAGGAGCTACCAGGTGAGCCAGAGGACCACCTGAGTGTCACAGTAGCTCATCGGACTCATCTGGAGCTTTAGGTTAGCTATGGGGGAAGGCGGGAGATTGAGAAGTACTTGAGCGTATAGCGGGATTCACCAGGTGTTGTGCGGTTTAGAGCGGAGCCATGGCAAGTTTTATTCACGTTGTTAGAAAAATCTTCGAGCTTTTGATACTGTGATTTGTGTGACTGCATATCGTGAACTTGTGTTACATACTGTGTTTTATGGACATTTGATATACCTCCCTAGCGCTTTATTTCTTGCTTTGTACTTCCATCTCCTTCTTGTACATGAGTGTGGTTTGCCATCGTGTTCCCCTCACAACAGGAATAACGAGACAGGCACACGGGACGACTGGATGACGGAAAATCGGTCAGTTCGGCTGCCCATGGCCTTTGGTCGCCGGTCAATGGCCATTGGTCAATGACTCAATGCCTAACGGCCTAGAAGTCGGGGCCTACGGCCTAGGCCGCTGTCTAGACCGGGCCTAGCCAGGCTAGGTGGACCGTTGTGGCTGTAAGTTTTCTACATGCCAGCCTGCCGTTTCTTAGCGTCTGATGTGGTAGTGATTTGCCGGGCCATGTGACGCCTACCGTTTTATTCAGTAGGTAATAGACGTGCCTGAGTTGTTGGTGAGGTCGTGTTTGGTAGTGACCGATCCTGTTTGGCATGCTGAGCTACCGGACCGTGTCACTTTGTCTTATGGTATACCGACGAACTGTGTCTGTTTCTTCCCAAAAAGTATTTCAGAAATAGTGATCTTGGTAGTTTTTCGATCTGTGAAACGATATTTTGTTGAGTTGATTAGATCTGCTATCATTGTGTGTTTTTTATCGGGTCCAACTCGCTAAATGATGTCATATAGCCTCGTTGATGGTGCGCCCTAAAACACCAAATCATCATCGCTAAATGATATCGCACTTATTCCATATATTCAGTTGTCAATGACCTTAGTAAGGTTCCTGTTCCGTCTTGCATGAAAGTGTTTCGTATTTAGGCATGCACGTATGGTTTATTGTTTGGTATGGTCATGACCGAGAATGCATCTCTCTTTCATGCTATGGTCGAACCGTCGAATGCCATCTTTGCTATTATCAGGCGCATGTTTGCTGGTGACTTGGTGATATGATTGAATTGAACATAGGCTGTGATGATGTTGGAGGATGCTGTTACGTTGTTTTCAAACAATTATGTATCTGGCTGTTTTTATTTATAGCATGCAGGATTATGATATGCTCATAACGTTGAACCGCCCGTATGCAATGTGACCCGCCGTGTGACACTGTGACCCAATGTGACCCGTCACGGTGTCATGTGACCCAGTGTGACCGGTCACGGTTTCATTTTGTGACCCAGTGTGACCTATCGTGTGACACTCTGTGACCCAGTGGGACTCGTCACAGTGAGCTGTAACATTATTTGACCCAGTCAGTGACCTGTCACAGTGAGCTGTGACGGGTGTAATCGGTGCCTCTGACTCCCTGTGACCTGTTGTGACTCCCCGGACTTGGCTTGCTGTATGGAGGTCGACGCCCTAGCTCGTTTCCGTCTGACCGCTCGTGACATCCGCCGATCGTTTATGGCCTGTGATCTCACGCCGTCTGGGCGATCAGTCAACTGCTGGGACCGATTTTTACTGTCCACAAAATCATATTTATCTGGGTCATGTTTGACCATTTTTAACTGAACATCGCCTGCGATCGACCATGGGCCCTTATGGACGGACCCGCTTGTCTAACCTGACTACTGACCTGACTTGACCTGACCTGACCTCAGATTAGTGGTCACCTGGTAGCGAGGCTGGACCCGTTGATGACCTGACCTCTGAACCTGTGACCTGACCTGACCTGACCTCTCCGTCAGATCCGCGGTCACCTGGTGGCTCGCCTGGACCCGCTGGTAACCTGACCTGTGACCTGATCTCTGACCTCTGACCGGTGACCTGTTCCCCAGATCCGCGGTCACCTGGTGGCCCGCCTGGACCCGCTGGAGATCGAACGGAAACCGGTGGAGACTGCCTCCGAGATCGTGGTGCGCGGATACATGAAGACGTTCGGTAAGCGGAGGGTGTGGGGTGGGCTGGAGAGAGGGGTAGCGGAGGGTGTGGGTTGGGCTGGATAGAGGGATAAGAAAGGGAGCGAGAGGAGAGAGCTGAGCTGGGTGAGTGGGAGGAGGTGAGGAAAATGGTACGAGATGGGAGACACGAACCGGGGGAGGAAGCAGAATGGAGTATAGAACTAGGAGAGAAGAAGGGAGGTGAAGGGGAGGTTTTCAGTGAATCTAACCATGAGCAGTGAGTGATGTGTGTTGTCGCCACCCAGCGGTCCTCGACATCGGCGGATTAGGAGGGTCAAGCTTCAGTCTATCCTTGTTCTTGACTTCCGACCCCGTCTCAGACGAGCAGAACATGAACATGGTGCTCCAGCTGCCCTGATATGTGACCCCTGACCTCTAACCTGGCCCCTGTGACCTCTCTCCCTCCAGATAAGCAGGACATGAACCGCGTGTTCAGGCTGTCCTGACCTGTGACCCCTGACTTGTGACCTCTGACCTGACCTGTCTTCCTTCCTTTCTTTCTTTCTTTCTTTCTTTCTTTCTTTCTTTCTCTTTCTCTTTCTCTTTCTCTTTCTCTTTCTCTTTCTCTTTCTCTTTCTCTTTCTCTTTCTCTTTCTCTTTCTCTTTCTCTTTCTCTTTCTCTTTCTCTTTCTCTTTCTCTTTCTCTTTCTCTTTCTCTTTCTCTTTCTCTTTCTCTTTCTCTTTCTCTTTCTCTTTCTCTTTCTCTTTCTCTTTCTCTTTCTCTTTCTCTTTCTCTCTCTCTTTCTCTCTCTCTTTCTCTCTCTCTCTCGCTCTCTCTCTCTCTCTCTCTCTCTCTCTCTCTCTCTCTCTCTCTCTCTCTCTCTCTCTTTCTCTCCGTACAGCTGAGTAGGACGTTATGTTCCAACCTTATGTTCCTTATGTTCCAATCTTATGTTCCAGCTGATCTGACCTGAGCTCTGTGACCATTGACCCATTACCTCTCTGATCACTCTGATCCTTGACCTCTGACCCCTGATCTCGCCCTCCAGATGAGCAGGACATGGACCGCGTCTTCCAGCTGTCCTGACCTGTGACCTGTGACCTGACCTGTGACCTCTCCCTCAGATGAGCAGGACATGGACCGCGTCTTCCAGCTGCCATCCTCCACGTTTATCGGCGGCCGGGAGAAGGCGCTGCCGCTCAGGGAGATCGTCAACCGGCTGGAGCAGGCCTACTGCAGGTAATTCAGCAGCTGTCTGCTGCCGCGACCCGTCTCTGTCCCTGTCACCCCCCCCCCCTCCCCCCACCGGAGCAGACCTACTGCAGGTGGGTCAGCTGATCAGTGGCGCCACTGCCGGTAAGTCAGCTCGCCAGTGGAGCGACTTGTCTCTGTCCCCTGCCGCCACCCCACTGGAGAAGGTCGTAACTGCAGGTGAGTCAACTGTTTGCTGCCGCGACCCGTCTCTGTCCCTGTCTCTGTCCCCGTCGCCTCCCGTCTCTGTCTCCGTCTCTGTCCCCGTCGCGTCGCCCGCACACCCGGGCCACCGGAGCAGGCTGGTGAGTCAGCTCGTCAGTGGCGCGGCCCGTCTCTGTCCCTGTCCCTTCCCCACACTGGAACAGACCTACTGCTGGTGGGTCAGCTGATAGTGGCGCCACTGCAGGTAAGTCAGCTCGTCAGTGGAGCGACTCGTCCCTGTTCCCTGTCCCCTCCCCACTGGAACAGACCTACTGCAGGTGGGTCAGCTGATCAGCTGCCCGTTCCCCGTCCTTTATCCCTTGTCCCGTCTCCCTCCGTCCGCCGTCCCGTCCTCCCCCTCGCCGCTGGAGCAGGCCTTCCGAGCGTGACGGAGACTGGTGGATGGCTATTTGATGACGTCAAGAGCTCATGATGCTGGCAATAAAATCCGTACAGCAAGTGTCCAAACGCCATTGACTTTCTCGATGTGTATCTTTTTTCTTTTTAGCTGACTTTGGCCAAACTCGGCGCAGTAATGCGAGCTTTTTATTGATGAGTATGGTCAGATCCTCTCAGTGAACCCCGACACGCTTCTCTTCGTTTACAGTAGTATCGGTGCAGCCGGATCCACCAACTGAACCTCGCTGTGTTCCAGGAGTATCGGCGTGGAGTACATGTACATCAACGACCTGGAGCAGTGCAGCCGGATCCTCCAACTGAACCTCGCTGTGTTCCAGGAGTATCGGCGTGGAGTACATGTACATCAACGACCTGGAGCAGTGCAGCTGGATCCTCCAACTGAACCTCGCTGTGTTCCAGGAGTATCGGCGTGGAGTACATGTACATCAACGACCTGGAGCAGTGCAGCCAGATCCACCAACTGAACCTCGCTGTGTTCCAGGAGTATCGGCGTGGAGTACATGTACATCAACGACCTGGAGCAGTGCAGCCAGATCCACCAACTGAACCTCGCTGTGTTCCAGGAGTATCGGCGTGGAGTACATGTACATCAACGACCTGGAGCAGTGCAGCCAGATCCACCAACTGAACCTCGCTGTGTTCCAGGAGTATCGGCGTGGAGTACATGTACATCAACGACCTGGAGCAGTGCAGCCGGATCCTCCAACTGAACCTCGCTGTGTTCCAGGAGTATCGGCGTGGAGTACATGTACATCAACGACCTGGAGCAGTGCAGCCGGATCCTCCAACTGAACCTCGCTGTGTTCCAGGAGTATCGGCGTGGAGTACATGTACATCAACGACCTGGAGCAGTGCAGCCGGATCCTCCAACTGAACCTCGCTGTGTTCCAGGAGTATCGGCGTGGAGTACATGTACATCAACGACCTGGAGCAGTGCCGCCGGATCCTCCAACTGAACCTCGCTGTGTTCCAGGAGTATCGGCGTGGAGTACATGTACATCAACGACCTGGAGCAGTGCAGCTGGATCAGGCAGCGGATCGAGACGCCCGGCGTCCTGTCGGCCACAAAGGAGCAAAAGCGCGTCCTGCTGGCCAGACTGGCGCGAGCCTCCGGGTACGTGGCGGAGATGGGTGCCGGGTTTACTGGTCAGTTTGTGCGCTGGCTCGACCTGTGTCACGCGGCTATCGCAGACATGCTGATGGCTCTGACGTCAGATACGGTGTCGTTTATCATTCTTCATTGTTAAAAGCTCATTGCAACTATCATTTCTGCGCTTTTGCTCGTCCTTTGCTCGAGTTTGATGGATATTTTTTATGTTTTTATTATGCTATACACGTGTTGGAGTCATTTCTGATCAGTCAATATATCTGAACAGTGAACAATATAACTGAACAGAACCCTTTCGATATTTATGTTGTCGTTAAATGCATTGTTCTGCCATCGTTCTAAATTTCTCCTCTCTTTCCAATCGTTCCTGGCCAATGAGTGTGCCTAATTGACTACATATAACCATGTGTCTACTATTACCTTCCATTGTTTCCCAGTTTCGAGTCGTTCCTGGCCGCAGGCTGACCTCTGCCCCTCTATTGCAGTAGGCTGACCGTAACTCAATATACCCTTGGCTGACCTCTCTCCCTTCCCTCTCTCTCGCAGTTTCGAGTTGTTTCAGGCTGCAGGCTGGCTTCTCCCCTCTCCCTCTGCCCGCTGTAGGCTGTCCTCTCTCCCTCCCCCGGCAGTTTCGAGTCATTCCTAGCCTGTAGACTAACCTCCCCCTCGTGTCCCAGTTTCGAGTCTTTCCTGGCTGAAAGTTGACCTCCCCTTCCCCTTCCCCCGGCAGTTTCGAGTCGTTCCTGGCTGTAGACTGACCTCTCCCCTCGTTTATCCCGGTAGTTTCGAGTCGTTCCTGACTGGAAGTTTACCTCTCCTCCCCCCGGCAGTTTCGAGTCGTTCCTGGCTGGAAGTTGACCGCCCCACCGCCAGTTTCGAGTCGTTCCTGGCTGTAGGCTGACCTATCCCCTCGTTTCTCCCGGCAGTTTCGACTCGTTGCTGACCTGTAGACTAACCTCCCCTCGCCCCCCCCCCCCCCGGCAGTTTCGACTCGTTGCTGGCCTGTAGACTAACCTCCCCTCGCCCCCCCCCCCCGGCAGTTTCGACTCGTTGCTGGCCTGTAGACTAACCTCCCCTCGCCCCCCCCCCGGCAGTTTCGACTCGTTGCTGGCCTGTAGACTAACCTCCCCTCGCCCCCCCCCGGCAGTTTCGAGTCGTTTCTGGCTGTAGACTGACCCCCCCCCGTGTCCCAGTTTCGAGTCGTTCCTGGCCCGCAAGTGGTCTTCGGAGAAGCGGTTCGGCCTGGAGGGTGGTGAGGTGCTCATCCCGGCCATGAAACACATCATCGACGTCAGCTCAGCAATGGGAGTCGAGTCCTTCGTCATGGGTGAGTCGATTCCTCCGCCGGGGTACGTGAAATGCTTTCCAAAACACTTTAATCAAAACGGAGTGTTGAGTATCTTATTGTAAGTAACGGTACTGCAGTACCAGTGTAACTGCAGTAACGGCACTCGTGCCTCGCAACGTCGGCTGTCCCACCGCCATAACCGTCCCGCCCCCGTCCCTCTGGCTGAACTGTCCCATCGCCCTCACGGTCCCGCCTTGGTCCGGTTCTGTCCCGCCACCCTCACAGTCCCGTCCCTGTCCCATTGACAGGCATGTCCCACCACGCTTACAGTCCCGTCCCTCTGTCCCATTGACAGGCATGTCCCACCGGGGCCGTCCCACCTGTCCCGCCACCCTCACCGTCCCACCCCTCTGTCCCATTGACAGGTATGTCCCACCGTGGCTGTCCCACCTGTCCCACCACCCTCACCGTCCCACACCTGTCCCACCGCGGCTGTACCACCTGTCCCACCACGCTCACCCCTCCGTCCCATTGACAGGTATGTCCCACCGCGGCCGTCTGAACGTTCTGGCCAACATCTGTCGGAAGCCACTGGAGCAGATTTTCGCCCAGTTCGCCGCGCTCGAGGTCGCCGACGAGGTAAGAAAAAGAGAAAAGGGATTTCTGAAGGGACTGCGTAGAGGTGCAGAGCTTGATTCTTCCTGGTCCGGGATGGAGTCTTGGGAAAGACTAGACTTTTACGAAATGGTGTTAACTCGTGAACGAGACATTGCACGGAATATGTGATGAACAGAGGTCCATATTGATGGCTACCCGATGGCCGACTTGTTATAGTCAGTTCCAGGGCTAGCAGGCGTCACTAAAACTTCATCTTGCGCCCAGTCTGGCCGGCACCCCTTATAACGCCATTTATAGGGCTCGGGCGACGTCAGGTACCACCTGGGCAGATGTACAAGTCTCGCGGGTTTTAGCGGTAGGTTTTGCACCTAGAAAATTTAGTGTACTTCAGGCTATATCTTCGTCGTCTTAAGCTTTTAAGTGTTGAAGATGCGATCGACTGGTTAACAAGCCGGCCATGATCGTGTAAAATGGCTTCATCGTAGATCGATTAGTTTCTGAGATATAACCGGAAACGTAAAAGTGCAAAACCTACCGCTTAATATCGCGAGACCTGTACCCTGTCATAACCCGTACCCCATGTGACGTCATTTTCTCAGGGCTCAAGTGCCACCTGGGTGCGGACATGTTAACACCCTGTCATAACCCGTACCCCATATGACGTCATTTTCTCATACCCCTTGTGTCGTCATGTTCTCAGGGTTCTGGTGACGTCAAGTATCACCTTGGCACGTACGTGGAGCGTCTGAACCGAGTAACAAACAAGAACGTGCGTATGGCGATTGTGGCCAACCCGAGTCACCTGGAGGCCGCGGACCCGGTGGTACAGGGCAAGACGCGGGCCGAACAGTTCTACCGCGGAGATACCGAGGGCAACAAGGTGAGGGCAGGGGGCACATACATACAGAGAGCCGAGCAGTTCTACCGCGGAGATACCGAGGGCAACAAGGTGAGGGCAGGGGGATATACATACAGAGAGCCGAACAGTTCTACCGCGGAGATACTGAGGGCAACAAGGTGAGGACAGGGGGATATACATACAGAGAGCCGAGCAGTTCTACCGCGGAGATACCGAGGGCAACAAGGTGAGGGCAGGGGGGATATACATACAGAGAGCCGAGCAGTTCTACCGCGGAGATCCGAGGGCAACAAGGTGAGGGCAATGCATACAGAGAGCCGAACAGTTCTACCGCGGAGATACCGAGGGCAACAAGGTGAGGACAGGGGGATATACATACAGAGAGCCGAACAGTTCTACCGCGGAGATACCGAGGGCAGCAAGGTGAGGGCAGGGGGGATATACATACAGAGAGCCGAGCAGTTCTACTGCGGAGATAACGAGGGCAACAAGGTGAGGGCAGGGGGATATACATACAGAGAGCCGAGCAGTTCTACCGCGGAGATACCGAGGGCAACAAGGTGAGGGCAGGGGGGATATACATACAGAGAGCCGAGCAGTTCTACTGCGGAGATACCGAGGGCAACAAGGTGAGGACAGGGGGATATACATACAGAGAGCCGAGCAGTTCTACCGCGGAGATACCGAGGGCAACAAGGTGAGGGCAGGGGGGATATACATACAGAGAGCCGAGCAGTTCTACCGCGGAGATAACGAGGGCAACAAGGTGAGGGCAGGGGGGATATACATACAGAGAGCCGATCAGTTCTACCGCGGAGATAACGAGGGCAACAAGGTGAGGGCAGGGGGATATACATACAGAGAGCCGAGCAGTTCTACCGCGGAGATACCGAGGGCAACAAGGTGAGGGCAGGGGATATACATACAGAGAGCCGAGCAGTTCTACCGCGGAGATACCGAGGGCAACAAGGTGAGGGCAGGGGGGATATACATACAGAGAGCCGATCAGTTCTACCGCGGAGATAACGAGGGCAACAAGGTGAGGGCAGGGGGGATATACATACAGAGAGCCGATCAGTTCTACCGCGGAGATAACGAGGGCAACAAGGTGAGGGCAGGGGGAGGTTCAGAGGGGACAAGGGAAGATACGTACCGAGGGGAATAAGGTGACAGGGGGAAATACAGACAGGGAAACAAGGGTAACTCAGCAGGAAAGATTCAGAGGGAACAGGGTAACGTTATAGGATAGATACAGAGGGAACAGTGTGAGCATTTCAAATCCAATGAGTGCATTATTGGATACCCACGCTGCCTTATTAGCGGCTTCTTCCCAGCTGCTGCTGATAATTTAACAATCTACGAGCTGCAGCTGCAATGATATCACTGGCTTGTCATCTTGTATGCTCTCATTCAGATGAATTATTGTTGATTTTGTTGTATATGTGCTCATTCACCTCGAAGGATGTTGTGATCGTCCAACGATCATGGTCGTCTTTTTTCGTCATGAAATGCTTCTGCTGAAGCCGAACGAAGCTTGATTTTGCCCCTTGTCCCCCGGCTCTTCATCTTCATATAACTGTCGTTCGTGTCTACCATACCCCTGCCGGGTGATCTCCATATCTGACTCCCATTCCCCCCCCCCCCTCGTGCCCATCTACAGGTGATGTCGATCCTGCTGCACGGAGACGCGGCCTTCTCTGGACAGGGAGTCGTCTACGAGACGATTCACCTGTCCGACCTGCCGGCCTACACCACGCACGGAACGATACATATTGTCGTCAACAATCAGGTAAAGTGATATACTGACACTGACACTGTCACACTGACACTGACTGACCTGCCGGGCTACACCACGCACGGAACGATCCACATTGTGGTCAACAATCAGGTACGGTGACACTGACACACTAACACCTACGACACACTGACACTGACACCGACACTTTGACAGTGACACTGACACTGACGCGTACTTGCCTGCCGGCCTACACCACACACGGAACGATACATATTGTGGTCAACAACCAGGTATGGATACAGGAACAGTGGCACACTGACACTGGCACGTACTTGCCTGCCGGCCTATACCACGCACGGAACGATACATATTGTGGTTAACAATCAGGTATGATGATAGCGACCGAAAATAACGCTTTGTATAGCCAGAACGGTATAAACATTAAACAAAATGATCTAGCTTTACTTGTGTACTTTTGTCTATAATCAAGTTCTCCCATCAGATCGGATTGCGACCTTGCTATGACCTCGGCCCCGTCCGGTGTGTGAGATATTACTTCTGTCCCATTTCAGATAGGGTCCATTACGGACCCCCGTCTCACGCGCTCCTCCCCATACTGTGACCCCGCTGACCTGTAACCTCTGACCTGTGACCTCTCCCCACAGATCGGTTTCACGACGGACCCGCGCCTCGTCTCTACTGTGACCCCGCTGACCTGTGACCTCTGACCTATGACCTGTCTCTCCCCCTCCCCACAGATCGGGTTCACGACGGACCCGCGCCTCACCCGCTCCTCTCCCTACTGTGACCTCTCTGACCCCTGTCTCCCCCACAGATCGGGTTCACGACGGACCCTCGCCTGACCCGCTCGTCGCCCTACTGCACGGACGTGGCGCGCGTGGTGAACGCGCCCATTTTCCACGTGAACGGCGACGACCCGGAGGCCGTGATGCACGTCTGCCAGATCGCCGCCGAGTGGAGGAACACCTTCCACAAGGACGTCGTCATCGACATCGTGAGTCGGATCAGCGGCACTCCGCGCAACGGGCCGGGAGGGCGGTTGTGTTGAATGGAGTTAACGTTAACTTAGCTTAACTTACTTAACCTTGCTGAGCTACTGCAATTTTTGACATTTTGCTATGAAATATGGCGGACCTGCATTCTAGCATGTCATATATTTCGTTTTGCTGTTTTAGAGCTACAATTTCAGTGTTACTGGCTTATGACGAGTCGATGTTCAAGGCAGCGGGGTTGGGCACCACTGGTCTCCCTGTGAACTTGACTGTACAGTTGTCGCGGAGTCCCCTCCACCGCGGCACATATCTCCTGATATACCCTTCTACCGGTGGACTTCGACTCTTTTTGTTTCCGCTTCCAGCGCTCTGGCTTGGTTGGGTACATATAATCCGTTGTGCAAGTTTGGGAACTTGCGTTGACTTGGCCTGGCCATTAACTCAGGACAAGATATTTTCTGGTCCCGGGTGTCCTAACTCCCTGCGCTTTTTCCTGACGTGTCATACTTCCATGTCTGTCGCCAAGTGTATCACTACCGTAACCTTTCTGTAATTCCCTCTCTTTCCCGTGCTGGTATCATACCATCGTAACGGCCACAAGCGATTGACGAGCCCACATCCATTCTAACTCCCCTCTTCGTCAGGTGTCATACCTCGCTGTTGTCGTTACTCGCTGCTGTCGTAACTCCATCTCGGTATCATACCGTCGTAACATTTACCCCCTCTCCTTCAGGTATATCGCGTTGTTTTTGGTACTCACTGCTGTCGTACCTTCCCTGTCCGTCAGGTGTCGTACCTCGCTGTTGTCGTTACTCACTGCTGTCGTTACTCACCACTGTGGTACCTGCCTTACCCGCATGTATCATATCGCGCTGTTGTATCTCGCTGTCGTTACTCGCTGCTGTCGTTACTCACTACTGTCGTACCTCCCCTGCCCGTCAGGTGTCGTACCGTCGTAACACTAACACCCCCTGCCGTACAGGTGTCGTACCGTCGTAACGGTCACAACGAGATTGACGAGCCGATGTTCACGCACCCGTTCATGTACACCAAAGTACGGGGTACGCCGGGAATCCTGCAGAAGTACTCTGAGAAACTGATAGAGGAGGGCGTGGTGACCGAGCGAGAGTTCAAGGTAGAGCACGGGAGGGGAGAGAGGAGGGTGGGGAGAGCATGAGGGGAGGCGCAGCTGATGATATTGGCTGAACGGGCAGCGTTTGACGACCCTTGCTTTTCCTTCGTCATCTTTCCGTAGATGGTATAGTTGAACTATGAAATTCCTAATAAATTATATGAACGCTAAGGTTTCAACTGGCAGAAGTGATATCGTGATGTTCTCCTTGTAGTTAATGCGCTCTAGCTCATTTGCGAGTGATCGGTACCTGAAAGTAAAAAATGCTTGCTTTTGCGTCTATAGATATTGAATAAGTTTTGCACTTCATGCTTTATTGGGACCGTCCAAGCTTTTTGTTTGTTTCGCATGCCTACGTACCTCTTTTGCTATCATTGTTTCGTCGTGGCAGTACCCAACTAATGACCGTGCCGAGGTCATTGAGCTCCGACCTGACTCGACAGTTCAATCAGTTCGCCAAGTATTTATTGATGGCATGCCAAGCAGGAGGGCTAACACGGGTTTACTGTATGCGCGATGCTCCAACTTACGCCTTGCATACGTACGTACATTGTGGCTGTTCTCCGTGTTTTCCCATAACCAAACGCCTGGTAGCTAGTGGGGTTAACATATTCGCAACTCGAACGTGCCGCGCACTGTGCCTGTGGGTGGACGCCCGGCCGGTAGATGTCTCTGTGGGTCGGCCGATAGATGGCAGCAGTGTAGCGCGCCGTTTGTTTCTTGTTTCAGGAGGTATGTGAGCGCCCGGCTCGACCGCCACCGGCCTGACCGATCAGTAACTATACATCCCGGCCAGTGAATGGGCTTACACTAACACTCCAATGTGCTCTTCTCACGCTGGTCACGCTTACCATGAAACAAGTGTTTCCATGTTTGCTGGGCTGTCGCTCAGATTCTGCGCTAGTCAGACAGTATTTCACCCTCCACGCTCTAAATGTCGTACTCTGGCTTTGGCTACTTCGTTAACGTCAGGCTTCCTGTCAACTACATGTATTTTTACATCTCTTTTGTTCGTTGCCAATTTATGGCTATTTTTCTGTAATTGCACGAACATTACCGCTAAGCTTTATGTCTATCCAGTTTTTTTTTATAATTGTTTTAAGTCATTTCATTCGTAGATAACACCACCTAAAGCTGCTAAATGTTTTTTTTAACAAAAAGACTATTATTAATATTATTTTTGCATCGTGTTTACAAACCCGTCAATGTTTCCCAGAATTGAGATATCGCCAATTATGGAACCATGTTCTCTTTCTTTTTTCAGTTCGAGCGAATTCATTTTTTTTTCACTGTATGACACTAGGATAGAATAGTTTTCAACCTTCACATCGCTCTTGCTCAATAATTCCATCAAATAATTTCAACATTCTATATATCAGCTCACTGCGTGGTATGTAATTAGCACATGGAACACCGCTCAACCATGCCATTAGGACGTGCCCACCCCACCCCAGTGGCTACACCCCACTATCACCCTCCTCCCCCTCTCTCCCCGCTCCCTCCCTCTGCCCAGGACGTGGTGAACCGGTACGAAAACATCTGCGAGACGGCGCTGGAGGCGTCCAAGAAGGAGACCCAGGTCTATAACAAGCACTGGATCGACTCGCCCTGGTCCGGCTTCTTCGAGGTACTGGCGGGGGCAGCAGCCCGTCTGTCTGTCTGTGTGTGTGGGTCTAGTCTGACTGTCTGTCTGGTCTGTCTGGTCTGTCTGTCTGTCTGTCTGTCTGTCTGTCTGTCTGTCTGTCTGTCTGTCTGTCTTTCTGTGTGGGTCACCATTGACTCGCCCTGGTCCGGCTTCTTCGAGGTATCGACTGCCACGTGGTCTCCTGTTGGCAGTTGTTGTGTTAGTTTCTCTCACGTATGCACATTTACCGCTCTGAAACCGCAATAGAAATATCCTGCCGAACGGATCAGATTGTCACCGGTTGTATGTGTATGTTTTGTCTGTTTCTATTTGTATGGCCTCTCAGGACAAGGACCTGCTGAAATTTGTGTGACTGTCTGTGTCCGTGTCTGTGTCTCTTACTGTGTCTGTGACTGTGTCTGTGTCTCCGACTGTGTCTGTGTGACTGTGTCTCTGACTGTGTCTGTGTCTCTGACTGTGACTGTGTCTCTGACTGTGACTGTGTCTCTGACTGTGTCTGTGTGACTGTGTCTCTGACTGTGACTGTGTCTCCGACTGTGTCTGTGTGACTGTGTCTCTGACTGTGTCTGTGTCTCTGACTGTGACTGTGTCTCTGACTGTGTCTGTGTCTCTGACTGTGACTGTGTCTCTGACTGTGACTGTGTCTCTGACTGTGTCTGTGTGACTGTGTCTCTGACTGTGTCTGTCTGTGTCTCTGTGACTGTGTCTGTCTGTGTGTCTGTCAGGGTAAGGACCCGCTGAAAATGTCCACCACCGGTGTCGGGGAGGAGACTCTGGCCCACATCGGTCGGAGGGTCTCCTCCGCCCCGCCCAACGCCGAGAACTTCGAGATCCACCGCGGACTCCAGGTAAACAACCGTCGAGGGGAGTGTTTGTACTACATATCACATCTGTTTCCCTTTTCAGGTACCAATGTTGATCATATGGGGGAGTCAGCCGCTCAGTCTGATCATCATTGATTCTTGTTTCAGTACTTCGGTGCTTGTTCGTGTAAGGCCGCTTTATTAATTCTCCCGTCGTCACACTCGTGCATGTCCTGTGGCGCTTGTTGATCGGTCGTATAGAGCTGATACTTCCACTCAAGCCCATCTAGTCCTCCCTTTTCTTACCGAAAGGCCTTCTCGTACTGACCTGGAGCTGCTAACACATCTAACCCTCCTCTCCCTCCCTCTCTTGAGGCTGCTGGAGTCCCTCTAACCCTCCCCTCCCCTGTCCCTCCGCAGCGCGTGCTGAACGGCCGTATGGAGCTGCTGGAGTCGCTTTAACCCTCCCCTCCCCTCCGCAGCGCGTGCTGAACGGCCGTATGGAGCTGCTGGAGTCCCTCTAACCCCTCCCCTCCCCTCCCCAGCGCGTGCTGAACGGTCGTATGGAGCTGCTGGAGTCCCTCTAACCCCTCCCCTGTCCCTCGGCAGCGCGTGCTGAACGGCCGTATGGAGTTGCTGGAGTCGCGCCAGGTGGACTGGGCCCTGGCTGAGGCCATGGCGTTTGGCTCCCTGCTGAAAGAGGGGGTGCACGTGCGACTGTCCGGACAGGACGTGGAGAGGGGTACCTTCAGGTGAGAGTGGGGGACAGGGAGGAGGCGCAAGGCTGGCATCATTGATTGATATTATATATTTTTGGACGTTGGTAGCTTGTTAGACGTAACTCTAAATATGTAGAAATTATGGGCTATTTTAAGGTGCTGGTACGTCCTGTTCCGCTATATTTCGCGACCTCCGTATTGGCACCTGTTCTCTGCTCTACGTAGAGTTGTGTTGCGTCAAATTGTGATGTGTTGAGCTGTCCCATCGTGACGTAACTGTGTCCAGCCGTGCTTCGGTTCACGGTTGTGTGTCCTGTTGTTCTGTAAATGTGTCCCATTGTGATGTAGCTGTGTTGTACCGTGTTGAACTGTTTGTGTCACCGTGTTACAGCCACAGACACCACGTGATGTAGCTGTGTTGTACCGTGTTGAACTGTTTGTGTCACCGTGTTACAGCCACAGACACCACGTGATGTAGCTGTGTTGTACCGCGTTGAACTGTTTCCCTCACCGCGTTACAGCCACAGACACCACGTGATGTAGCTGTGTTGTACCGTGTTGAACTGTTTCCCTCACCGTGTTACAGCCACAGACACCACGTGATGTAGCTGTGTTGTACCGTGTTGAACTGTTTGTGTCACCGTGTTACAGCCACAGACACCACGGGATGAGCTGTGTTGTACCGTGTTGAACTGTTTGTGTCACCGTGTTACAGCCACAGACACCACGTGATGTAGCTGTGTTGTACCGTGTTGAACTGTTTCCCTCACCGTGTTACAGCCACAGACATCACGTGATGTAGCTGTGTTGTACCGTGTTGAACTGTTTGTGTCACCGTGTTACAGCCACAGACACCACGTGATGTAGCTGTGTTGTACCGTGTTGAACTGTTTGTGTCACCGCGTTACAGCCACAGACATCACGTAATGTAGCTGTGTTTTACCGTGTTGAACTGTTTCCCTCACCGTGTTACAGCCACAGACACCACGTGATGTAGCTGTGTTGTACCGTGTTGAACTGTTTGTGTCACCGTGTTACAGCCACAGACACCACGTGATGTAGCTGTGTTGTACCGTGTTGAACTGTTTGTGTCACCGTGTTACAGCCACAGACATCACGTGATGTAGCTGTGTTGTACCGTGTTGAACTGTTTCCCTCACCGTGTTACAGCCACAGACACCACGTGATGTAGCTGTGTTGTACCGTGTTGAACTGTTTGTGTCACCGTGTTACAGCCACAGACAACACGTGATGTAGCTGTGTTGTACCGTGTTGAACTGTTTGTGTCACTGCGTTACAGCCACAGACATCACGTGATGTAGCTGTGTTGTACCGTGTTGAACTGTTTGTGTCACCGTGTTACAGTCACAGACAACACGTGATGTAGCTGTGTTGTACCGTGTTGAACTGTTTGTGTCACCGTGTTACAGCCACAGACATCACGTGATGTAGCTGTGTTGTACCGCGTTGAACTGTTTCCCTCACCGCGTTACAGCCACAGACACCACGTGATGTAGCTGTGTTGTACCGTGTTGAACTGTTTCCCTCACCGTGTTACAGCCACAGACACCACGTGATGTAGCTGTGTTGTACCGTGTTGAACTGTTTGTGTCACCGTGTTACAGCCACAGACACCACGGGATGAGCTGTGTTGTACCGTGTTGAACTGTTTGTGTCACCGTGTTACAGCCACAGACACCACGTGATGTAGCTGTGTTGTACCGTGTTGAACTGTTTCCCTCACCGTGTTACAGCCACAGACACCACGTGATGTAGCTGTGTTGTACCGTGTTGAACTGTTTGTGTCACCGTGTTACAGCCACAGACATCACGTGATGTAGCTGTGTTGTACCGTGTTGAACTGTTTGTGTCACCGCGTTACAGTCACAGACACCACGTGATGTAGCTGTGTTGTACCGTGTTGAACTGTTTGTGTCACCGTGTTACAGCCACAGACACCACGTGATGTAGCTGTGTTGTACCGTGTTGAACTGTTTCCCTCACCGCGTTACAGCCACAGACACCACGTGATGTAGCTGTGTTGTACCGTGTTGAACTGTTTGTGTCACCGTGTTACAGCCACAGACACCACGTGATGTAGCTGTGTTGTACCGTGTTGAACTGTTTCCCTCACCGTGTTACAGCCACAGACAACACGTGATGTAGCTGTGTTGTACCGTGTTGAACTGTTTGTGTCACCGTGTTACAGCCACAGACATCACGTGATTTAGCTGTGTTGTACCGTGTTGAACTGTTTGTGTCACCGCGTTACAGCCACAGACACCACGTGATGTAGCTGTGTTGTACCGTGTTGAACTGTTTGTGTCACCGCGTTACAGCCACAGACATCACGTGATGTAGCTGTGTTGTACCGTGTTGAACTGTTTGTGTCACCGTGTTACAGCCACAGACAACACGTGATGTAGCTGTGTTGTACCGTGTTGAACTGTTTGTGTCACCGTGTTACAGCCACAGACACCACGTGATGTAGCTGTGTTGTACCGTGTTGAACTGTTTGTGTCACCGTGTTACAGCCACAGACACCACGTGATGTAGCTGTGTTGTACCGTGTTGAACTGTTTGTGTCACCGCGTTACAGCCACAGACACCACGTGATGTAGCTGTGTTGTACCGTGTTGAACTGTTTGTGTCACCGTGTTACAGCCACAGACACCACGTGATGTAGCTGTGTTGTACCGTGTTGAACTGTTTCCCTCACCGTGTTACAGCCACAGACACCACGTGATGTAGCTGTGTTGTACCGTGTTGAACTGTTTGTGTCACCGTGTTACAGTCACAGACACCACGTGATGTAGCTGTGTTGTACCGTGTTGAACTGTTTGTGTCACCGTGTTACAGCCACAGACAACACGTGATGTAGCTGTGTTGTACCGTGTTGAACTGTTTCCCTCACCGTGTTACAGCCACAGACACCACGTGATGTAGCTGTGTTGTACCGTGTTGAACTGTTTGTGTCACCGCGTTACAGCCACAGACATCACGTGATGTAGCTGTGTTGTACCGTGTTGAACTGTTTCCCTCACCGTGTTACAGCCACAGACACCACGTGATGTAGCTGTGTTGTACCGTGTTGAACTGTTTGTGTCACCGCGTTACAGCCACAGACATCACGTGATGTAGCTGTGTTGTACCGTGTTGAACTGTTTGTGTCACCGTGTTACAGCCACAGACACCACGTGATGTAGCTGTGTTGTACCGTGTTGAACTGTTTGTGTCACCGTGTTACAGCCACAGACACCACGTGATGTAGCTGTGTTGTACCGTGTTGAACTGTTTGTCTCACCGCGTTACAGCCACAGACACCACGTGATGTAGCTGTGTTGTACCGTGTTGAACTGTTTGTGTCACCGCGTTACAGCCACAGACACCACGTGATGTAGCTGTGTTGTACCGTGTTGAACTGTTTGTGTCACCGTGTTACAGCCACAGACACCACGTGATGTAGCTGTGTTGTACCGTGTTGAACTGTTTGTGTCACGGTGTTACAGCCACAGACATCACGTGATGTAGCTGTGTTGTACCGTGTTGAACTGTTTGTGTCACCGTGTTACAGCCACAGACATCACGTGATGTAGCTGTGTTGTACCGTGTTGAACTGTTTGTGTCACCGTGTTACAGCCACAGACACCACGTGATGTAGCTGTGTTGTACCGTGTTGAACTGTTTGTGTCACCGTGTTACAGCCACAGACACCACGTGATGTAGCTGTGTTGTACCGTGTTGAACTGTTTGTCTCACCGCGTTACAGCCACAGACACCACGTGATGTAGCTGTGTTGTACCGTGTTGAACTGTTTGTGTCACCGCGTTACAGCCACAGACACCACGTGATGTAGCTGTGTTGTACCGTGTTGAACTGTTTGTGTCACCGTGTTACAGCCACAGACACCACGTGATGTAGCTGTGTTGTACCGTGTTGAACTGTTTGTGTCACGGTGTTACAGCCACAGACACCACGTGATGTAGCTGTGTTGTACCGTGTTGAACTGTTTCCCTCACCGCGTTACAGCCACAGACACCACGTGATGTAGCTGTGTTGTACCGTGTTGAACTGTTTGTGTCACCGTGTTACAGCCACAGACACCACGTGATGTAGCTGTGTTGTACCGTGTTGAACTGTTTCCCTCACCGTGTTACAGCCACAGACAACACGTGATGTAGCTGTGTTGTACCGTGTTGAACTGTTTGTGTCACCGTGTTACAGCCACAGACATCACGTGATTTAGCTGTGTTGTACCGTGTTGAACTGTTTGTGTCACCGCGTTACAGCCACAGACATCACGTGATGTAGCTGTGTTGTACCGTGTTGAACTGTTTGTGTCACCGCGTTACAGCCACAGACACCACGTGATGTAGCTGTGTTGTACCGTGTTGAACTGTTTCCCTCACCGTGTTACAGCCACAGACACCACGTGATGTAGCTGTGTTGTACCGTGTTGAACTGTTTGTCTCACCGCGTTACAGCCACAGACACCACGTGATGTAGCTGTGTTGTACCGTGTTGAACTGTTTCCCTCACCGTGTTACAGCCACAGACACCACGTGATGTAGCTGTGTTGTACCGTGTTGAACTGTTTGTGTCACCGCGTTACAGCCACAGACATCACGTGATGTAGCTGTGTTGTACCGTGTTGAACTGTTTGTGTCACCGTGTTACAGCCACAGACAACACGTGATGTAGCTGTGTTGTACCGTGTTGAACTGTTTGTGTCACCGTGTTACAGCCACAGACACCACGTGATGTAGCTGTGTTGTACCGTGTTGAACTGTTTGTGTCACCGTGTTACAGCCACAGACATCACGTAATGTAGCTGTGTTGTACCGTGTTGAACTGTTTCCCTCACCGTGTTACAGCCACAGACACCACGTGATGTAGCTGTGTTGTACCGTGTTGAACTGTTTGTGTCACCGTGTTACAGCCACAGACATCACGTGATGTAGCTGTGTTGTACCGTGTTGAACTGTTTCCCTCACCGCGTTACAGCCACAGACACCACGTGATGTAGCTGTGTTGTACCGTGTTGAACTGTTTGTGTCACCGTGTTACAGCCACAGACACCACGTGATGTAGCTGTGTTGTACCGTGTTGAACTGTTTCCCTCACCGTGTTACAGCCACAGACACCACGTGATGTAGCTGTGTTGTACCGTGTTGAACTGTTTGTGTCACCGCGTTACAGCCACAGACACCACATGATGTAGCTGTGTTGTACCGTGTTGAACTGTTTGTGTCACGGTGTTACAGCCACAGACACCACGTCGTGATGTAGCTGTGTTGTACCGTGTTGAACTGTTTGTGTCACTGCGTTACAGCCACAGACACCACGTGATGTAGCTGTGTTGTACCGTGTTGAACTGTTTCCCTCACCGTGTTACAGCCACAGACATCACGTGATGTAGCTGTGTTGTACCGTGTTGAACTGTTTGTGTCACCGTGTTACAGCCACAGACACCACGTGATGTAGCTGTGTTGTACCGTGTTGAACTGTTTGTGTTACCGCGTTACAGCCACAGACATCACGTGATGTAGCTGTGTTGTACCGTGTTGAACTGTTTCCCTCACCGCGTTACAGCCACAGACACCACGTGATGTAGCTGTGTTGTACCGTGTTGAACTGTTTGTGTCACCGTGTTACAGCCACAGACATCACGTGATGTAGCTGTGTTGTACCGTGTTGAACTGTTTCCCTCACCGTGTTACAGCCACAGACACCACGTGATGTAGCTGTGTTGTACCGTGTTGAACTGTTTGTGTCACCGCGTTACAGCCACAGACACCACGTGATGTAGCTGTGTTGTACCGTGTTGAACTGTTTGTGTCACCGCGTTACAGCCACAGACACCACGTGATGTAGCTGTGTTGTACCGTGTTGAACTGTTTCCCTCACCGCGTTACAGCCACAGACAACACGTGATGTAGCTGTGTTGTACCGTGTTGAACTGTTTCCCTCACCGTGTTACAGCCACAGACATCACGTGATGTAGCTGTGTTGTACCGTGTTGAACTGTTTGTGTCACCGCGTTACAGCCACAGACATCACGTGATGTAGCTGTGTTGTACCGTGTTGAACTGTTTCCCTCACCGCGTTACAGCCACAGACAACACGTGATGTAGCTGTGTTGTACCGTGTTGAACTGTTTCCCTCACCGCGTTACAGCCACAGACACCACGTGATGTAGCTGTGTTGTACCGTGTTGAACTGTTTCCCTCACCGCGTTACAGCCACAGACACCACGTGATGTAGCTGTGTTGTACCGTGTTGAACTGTTTGTGTCACCGTGTTACAGCCACAGACACCACGTGATGTAGCTGTGTTGTACCGTGTTGAACTGTTTCCCTCACCGTGTTACAGCCACAGACACCACGTGATGTAGCTGTGTTGTACCGTGTTGAACTGTTTGTGTCACCGCGTTACAGCCACAGACACCACGTGATGTAGCTGTGTTGTACCGTGTTGAACTGTTTGTGTCACCGTGTTACAGCCACAGACAACACGTGATGTAGCTGTGTTGTACCGTGTTGAACTGTTTGTGTCACCGTGTTACAGCCACAGACATCACGTGATGTAGCTGTGTTGTACCGTGTTGAACTGTTTGTGTCACCGCGTTACAGCCACAGACACCACGTGATGTAGCTGTGTTGTACCGTGTTGAACTGTTTCCCTCACCGCGTTACAGCCACAGACATCACGTGATGTAGCTGTGTTGTACCGTGTTGAACTGTTTCCCTCACCGTGTTACAGCCACAGACAACACGTGATGTAGCTGTGTTGTACCGTGTTGAACTGTTTGTGTCACCGCGTTACAGCCACAGACACCACATGATGTAGCTGTGTTGTACCGTGTTGAACTGTTTCCCTCACCGTGTTACAGCCACAGACATCACGTGATGTAGCTGTGTTGTACCGTGTTGAACTGTTTGTGTCACTGCGTTACAGCCACAGACAACACGTGATGTAGCTGTGTTGTACCGTGTTGAACTGTTTGTGTCACCGTGTTACAGCCACAGACACCACGTGATGTAGCTGTGTTGTACCGTGTTGAACTGTTTGTGTCACCGTGTTACAGCCACAGACATCACGTGATGTAGCTGTGTTGTACCGTGTTGAACTGTTTCCCTCACCGTGTTACAGCCACAGACACCACGTGATGTAGCTGTGTTGTACCGTGTTGAACTGTTTGTGTCACTGCGTTACAGCCACAGACATCACGTGATGTAGCTGTGTTGTACCGTGTTGAACTGTTTGTATCACCGCGTTACAGCCACAGACACCACGTGATGTAGCTGTGTTGTACCGTGTTGAACTGTTTCCCTCACCGCGTTACAGCCACAGACATCACGTGATGTAGCTGTGTTTTACCGTGTTGAACTGTTTCCCTCACCGTGTTACAGCCACAGACACCACGTGATGTAGCTGTGTTGTACCGTGTTGAACTGTTTGTGTCACCGCGTTACAGCCACAGACATCACGTGATGTAGCTGTGTTGTACCGTGTTGAACTGTTTCCCTCACCGTGTTACAGCCACAGACACCACGTGATGTAGCTGTGTTGTACCGTGTTGAACTGTTTGTGTCACCGTGTTACAGCCACAGACATCACGTGATGTAGCTGTGTTGTACCGTGTTGAACTGTTTCCCTCACCGTGTTACAGCCACAGACACCACGTGATGTAGCTGTGTTGTACCGTGTTGAACTGTTTGTGTCACTGCGTTACAGCCACAGACATCACGTGATGTAGCTGTGTTGTACCGTGTTGAACTGTTTGTATCACCGCGTTACAGCCACAGACAACACGTGATGTAGCTGTGTTGTACCGTGTTGAACTGTTTCCCTCACCGCGTTACAGCCACAGACAACACGTGATGTAGCTGTGTTGTACCGTGTTGAACTGTTTCCCTCACCGCGTTACAGCCACAGACAACACGTAATGTAGCTGTGTTGTACCGTGTTGAACTGTTTGTATCACCGCGTTACAGTCACAGACACCACGTCGTGATGTAGCTGTGTTGTACCGTGTTGAACTGTTTGTGTCACGGTGTTACAGCCACAGACAACACGTGATGTAGCTGTGTTGTACCGTGTTGAACTGTTTGTGTCACCGTGTTACAGCCACAGACATCACGTGATGTAGCTGTGTTGTACCGTGTTGAACTGTTTGTGTCACCGTGTTACAGCCACAGAAATCACGTGATGTAGCTGTGTTGTACCGTGTTGAACTGTTTGTGTCACCGCGTTACAGCCACAGACACCACGTGATGTAGCTGTGTTGTACCGTGTTGAACTGTTTGTGTCACCGTGTTACAGCCACAGACATCACGTGATGTAGCTGTGTTGTACCGTGTTGAACTGTTTCCCTCACCGTGTTACAGCCACAGACGTCACGTGATGTAGCTGTGTTGTACCGTGTTGAACTGTTTCCCTCACCGTGTTACAGCCACAGACACCACGTGATGTAGCTGTGTTGTACCGTGTTGAACTGTTTCCCTCACCGCGTTACAGCCACAGACACCACGTGATGTAGCTGTGTTGTACCGTGTTGAACTGTTTGTGTCACCGCGTTACAGCCACAGACATCACGTGATGTAGCTGTGTTGTACCGTGTTGAACTGTTTGTGTCACCGCGTTACAGCCACAGACACCACGTGATGTAGCTGTGTTGTACCGTGTTGAACTGTTTGTGTCACCGCGTTACAGCCACAGACATCACGTGATGTAGCTGTGTTGTACCGTGTTGAACTGTTTGTGTCACCGTGTTACAGCCACAGACACCACGTGATGTAGCTGTGTTGTACCGTGTTGAACTGTTTGTGTCACCGTGTTACAGCCACAGACACCACGTGATGTAGCTGTGTTGTACCGTGTTGAACTGTTTGTGTCACCGCGTTACAGCCACAGACATCACGTGATGTAGCTGTGTTGTACCGTGTTGAACTGTTTCCCTCACCGTGTTACAGCCACAGACACCACGTGATGTAGCTGTGTTGTACCGTGTTGAACTGTTTCCCTCACCGTGTTACAGCCACAGACACCACGTAATGCACCACCAGAAGGTGGACATGGCCACCTACTGCCCGCTGCAGCATCTGTACCCGGACCAGGCGCAGTACACCATCTGTAACTCGTCACTCTCAGAGTTCGGAGTGCTCGGTGAGTGAATAACTCTACCCGGACCAGGCCCAGTACACCCTCTGTAACTCGTCACTCTCAGAGTTCGGAGTGTTCGGTGAGTGTGCCGAGTGGCAGAGGGAGTTATTGATGAGTGATTAGTGACGGTAAGAAGAGTGAGCGGATCGGACTACCGATATGCTGCTTTTTGAGTTTGGTTTAGTAAGGAATTCAGCAGCAGCATGACTCAGTTATGATTCAGAGTGCACATTGAGTGAGTTACGGAGAACGAGGAGTCTAGGCGAGTGCTGGATTTTGGTATCTCTCTTCCAACAGGCCTGGCAGCCGCTAACCAGAAGAAAAATGGGGGCTGACCTAGAGAAAGTTGAACGGAAATAATGCCATCCATGATCGCATTCTGGTCTGATGGCGTGAATTATTTGCATTTCAATTTCACAAGCATCGCCAACAGGCATTGATAATTGAGAGTCCAAATGAACATGCACATACATACTCATGGATACAATTGATTTTAAGTTGACAGTCAAGTTGCGTTTTTTTTAAGCCAGTATCCTTTACTCCGATCAGTAAACGATGTTTACATTTTCCGGGGCAGAATATGACAAGCCGTGCGTCTTCTCCGCGTGCTTAAGGGCTTCAGCTGCTGGGGTTCAGCATTAGGTGTATTTGACGCGCTGGTCTGTTTGGGGAGAACTGGATTAGCGGTGTTGCGGCCCCGGCACTCCATACAGTATGTGACACACTGTGCTGTTTGGCAGGGTTTGAGCTCGGGTTCAGCCTGACCAATCCGAACGCGCTGGTCTGCTGGGAAGCCCAGTTCGGGGACTTCTGTAACACGGCCCAGGTGAGAGTACAGGAGCGGGAGCAAAGAGAGAGGGTGGGAGGGGAGAGAGGAGGGGAGGGATACTGAGAGGGAGGGAGAGCTGGGATAGCACTGCGGAGCGTTTGCTGGCAAAGGGTTTCTACAGTCATGAATGTAATGATAACTAAGCGTAAACGGCGCCACGATGAAAAAGTCATTATATGACGTTTATCGTAATTAGTAATTTTTGACTTGGAGAACGTTTGATGGCTTTCAAGACCCGCCTCATGATATCATGTTCATATGCACTCGAGCTGTAGCGTAGCAGAGTGATCCTCTCCCAGACAACTAGCCCAGTGTGTCTTTATCACCCCATTTTCGTCCATCGCACTCACTCCGTATGATCTGTGTGCTTCATTCAGGTGATAATCGACCAGTTCATCGCCTCCGGCCAGGCCAAGTGGGTCCGGCAGTCGGGTCTGACGCTGCTGCTGCCCCACGGCATGGAGGGAATGGTGAGTCATAACTCAGTCACAGACAGACAGACAGACAGACAGTCGGCAGTCGGGTCTGACGCTGCTGCTGCCGCATGGCATGGAGGGAATGGTGAGTCATAACTCAGACACACTCACACAGAGACAGACAGACAGACAGACAGACAGACAGACGGGACTGACGCTGCTGCTGCCCTACGGCATGGAGGGAATGGTGAGTTACAACTCAGACACACTCACACACAGACAGACAGACAGACAGACAACAGTCGGGTCTGACTCTGCTGCTGCCTCACGGCATGGAGGGAATGGTGAGTCATAACTCAGTCACAGACAGACAGACAGACAGACAGACAGACAAACAGACAGACAGACAGACAACAGTCGGGTCTGACTCTGCTGCTGCCGCACGGTATGGAGGGAATGGTGAGTCATAGGTAACTCAGACACACAGATACAGACACAGACAGACAGACAGCCAGACAGTCGGGTCTGACGCTGCTGCTGCCTCACGGCATGGAGGGAATGGTGAGTTATAACTCAGACACACAGACAGACAGACAGACAGACAGACAGACAGACAGACAGACAGACAGACAGACAGACAGACAGACAGACAGACAGACACAGACAGACAGACTGACACACAGACAGACAGACAGACATTTACAAACAGACAGACAGACAGACGGGTCTGACGCTGCTGCTGCCGCACGGCATGGAGGGAATGGTGAGTCATAACTCAGTCACAGACCTTTACAGACAGACAGACAGACAGACAGACAGTCGGGTCTGACACTGCTGCTACCCCACGGGATGGAGGGAATGGTGAGTTTTAACTCAGACACACAGATACAGATACAGACAGACAGACAGACAGTCGGGTCTGACGCTGCTGCTACCCCACGGCATGGAGGGAATGGTGAGTTTTAACTCAGACACACAGATACAGATACAGACAGACAGACAGACAGTCGGGTCTGACGCTGCTGCTACCCCACGGCATGGAGGGAATGGTGAGTCATAACTCAGACACAGACCTTTACAGACAGACAGACAGACTCACAGACAGACAGTCAGACAGACAGACAGACAGACAGACAGACAGACAGACAGACAGACAGACAGACAGACAGACAGACAGACAGTCGGGTCTGACTCTGCTGCTGCCGCACGGCATGGAGGGAATGGTGAGTCATAACTCAGACACACAGATACAGACAGACAGACAGACAGTCGGGTCTGACGCTGCTGCTGCCGCACGGCATGGAGGGAATGGTCAGTCCAGCTAGCCGATAGCTGGCTGCGTCTAAGTCTGTTTTAATCTGTGAAAGTCTCAGCCTGAGCTGACATAGTTCAAATAATTCATGTATGTGCTCGTGGCTGACAGAGTTGAGTTCTAAGAACTAACAGGACATTTACAAGACTGGTGATATGCAGTGCACGATCGGCGATTTTTATTTTATATTGGTTAGATTCGATGGTATTGGATGTTTGTTGCCAGTGATTTGACCCATGACCTGTGACCTCTGACCTGTGAATTGGCCTTAACCTGTGGCCTGTGACCTCTGACCTGACCTCTGTCTCCTGTGACCTCTGTGACAGGGCCCGGAGCACAGCTCGGCCCGCCTGGAGCGGTTTCTGCAGCTCTGTGACATGTGACCTGACCTCTGTGACCTCTGACAGGGCCCGGAGCACAGCTCGGCCCGCCTGGAGCGGTTCCTGTGACCTCTGACCTGACCTCTGTGACCTCTGACCTGACCTCTAACCTGATCTCTGTGACAGGGTCCGGAGCACAGCTCGGCCCGCCTGGAGCGGTTCCTGCAGCTCTGCTCGGAGGACCCGGAGTACTTCCCGCCCTTCGCCGCTGACGAGTTCGCCATCCGCCAGCTGCACGAATGCAACATGATCGTGAGTTATAGACGGGCGGCGTTGTCGGAGTTACTGGGGAGTTACTGGGGAGTTACTAGAGTTTGGCTGTGATTCTACTGAAGTACTCGAAGCTATTCAGAAGGTATCCTGATATCCTGTGCGACCTTGGATTATTGTAAACCATTGGTGGGTTATCAGACAAGAGTTATATCAAGAGTTATTGAGGGGAGTTACTTGAGGACTTCAGGAGATGTCATGAGCTGCCGCTTGCTAATGCTTACAGTGTTTATGAGTTGTTTGGTAGTTTAGGAATAGTGGTAACAGTGTTTATGAATAGTGGCAGACTTCTTTTGTATCATCGAATCGTTTAATTCCTGCTTGAGTTCTGTCACGTCCTTCTCACATTTTCACATGTGAGAATTTTCCGTTTCATTTCCGTCTCACGGCCGCAGTCTGCTCTAACCCCAGTTTTCCCTTTCTTTCCGCCAGGTGGCGAACGCCACGCTGCCGAGCAACTACCGGCGGTCGCTGTAACTTTAGTTTCCCGTTCTGTCCGCCAGGTGGCGAACGCCACGCTGCCGAGCAGCTACTTCCACCTGCTGCGGCGGCAGATTCTGCTGCCGTTCCGCAAGCCGCTGATCCTGATGGCGCCCAAACAGCTGCTGCGGCACCCGAGCGCGCGCAGCAGCTTCGACGACATGAGGGAGGGTACCCAGTTCAGGAGGTGAGGGGGAAGGAGGGGAGGGCACCCAGTTCAGGAGGTGAGGGAGGGCACCCAGTTCAGGAGGTGAGGGAGGGGAGGGCACGCAGTTCAGGAGGTGAGGGGAGGGCAACCAGTTCAGGAGGTGAGGGGCAGGAGGGGAGGGCAACCAGTTCAGGAGGTGAGGGGAGGGAGGGCACCCAGTTCAGGAGGTGAGGGGAGGGGAGGGCACCCAGTTCACGAGGTGAGGGGGAGGGCACCCAGTTCAGGAGGTGAGGGGGACATGGGGAGGGCACCCAGTTCAGGAGGTGAGGGGAGGGGATCCAGTTCAGGAGGTGAGCCCGGTGAGGGGAGGGGACACGGGAGGGCACCCAGTTCAGGAGGTGAGGGGGAGGAGGGGAAGGCACCCAGTTCAGGAGGTGAGCGGAGGGAGGGACACGGGGAGGGCACCCAGTTCAGGAGGTGAGCGGGAGGGCACCCAGTTCAGGAGGTGAGGGAAGGGCACCCAGTTCAGGAGGTGAGTCAGGGAGGGCACCCAGTTCAGGAGGTGAGGGGCGGGGAGGGGACTGTTTAGGAGGTGAGGGGAGGGGGAGGGCACCCAGTTCAGGAGGTGAGGGGCAGGGGGTGGGCACCCAGTTCAGGAGGTGAGGGGAGTGGGACACGCAGTTCAGGAGGGGAAGGGGAAGGAGGGGAGGGGACCCAGTTCAGGAGATGAGGGGAAGGGAGGGGACTATTTAGGAGGTGAGGGGAGGGGAAGGGAGGGACATGATAAGGGGCGCAGTCAAGTGGGATGACAAAATTGATGTAGATGACCATAATAGGAGTTGGTTAAAGAATGAAAGAGGTGGTCATTTGATCAATTCATTGGTTATGAATTAAGGAAGTTGTCTGACTCAACTGGAAACGGTTGTCATGCAGTTTTTTTTTTCGTTTGATCAACAGTTACTGACTGTGGCATCCTCATATCTTGTTTGTGATAATTGTGCTGCACCGCGCCATCACACCACCCACGTGTCACACTGACAGAGCTGACAGCGCACTCCCTCCCTCCCTCTGCCCCCTCTGTCTCTCCCCCCGCGGGCAGAGTGCTGCCCGACACGGGCCCGGCCGGCCGCTCCCCCGACTCTGTCCGTCGACTGGTCTTCTGCTCCGGGAAGGTATACTTCGAGCTGGAGCGGCGGCGACAGGAGCTCGGACTCGAGACAGACGTGGCCATCGTCAGACTGGAACAGGTCAGAGCGGGGAGAGAGAGAGCGGAGAGAGGGGGAGAGAGAGAGAGAGAGAGAGAGAGAGAGAGAGAGAGAGAGAGAGAGAGAGAGAGAGAGAGAGAGAGAGAGAGAGAGAGAGAGAGAGAGAGAGAGAGAGAGAGAGAGAGAGAGAGAGAGAGAGAGAGAGAGAGAGACGGAGACAGAGACAGAGACAGAGACAGAGACAGAGACAGAGACAGAGACAGAGACAGAGACAGAGACAGAGACAGAGACAGAGACAGAGACAGAGACAGAGACAGAGACAGAGACAGAGACAGAGACAGAGACAGAGACAGAGACAGAGACAGAGACGGAGAGACGGAGAGACGGAGAGACGGAGAGACGAGAGAGAGGGGGACGGAGAGGAGGAGGAGCTATGCTGGGGAGGTTTTCAATCGTACTGAGACTGCTAGTCTAGCATTGGATGCAGAAGAGACTGTGGAAAGGACTGTGGAATAGCTTCACCTTTACTGGATACTTTTTTCTGCTGTCAAGGCGGATGACATGGCATTCCCCTCTCCCCTCCCCGTTTGACGCTCCCCCTCCCCACCCTCTCCAGCTCTCTCCGTTCCCGTTTGACGCGGTGAAGCAGCAGCTCGACCTGTACCCCCCTCTGACCCCCCTCTGACCCCCTCTGACCCTCTCTCCAGCTGTCTCCGTTTCCGTTTGACGCGGTGAAGCAGCAGCTGGACCTGTACCCGTCGGTCGGTGACGTGGTCTGGGCCCAGGAGGAGGCCAAGAACAACGGCGCCTGGACGTTCGTCAAGCCGCGCTTCGAGACGGCCGCCGCCGCCGACAGCGTCATTCGGTGAGCCGAGCGGCTAATTTAATTTAATTTGGCCGCAAAGCTAGTTTGCTTGACTTTACGGACGGATTGAGAAAGCCAGAGCTCTTTCCTAGCACATTTTTTTGCGCAATCTATCAGAAGTTTCAAGAATTGGGGTCATGGGTGGGGGCTGCTCGGGTTGCGTATTACAGTGGAATCCGCTTAATAAATTCACCTTGGTGACAAGGTGTTTTGGATTTATTAAGCGGTGGCTTTATTAACCAGAGTCAGCTATTTTCATTAATAACATGTATCGCAGCTGCATGTTTCGTTCCCCTGCACTACAAGCGTACAGGCTGGCATTCCTCATTGTCTTACTTACCAGTAAAACGCCTTTTGGGCGAAGAACGAGCGAGCGAGATAGTGAGCCCTGCACGTGCGGAAGGGCGAGAGGGTACTTCCAACGGGCTTACGCAAAGCACCCTTCTAACCGGTCGCTAGCGGTGTGCCAAATTTGAACGCAATCGGCCCAGCCGTTCCTGAGATCTGGAAGCGGCATTCTGCACGTGCGCACGTGCAAACTGGGTCCAAAATGACTTTTGCACGGCACCCTACTAACCGGTCCCCAACCGTGTACCAAATTTGAGCGCAATCGGCCCAGCCGTTCTCGAGATCTGGAAACGCCCCCTGCATGTGCGCACGTGCAGTAGCACCCTAACCGCAACACATGGGAATGCATTGCCTGGTGGGTGCCTACTTGCATGCCAAGTTTCAGCGAAATCGCCCCAGTAATTACCGAGTTACTGAAATGGGAACAAATTTGGCACCTCTCCTTTTTGTATTTTGCACGTGCACTGGGGGTCACTCACATGCATCAAGAGTATCCGACCTTTGGTAGAAGGGATGCAGCTACCCTACAAAATTACCGCAAGACAATCGCCCAAGCGGCTGCTGAGATATGAGCCTATCAAAATCGCTACTTTTGCAAAACAGCTTGAACACCCTTGACTTTTCACGTGGCACGTGCCACGACGGTCACTGAGATGTGTCAAGAGTAGTCAATTACGGGGTAGAAGGGATGGGGCTACCCAGCAAAAAAGACCGCAGGCCAATCGGTCCAGCGGTTGCTGAGATATAAGCCTCTCAAAAGCGTTACAGGCCGGGCCGGGCCGGGCCGGGCCGGGCCGGGCCGCTCATACTGAGATTTTTCCGTTATATTGAAAAGACTCGCTTCGCTCGCTGCGCTCGCTCGCTCGTAATTACAATGAAAGTGACCTCGGGCTCCACCGCACCGGTGTGGTCACGAGGGGCCGGACCCCCAATAATTTGACTTTCGTAATGTAGCCTAATGTATAAAGGCGTACGTTTTAGGGTTGGGCAATCCCCCTCCCCCACCTGCGACCGCAGTGGAGCCCCTGAGAGTGACCAGCGCACGCTGCAAAGCTGTCACAGCGATTAAGTCGACATGCCCTTCCACGATCACTCCCCGTCATGCCTGCTATGCCAGCGAAACAGTTCAGGGTGCTTGTTTTGCCGGGAACATTTCTGAAGTCCAACTGCTGCAGATCACTGCTCCAGTGCTGTTGGCTTTTTGAGTGGGTTGGATGCCACATTTTGAATGGCGAGATGACACGGCGGACTTCGAAACTCCCAAGTGGCTTTCTTAAGCGGAGTACGTGGATTTATTAAGCGGATTTTTTAACTACGGATATCTATTGAGAAAATCCGTCAACACCTCAAGCGGACACAATAGGCGGCTGGATTTATTATCCGTGGATTTATTAAGCGGATTCCACTGTATTAGCACGGAAGCTTCAGCGCCTACTCTGCCCCCTCTGACTCACTCTTAAGTCTTACTCCCCTCTAACCCACTTTTGACTCCCTCTTACTCCCCTGTTGTTCCATCTGACTCTCCTATAACTCCCCTCTAACCCCCTTCTGACTCCTATAACTCCTCTCTAACCCCCTCTGACTCCCCTTTAGCTCCCTCTGTTTCTCAACTGACTCCCCTCTGACCCCTCCCCCAGGTACGTGGGCCGCAGCGGCAGTGCCTCCCCTCTGACTCCCCTCTGACTCCCCTCTGACCCCCCTCTGATCCCCCCCCCCCCAGATACGTTGGTCGCAGCTGCAGCGCCTCCCCGGCCACCGGCAGCAAGGCTTCCCACCAGAAGGAACTCGAGGCGCTGCTCACAGACACATTCGCCGGGCTGCACTGACCGGTGACGTCATCAGCGCCTGTGTGACGTCATAGACACGCTGAAATAGTGACGGCATGAGCTCGCTGGCCCGACGCGGTGTCACAAAACACCCGATGTGTTACGTCATCAGAGCACGCCATGCATGTATTATCACCAGAAGGCCGGACACGTCCATCAGAGGGCCGCCGCTGCGACTTGATTCCTGCTGGGAATGTGTAACTTGTGGTGTATATGCGCTATACCAAATTGTCTACAGAGTGATAGCGCAATGTTCGATGGCGTCAGAGGTGACGTCACGTGGGTGATGGACGTCATACGGGATGCTGAGTGAGGTCACAAACCAACGACTGATGCGGGTGTCTATTGTGTTTGTGACGGCGATCATGTATGTGATCATTTACACGTCAGTGTCAACGGCGATGATAATTACCATTATCATCGCCGATCATATAATACGATAGCATTATCATGTATTATAATAAGTGGTGGCGCGCTCAGCCATAGTGTCTGACGTCACAACGAGGAACGATGACGTCACAATCACAGGTGGTGACGTTACGAAACGAAGTGCCTTTACAGCGACCATCGGGCAACTACAGAGATCAGTCACGTGACCGGCCACGGTACACCTTATTTCCCTACGACCTTGGTCACGTGTTCTGCGGCGCTGCTGAACCTGAAGTCACTGTGATGCGGATTTTGTACACCAGCCATGATATTGACACGTGCACTGGTTGTCTGGAGATCCACTGCCCAAAAAACGCGCCGACCGACGCAGCAAACGCCGCGAACTGTTGGCCTACCAGCTGTCCGTTATTACCTTTATAGAAGTAGCATAGTAAATCACTCGAGATATTATTAGCTCTTGCACGTTTCGTAGGTGTATCTTCCTAGTTACTGCTGAAATGACCTAGGATTCTAGCCTTATCCAAAGTGGTGGCTCGCACAACTGTTCATAAAGAGATGTGCTATTCTTATACGAAATCGGCTCGTACAGGTGTTTTGAAAGAGATGTACTATTTTTAGACAAAATCAGCAGAGTGTTTCAAAATACAAATGAATGCCAGATATTACCAGTGAGTGTGTGGGGCCCGTTAAAAGTGAAGTGAGAATGCGGCGAGAAGTTGTGTGAGAATCTGTGTTTTTGATGGGTTGTTGCCGCTAGTTCTGAGCATGTGAGGCGTGTGTTCGGTAGTTTTTGATTTATGGAGGTGAAAATTGTACGGAGTTGTGCCCACTATGACAGTAGCAGACTGAGCGATTCAATACAAACGAGAATATGACGACCTGGTATGTGGCGTGAGTTGTTTTGAGTGCTCTCTACATATATCGAATAATGTGGATAATGTGGAACGAATTGATGGAGCATTTGGCATCTACAGCCTGAAAGATATGAGGGCGTCAAATTTGACAACCGCTTTCACGGTATCGCCATATTTGGATGTATATGTTTCATCCAAGGATATGTGCACTTGTATTATATAGCTTTCATGAACGGCAGAATTTTCCACCACTTTACTGATATTTGTATTATAACAAAGTTCAAAGACACAGACTATTTTCCAAACACAGCCGTTTAACCCGCCAACAAGTGCTAAAGGCTGTTTATTCACGTGCTAGGCCACTTTTGCTATTCCATCACACGGCCCATTTTTCGTGTCCACTACTGTGAGCTTTCTGCCTATGTGGCGAACTTGCTAAGTCTCTTTGCTAAGCTATTTGTCCCTCTATTACGAGACCGTCCGACGTCCACGTGTGTTTCAGTAAGCAGCTTATAGATATTACAATACAATGGATGTGACGGTAGCCTCGGCCAGCTACACTCGCCCCTGCTACTGACCTCGGTCCTCCCCGCACACAGCATCTACCCCTGACTGTGACCCGTGCGCCGTACTTGCCCCTGCTACTGTCCCCAGTCCTCTCCCGCACACAGCATCTACCCCTGACTGTGACCCGCGCGCCGTACTCGCCCCTGCTACTGCCCCCAGTCCTCTCCCTCACACAGCATCTACCCCTGACTGTGACCTGCGCGCCGTACTCGCCCCTGCTACTGCCCCCAGTCCTCTCCGAACACAGCATCTACCCCTGACTGTGACCTGCGCGCCGTACTCGCCCCTGCTACTGTCCCCGGTCCTCTCCCGAACACAGCATCTACCCCTGACTGTGACCCGCGCGCCGTACTCGCCCCTGCTACTGCCCCCAGTCCTCCCCGAACACAGCATCTACCCCTGACTGTGACCCGCGCGCCGTACTCGCCCCTGCTACTGTCCCCCAGTCCTCTCCCTCACACAGCATCTACCCCTGACTGCGACCCGCGCGCCGTACTCGCCCCTGCTACTGTCCCCGGTCCTCCCCGAACACAGCATCTACCCCTGACTGTGACCCGCGCGCCGTACTCGCCCCTGCTACTGTTCCCCGTCCTCTCCGAACACAGCATCTACCCCTGACTGTGACCCGCGCGCCGTACTCGCCCCTGCTACTGTCCTCGGTCCTCTCTCGCACACAGCATCTACCCCTGACTGTGACCCGCGCGCCGTACTCGCCCCTGCTACTGTCCTCGGTCCTCTCTCGCACACAGCATCTACCCCTGACTGTGACCCGCGCGCCGTACTCGCCCCTGCTACTGTCCCCAGTCCTCCCCGCACACAGCATCTACCCCTGACAGTGACCCACGCGCCGTACTCGCCCCTGCTACTGCCCTGGGTCCTCTCCCGCACACAGCATCTACCCCTGACTGTGACCCGCGCGCCGTACTTCACCTGACGGTGCCCATCCATCCCCCGAGTGCCCACTACCCTGTGGATATCTGCGCCAGTTGTGCCGCAGACCGCCCAGCTGCCCTGCCCGTCTCGGCCGTGTGTGCAGTTTTCCGACCGCCCGAGTCACTGTGCAGTTTTTCGACCGCCCGGGTAACTGTCGGTACGTACAGGCAGACGGCAGATCGATTTTAGAGACGATCGATCGATAGAGATGTCAGGGGCGACCGGGACAGGGCGGCAGTGCACCTGGTGGGAAGGTTACAGAGGGTACTACGGAGTTTTAGAGAGCGGGGAGGTATAGAACGGGAGAAAAGCTGCTTAGGGAGAGAGGAAATGGTCTGAGGGCCGTGGATAGGCTTGAGGTTGGGTTGTGTTGTTGAGTGTGAGGGATGTGAATTCTAAGATCGGGAAAATTACAAAGAGGGGAAATGCGATGGAGGCTCTGACAGGAGTTGAAGTGATATTGATAATTGAAGGCTTGAAAATGGTTATTGAAGCGGGGAACGTTACGGAGGCGAGAGACCTACCTAGGCATTATTACAAATGAAGACAGCAGTTGTTGGGTATAGCGAGCATACGTCACTAGCCGTCGGTCCACCATCTCTCCACCGCTATCCATCCGCTGGCTTCAGCCTTCAGTGGTGTCACCTGAAACTGTCTAAATTCCACCTGACACCTCACATCCAGCTGACACCACCCACCATGGATCCCTTATCTGACAGTGTTCGGCACCTCCTAGACACCTGTTACCCAATTCCGCCCCGTGTCAACCAGTGCCCCCTGCGGTTTACACAGCTCCGGCCGACACGAAACGATGTATTGTCGACTACCGAATGATGTTCCACTTTTCACAGGCAATTATTTGCATGGAGTGGTAGGCTGTGCCGCATCACACGGGCTGAGCTCACAAATTATAGCTGTTACAGGGAGTATGCGATTTCAGTTAGTTTGCAACGACCCTAGGGTGGTTGTAACCTCCCTGAACGATCAGTTTGTTTGCAACGACCCTAGGGACGTTACAAAATAACTGCTCGTTCCGGGACGTTGTAACGAAACTAGGGTCGTTGCAACCTCCCTAGTTAGTATGCAACGAACCTAGGGTTGTTACAAAATAACTAGGGAGTTTAAGAAATCATCGAGTCTCGTTTCACAGGGGGCACATGGGGGGGGGGGGTGGTTACTGGTTGCCACTCCCCCAGGTAGTCTTTCTGCTCTGCACTCAACATTTTTAGAGCTAGAAGCCTGATTTTTGGTATAGCTGCTCCTCTATCCTTTCTAGATGTTCACTAAAAAATTCAAGTTTTTGTGGTTTTTGGTTTCGGAGATATGACCTTGTTTTTCAGGTCATGTCATGACCCAAATGGCCAATTATCAACATCTTGCGTTGGCTATGGGCCTTGTGAGCTTATGACACCTTGATTTCGGCCTTTTTTGCCAGTCTTACCTCCCACCTATCATGGAACATGTTGTTTGACGATGTACAGATGTCAAGGTCAGGGCATTTTAGGCCAGCTGAATTTACTTTTCGTGAAGTTTTTTGACTGCATTCTTGGTGAAAGCTTCTCAGATCATGATTTCATGTAATAGGAACACAAACAATCGGTGCACACATCATTATACACACAGACACACACAGACATACAAACACATATCATTGACCTCGACCTAACTTGACCTGAAATGACCTCAGCAGCAAAAATCTGGTCGGGTAGTGTGACAAAGAGATTCTAGCTAGCTGGGCACCAGAAAACGGCATCGTCATCGCTATATGATAAGCAGCGCACTTGATATCCAACGGTGACCCAAAACAGCAACATTTTTTAGTTTGACCTGACCTGGAAGGTCAATGACTGACCTGAGAAGGTAAAACTGGGTATCATTGGATTCGTTTCTACCCAAAGAATCTTTTTGGTGTTTACCGCGAAGCTCTATCTCCAACAGGAACGAAATGGCGCGGGGGGGGTGGCACCCCCCCCATGTGCGTTCTAGGATGGGAAAATGGCATGTGCGGGCAAGGGTTAACTCTCGCCCTTATTGGTGTTTTGCTAGCTGCAAACGCACATGGCGGGGCTAGGTTATTGGTTGACTTTCCAGGTCAGGTCAGTGACTCAGAAGTCGGGAAAATCGGGACCTGTTCAAACTTTGGAGAGTTAGCTTGTTACGAGGTTTTTCGGTGCGCTGATCACGACTTTCATGTTAGCTTTGATCACCGATGATGTCTTGATGTTTTTGGGTCAGGTCGGGTCAGGTCAGGTCAGGTCAACCAGTAGGCGTCTTGCTAGCTGTCCATAGTAGGTGTCAACCACCACTGACAGCCTCGTGACATGGTACGAAGGCGCCAAAATTACTTCTTAAATGTTCAAATGGGTGCTAAATTCGAAATCAGGTCCAAAAACTAGCCTAAAGAATATATGAACCCAGAAGAAGTGAACTAAGGTCATCAAAGGTCAATGACCTTGACCTGACCTTCACGTGACCTTGACACCCACTATAATGCATGGGACCATCATCATTTCACATGTTTGAACGTTAACAATCACAAAAAGACTGGAAACGAGCGGATAATAACCGTTTTTACGAAGGGTTTCCTGGCAAATGCCCATCTAATTTGAACAAATCTGCACCAAATGTGCACCTAATCTGCACAAAATGTGTACTAGATGGCCGTCGTGAAATACTCCTGAGCTGAATGTTCAAATTTTGTTCTTCTTTTCTTTTTAAATGAACTAGATTGAACAAGATTTTCAGTGGACAAGATTGCTGACGGCCCTCATGTGAAATGAGACTCGATGAATTCTTAAACTCCCTAGTTATTTTGTAACAACCCTAGGTTCGTTGCATACTAACTAGGGAGGTTGCAACGACCCTAGTTTCGTTACAACGTCCCGGAACGAGCAGTTATTTTGTAACGTCCCTAGGGTCGTTGCAAACAAACTGATCGTTCAGGGAGGTTACAACCACCCTAGGGTCGTTGCAAACTAACTGAAATCGCATACTCCCTGTAACATAGCTTTGTCCCAATGCTCACAATCGACACGCTTAATTGCGTGGTAAACGGCACAACTTAGCGCTCCGGTCAACTGATAGCTTCTGAGGAGTGGAACATCATTCTGTAATCGACTATACGTCAAGACAGCCCATGTTCAACGAAGACAGGATCGGGCATGTCAGGCCTGCATTGTGTGCGAGTATCATCTCGATCTGAGGTGCTCCGAATCTGGGCTGAATCCGGGCTGCGACCTAGGAGGTGTCGGAGAATCGTACCTTTTTATCTGCTCAGGTCAAATGGGGTCACATAGCGAGAAGCGGTTTCAAGGAAAGTTACTACGTCTTATGAGTCATGGGCTACCCGAAATTATGCTTTAATTTATAATTCTGTCGATCCTTATACTCGAGAACCGCTGTGCACGTATATTTTCGACATAGCCCGCAAATGACCTTAGGTCAACGCATGACTGCGGGAGGTCAAATTGCTAGTGGGAAAGTAAGATAAGATGACTGCGAGTTGTTTGGTGCCGTTTTTAGCGTTCTAGCTGCACTTGGAAGGGCCATAAACTGCTGTGCAAATTTTGGCGACGTGACCTTTGCTGACCTCTGTAGGTCAAACGGCTGGGAGTGCCACCGAATGACTCGGACTGTGGATTGTGCATGTCACGGCCTACATTGTGTGCGAGTTTCAGCTCGATCTGAGGTGTCCCGAATCTGGGCTGAATCTGGGCTGAGCTTATGGGCTGTCTTGGTGAACGTCACGAAACGGGACAGATCCAACTCCAAGAGCTACTCCCCGCCTTCACCGCCAGTTATGTTCCAACCAACAGCCTATGTGCTGTTACAATAATACATGAACGATGTTATATATTCAAATACATTGATATTGATACACTTCGTAGACGTGCCAATACAACGAAACCAGCTTCGATCAATGTGTTATCTCGCGCTGCGCTGGGCTTTTCAGCCCTTCGAGTTCCGCTGTCGATTCCATGACAAAATATCGAAACATTAAATATCGAACTCAAGTCATCGGAAGCAAAATATCAAACAGAAACTATCGAAAGCAAAATATCGAAATCGCAAAATGTCGAGTCACATACCTACCTAACGAAGTGACAAAATATCGAAACACAGAATATCAAAACACAAAGCATCGAAAGACAAAATATCGGAAGGCAAAATATCGAAAAGACAAAACATCGAATGCGGAATATCGCAACGACATCAATTGGCATGATATTGAAAAGATGAAAATCGAATCAAGGATGCCTATCATCTTGACCAATTACGGAAAAGACGAAATTAAAAAAAAAAAAACACCAGTAAGGTAATACCTTCTAGGTACAGAAGTTTTTTGGGGGTCAGGTCACCAAAGATCATCGAATTCCGCCTGTTTCGACAATTTTCGACGGGTCGGCACATTTGAATCGCACATATCGGCGAGAGCGCGCTGGACATTAGGTGATCTCTGGACATTCCAGTATAAGATCTGGGTCTGAAATCCTCTCGACATGTGCAGAAAATATAAATAATTTGGTAAGTATACAAATCGGTAGCGCTACACGCCGCCACTGCTCGATATCTTTTTCTTTTAGATAAGCATTCTGCGTTCGATATTTTGAATTTTCGATATTTCGCTTTCGCTATTTTGCTATTCGATGTTCTGTCTTCGATATTGTTTTTTTTTGTATGCCTACTACTTTCGCTATTTATTCTTTTCGATATTTTGTCTCGTTTTTGTGTCTTTTCGAATTTTTGTCCTTGATAGTCCTTGATATCTCCGAACCTGATATTTTTCTTTATAAGCACGGTACTCGTAAAACGAAACTGGTAGCTACAAACTGCATATCAAAGTTATTGCAAATGAAAAAATATATGCATAACCTCAGCTTTACCGGTTTCTGCCAACTGGAGGCAAATTTAAGAAGGTGAATTTAACCGTGATGACCATCGGTGAGCTGATCAATGATAATTGCCCTCAGTGATAATTACCCCGACCTTAGAAAATGATCAGTGCTTTTTCAGTGACGATTTACGTTCTTTCGACCGTTTCTTCTTACTGCTTGTTCCACATTGCCCAGAAGTCGTTCAAGAGGTTATGAGGGTGTGCGTAAAAACACACCGCTACTGAAGTGCCTCACTCTGTAGAACCCATCAGATCACCGCACCCTGCATGGCAGGTTGCTAAATGATAATCTTGCGTACCGTAATGTAATTAAAGCAGGCGTAACTACATATCTACACTACAGCTTGCTGATAACCCATGTTACCACGCTGCCAAGCCGAGGCACGGGAACTAATAAGAGCATGGTCCTACCGAGTTGCTATGAATTTTACGTCCAAGCACACTCCAATCAGGCCCACTCTTATGTATACCGTTATTTCTCGCACCCCACTCGGCCACCGCGCCCTCCCCATTTCGCTGTCCTGGCGCCGCCCCTGCTCACACCTGACTCCGAGTGTGGGGGCGGGGGAGGGAGGGGGAGGTATGTGTGCAGGTGTCGCGCCCCGCCCCTCCCCTCCCCGCCCCGCTGTTACAGCTTCTGCGGCCGTCCCGACACCGCCTATCGGAGGCGGGCCGCCGTGGCTTATACCGAGTCTGTATAGCCAGGGCGAGATAGCCGCGTGCGGTGTGTGAAATTGTCAGAGATGTGAGTGGTCGGTGAGTGGCGGTGTGAGAGCATCAGACAGGGAGTGAGAGCAGCCACGTGCGTCTGTGACCTTGTGAGAGTGTTGGAGGAGGTTTTGTGACTTGTGAGCGGCAGTGGGCGGCGTTGAAGTTATTGGTGGCTGCGGTTCATGTGCTGTCCTCTCACGTCGACAAATTACTATGTAGCCCGTGTTGCCGAGAGCTACGAGCTGGACCACTGAGAGCATCAAGTGAGCCACAGAGAGCTACTCCGCTGGACACCGTGGATACTCAGGTGAGCTATCGTGAGTAGAGCTACCGAGTGAGCTATCGATACACCTACTAATAGCACGGCAGATAACAACTGAACAACTGAACACTTATGTGAGGCTTTACCGGAAGCAGCGTGAAAAAACAGCATCGGTGGTTCATATTCATATATAGGTGGTTCATGTATGTAGAGCCATGAGCTAAGTAATCGTGGGATAACTAAAACTACCATTACCAATTAGTTAAACTAGAATACATAACGCGGGAGTTTAAAGTTTTCACATCAGCTACAGTGAAGCATCAAAAGAGGTTGTAGATAAAGCGCTGAAGAAGTCTTTGATAGACGAAACCGGTCCGCTTATTTATATCTGATTGTTTCTTGAATATATTAGTAGGCTACTGGCTCTTCACTACAAAAGAGGTTGTGCGAGCTCAACACACTTCTTATCAGCTGCTTATCCCGGTCATATCACTAATCCACCCCCGATTATCAGGTGACCTCGTCGACCGCTACCAACGGCGGTAATCCGGCCATCAGCTCTTCAGAAAGACGGAGCAGATTTCTATATCTAGATCGGATCCTCTCTTATTTGAGAGGATCCTGGCGAGCTGTATGTGAGATCGAGAGGATTAACCCTCGCCGGCCGAGGGGGGACGGGTTCCGCCCCCATTTTTTTCTTGATAGCTTCGAACACGCCGGCGATAGAGAGCTGAAATTTGGCATACCCGACCTCTGATTAAAACCACATCTAGTGACACCAGCCGAATTTTCAAGGCTGGTCAGCTCACTAACCTATGACGTCATAAGTGGACCTCTGCATGGTCCTCAGATGTCGCAACTTCACAACGCCCTCAGTGCCAGAGGCACTTTCACAAGGAGATGAAACTTACAGGATGTAGTGCACTCCTAAGGTCTCATGACATGTAGTAGGTATATCTCGGATTTTTCCTAAAGGTCACATGAGGTCAGGTCGATCACGTGACCTCACGAATTAAAGGCCTAGGTACACTATGCGTTTTCTGCTTGCGTTTTTTTGTGGGTTTGCGTTTTTTGCGTAATATCGTTCTAGAAAAATTATAGATGATGTACGTTTTAAATTAGTTATATACAAAAGCTAATATAAATCTTATATTAACTAAAATTTTATATAACAAACATATCAACGACGTAATATCGTTATTTTTTCTAAAACGATATTACGCAAAACCCGTAAACCCGCAAAAAAAAGCACGCAGAAAACGCATAGTGTAGCCAGGCCTTAAGTCAATGGGGAAAATGAAAACTACTATTTTAGCACCAGGAACGATCTCCAACTATCTAAAGCACACAGATTCGTGATTTATTGCACTCCTTGCCAGGCCCGAAGCTTCACTTTTGCATTGTTGACCTTGCGTGAAGACCTCAGGAAGAGCTGCCGAATCGAATGCTATGCGACGTGACCTGCTTTGCTTTGCCAGCTTCGTGAGCTGGGGGGCGCTGATATGACCTTGACCCGAAGTGAACACCTTAAGTTTACCTCAGCGAACAAAAAGTATACTATTCGATGCACATGAGTGAGGCAAACACGATGAGGCTCTGCGCCCATTTTTTTTTTTGGCCAAGTTCTTGATGAAAAACTGAACCTGTGCCGTGGGTCACTTGACCTGACTTCAGAAGTCACCGGTTAACCTGAGGCCTTAAAATCGGATGCCAGTCGCTGCGTCTCGTAACGGCGCACAGGCGCTGTTTTTTTTTCCGCGCCGCTCTAGCTCCATCAGGGGCGAAATGGCGAGGGGAGGGGTGTACCTAGTACCTACCAACCGGCGCGTATGTAGAAAACCAATAGGTCCTTGGGGCTTAACCCTCGCCCGCACATGCCATTTTCCCATCCTAGAACGCACATAGGGGGGGTGGTTGCCACCCCCCCCCCGCGCCATTTCGTTCCTGTTGGAGATAGAGCTTAGCAGTAAAGACCAAAAAGATTCTTTGGGAAGAGACGAATCCAATGATACCCAGTTTTACCTTCTCAGGTCAGTCATTGACCTTCCAGGTCAGGTCAAACTAAAAAATGTTGCTGTTTTGGGTCACCGTTGGATATCAAGTGCGCTGCTTATCAAATACCGATGACGATGCTGTTTTCTGGTGCCAAGCCAGCTAGAACCTCTTTGTCACACTATCCGACCAGAATTTTGCTGCTGAGGTCATTTCAGGTCAAGTTAGGTCAAGGTCAATTATATGTATTTGTATGTCTGTGTGTGTCTGTGTGTATACTGATGTGTGCACCGATTGTTTTTGGGTCCATATCACATGAAATCATGATCTGAGAAGCTTTTACCAAAAATGCAGTCAAAAAACTTCACAAAAAGTAAATTCAGCTTGCCTAAAACGCAATTATCTTAGATGACCTAGGTTGACCTTGACCCTGACCTTGACCCCTGTACATCGTCGAACAACATGTTCCATGATAGGTGGGAGGTAAGACTGGCAAAAAAGGCCGAAATCAGGGTGTCAAAAGCTCACAAGGCCCATGGCAAACGCAAGATGTTGAGAATTGGCCATTTGGGTCATGACATGACCTGAAAAACAAGGTCATATATCCGAAACCAAAAATCACAGAAACTTGAAATTTTCAGTGGACATCAAGAAAGGATAGACGAGCAGCTATACGAAAAATCAGCCTTCTAGCTCTAAAAATGTTGAGTGCAGAGCAGAAAGACTGCCTGGGGGGGGGGGGTGGCAACCACCCCCCCCCCCATGTGCGGGCGAGGGTTAACTCGCGATAAATCCACTTTGAACGATAGGATTAACCCTCGCCGAACCAACTGGTTTTCTATACGTGGCACCGGACCTATTGGTTTTCTACATTCGCGCCGGCCGAGGGGGGGGGTGGGTACGACCCCCTCCTCGCCGTTTCGCCCCTGATGCGGCTAGAGCGTCGCGGAAAAAAGAGCGTGTGCGTCGCTACGAGACGCATCGACTGCTACACGATTTTAAGGTCTCAGGTCAACCGGTGACCTCTGGGGTCAGGTCAAGTGACCCAAAGCACAGGTTTAGTTTTTCATCAATAACTTCGCAAAAACGGCCGCAGAGCCGCGATTTTGCCATCATCGTGTTCGACTCAAACAGGCGCGTCGAATGGTATACTTTTTGTTCGGGTGAGGTCAACTTGAGGTGTAAACACCGTGTCAAGGTCAGATGGGCGCCCCCTTACTGGTCACGAAGTTGATCGAAGGAGGTCATGTGTGGTTGCGGAGATATAAGCTTCGCAAAAGCGTGACTACGCTCATACTCAGAAATTTCTGTTAACCTACGAAAGACTACGCTCGCTTCGCTCGCTCCGTAACAATTGCTATCTGATTTTTTTTCTATAGATGACCTAGGTTCAGGTCTATTTCTGATTCTACCAATTCTATCATGATTCGTAAATGACATCATCGATGACCGACATTGCTATCCTGATGACCTCACAGTTGGTTGACAACTGCAAGGTCATGTGACGTCATCAAAGGTCACCAAAACGTTTTTGCTAATAACTTCTTACAGCGAAAAAGTACAGTCGCGTGCATTGCGCATGTTCTCATTGGTTTCGGCTCCCATATTCTCATGTGAAATTCAATTTTAGGTGATCTGTGATAATTAAACATTTATTGGGACTCCATACAGCCCCTCATCTGAAGACGATCCGATCTTGCTAAAGAAACGGCTATGCTACACCCTTAGGAGCATGGTGACCTTTGACCTTTGGCGTGACAAATACTTGATCTGCGACCAGTTTCATACATTTTCCCTAAATTCTCTCACAAGAGCTTTTTTTGGCGTTTCTTTTTTCATCTCTCAGACATCATCTCTGCGTAAATTTCTGCTAAGACTGATGTCCGATACGAAATGTTACCGTTTTCTTTTTTTTATAAAAAAGCTGCGGATGATAGATACTCGTGTGACAGGCACGTCAAAATTTCCTAGTCCCTTATGGCTCCATCTAGTAGATTCTTTGGCTTCTTTATTTATTTGTTTGTTTGTTTGTTTGTTTGTTTATTTGTTTGTCTGATTGATTGTTTTTAGGTAGTTTCTAAAGAAGTTTTTCTTATTATTCTTAACAATGAGTTTGTTTGTTTGTCTGATTGATTGTTTTTAGGTAGTTTCTAAAGAAGTTGTTCTAATTATTCTTAACCATGAGTTTGTTTGTTTGTTTGTTTGTTTGTTTGTTTGTTTGTTTGTTTGTTTGTTTGTTTGTTTGTTTGTTTGTTTGTTTGTTTGTTTGTTTGTTTGTTTGTTTGTTTGTTTGTTTGTTTGTTTGTTTGTTTGTTTGTTTGTTTGTTTGTTTGTTTGTTTGTTTGTTTGTTTGTTTGTTTGTTTGTTTGTTTGTTTGTTTGTTTGTTTGTTTGTTCGATTGCTTGTTTCATTGCTTGTTTGCTCAGTTGTTTTGTTGTTTGTTTGGTTGGTTTATTGTTTCTATTTTTTTTTTTTAGTTTATCATTGCTTGTTTTTGCGTTGTTTCTTTGTTTTTAGACGCTCATGGGCCATGAGTGAAGGCAGTGTGACAATTGCAGTGTGCCATTGTAAGCAGCACCCTGTGGTTGTTCAGCGACTTTGTCTCTATTTCAGCCACACGGTACTGCGCTGATTCAAAATGGCCGCCACCGAGGGCAGTATGAAGGAAGTGCTCACTCAGAAGGCGCACGAACTGTTTGCGCTCTGCGACAGAGAAAACAAGGGCTTCATCGGAAAACGCGATATGCAGGTAAGAAAACCATGGTTTTCATGGGTAGGAATATTTCAAAGGGACCCTCCCACCTTCAAAAAAGTTAACCCGCGCCCCACTGGGGTCTGCGTATAACGCGCCCTACTGGGGGGGGGGGGGCTCTTCCTAGCCCCCCCCCCCCTGCTAACTCCGAAACTACTTGGCCGATCGTCAAAATTCAAACGGCGTCTGATAGCCCCGGAAAACTGTCAAGCGAAACCTAATTTCATTGACCTCGAGGTCACCGATGACGTCACAGGTCAGGCCAAATTAAAAACTATTAGCGTTTTGGCTTGTTCACCTTTTGGGCTCTGGCCGTCGTCTTACAAGTCAGATCAGGCTCATTTTTGGTTTCCACACTCGTGAACAGATGCTTTAGATACCCTGAGGGTACCAAACCTGTACTTTGATTTTCAGGTCAGGGTCTGGTCATCACAGGTCACGGAAATGTTATATCAAGCGTCGGTTACGTTACACATGTTTTATGGTCCAATTAGGCCATATATTTCGAATTTTATGTCGTTTGTGTCATTCGAGGTCATTTTGAGTTGAATTTAGGTCAGGTCACTTTCAGGTCAAAAAGGTCAAATTTTGAAATTAAAATTTTGCAACAAAAAGGTGTCTACTGGATGCAGTTTGAGCTCAGGAACACGATGGTGCTATTTATATTGGTGTGCGATGTCATATACGTACTGAAAAAAAAATGATTTGAAAAAATTTATAATTGTGAATTTTTTGGAATAATGCGTATAGCTTGGCCATTTTTAAAGATGCTTAGCTAAAACTTACAGCCGGACCAGCTGTACACGTATGTACCGTGTACTGTGTACAGCTCCCTGACTGTGTTCCAGTGGATGATCCAGGAGCTGCCGCTGGAGCCGGACCAGCTGTATGTACCATGTACTGTGTACAGCTCCCTGACTGTGTTCCAGTGGATGATCCAGGAGCTGCCGCTGGAGCCGGACCAGCTGTATGTACCGTGTACTGTGTACAGCTCCCTGACCGTGTTCCAGCGGATGATCCAGGAGCTGCCGCTGGAGCCGGATCAGCTGCATGTACCGTGTACTGTGTACAGCTCCCTGACCGTGTTCCAGCGGATGATCCAGGAGCTGCCGCTGGAGCCGGACCAGCTGTATGTACAGTGTACTGTGTACAGCTCCCTGACCGTGTTCCAGCGGATGATCCAGGAGCTGCCGCTGGAGCCGGACCAGCTGTATGTACCGTGTACTGTGTACAGCTCCCTGACCGTGTTCCAGTGGATGATCCAGGAGCTGCCGCTGGAGCCGGACCAGCTGTATGTACCGTGTACTGTGTACAGCTCCCTGACCGTGTTCCAGCGGATGATCCAGGAGCTGCCGCTGGAGCCGGACCAGCTGTATGTACCATGTACTGTGTACAGCTCCCTGACTGTGTTCCAGTGGATGATCCAGGAGCTGCCGCTGGAGCCGGACCAGCTGTATGTACCGTGTACTGTGTACAGCTCCCTGACCGTGTTCCAGCGGATGATCCAGGAGCTGCCGCTGGAGCCGGACCAGCTGTATGTACCATGTACTGTGTACAGCTCCCTGACCGTGTTCCAGCGGATGATCCAGGAGCTGCCGCTGGAGCCGGACCAGCTGTACACGTATGTACCGTGTACTGTGTACAGCTCCCTGACTGTGTTCCAGTGGATGATCCAGGAGCTGCCGCTGGAGCCGGACCAGCTGTATGTACCGTGTACTGTGTACAGCTCCCTGACCGTGTTCCAGCGGATGATCCAGGAGCTGCCGCTGGAGCCGGATCAGCTGCATGTACCGTGTACTGTGTACAGCTCCCTGACCGTGTTCCAGCGGATGATCCAGGAGCTACCGCTGGAGCCGGACCAGCTGTATGTACAGTGTACTGTGTACAGCTCCCTGACCGTGTTCCAGCGGATGATCCAGGAGCTGCCGCTGGAGCCGGACCAGCTGTATGTACCGTGTACTGTGTACAGCTCCCTGACCGTGTTCCAGCGGATGATCCAGGAGCTGCCGCTGGAGCCGGACCAGCTGTATGTACCGTGTACTGTGTACAGCTCCCTGACCGTGTTCCAGCGGATGATCCAGGAGCTGCCGCTGGAGCCGGACCAGCTGTATGTACCGTGTACTGTGTACAGCTCCCTGACCGTGTTCCAGCGGATGATCCAGGAGCTGCCGCTGGAGCCGGACCAGCTGTATGTACCGTGTACTGTGTACAGCTCCCTGACCGTGTTCCAGCGGATGATCCAGGAGCTGCCGCTGGAGCCGGACCAGCTGTATGTACCGTGTACTGTGTACAGCTCCCTGGCCGTGTTCCAGCGGATGATCCAGGAGCTGCCGCTGGAGCCGGACCAGCTGTATGTACCGTGTACTGTGTACAGCTCCCTGACCGTGTTCCAGCGGATGATCCAGGAGCTGCCGCTGGAGCCGGACCAGCTGTATGTACCATGTACTGTGTACAGCTCCCTGACCGTGTTCCAGCGGATGATCCAGGAGCTGCCGCTGGAGCCGGACCAGCTGTATGTACCGTGTACTGTGTACAGCTCCCTGACCGTGTTCCAGCGGATGATCCAGGAGCTGCCACTGGAGCCGGACCAGCTGTATGTACCGTGTACTGTGCACAGCTCCCTGACCGTGTTCCAGCGGATGATCCAGGAGCTGCCGCTGGAGCCAGACCAGCTGGAGGATGTGTTCGACTCTCTGGATGTGGACGGCAACGGCTTCCTCACACTGGAGGAGTTCACGGCGGGCTTCGGTACGGCTAGCGACTGAGTTTAGTTGGCTCAGTAGATCGAGATGTGAAGGCTTGGGTGCACAATACGAGACTTAACAATTTGAGATCAGGGATTAGAACAGTGTGACACATGATGCGTAATAACTAATTAGGATGACGATGTCACGATAAAACAGTGTTCAGTGAGCAAATAATCGGGCATTTTTTAATTACATCCCCATCTACGACTCTCAGACCCACAGAAATGGAACGGCTTGCATCTGGTATGGTCGGCATTGAATGCTTTGCCAGTTTACATTTATTATTGGCTTCGAGATTTTGTATTTCCTTCCTTTTTCTTCACAAAAATGCTGCATGACTCATGGTTTTATTTATCAATATCCGCCCGCTCACGATAACTACGGTGCATGTCACACGGTATGGGTGTAATCAGCTTCAGAACACTCTTAATAGTTATGATACCTAAGTATGCTATTTATTCATGATATGATTTATTCCTCACATACCTAGAGGCTATATGAGTGGGCGATTGCAGCAGCATTAGCAATACATCCGACCTGCAATCTAATCGGAATAGGGCGTGTCAGCATTGTTTCAACATGAACAGTCGCAGCGGGTCGTAAGCTCGCTCATATAAAATGATATGGCCTTGGCACATTTATTTCTGAATGTTCATGTTTTTGGTATCTGTTGAAAAAATAGATCCGCTTTAGTACAGTTTTAGTGCAGTTCCAGTGTGGGTGATTCAATGATAAACTATCGCCCACAAACACGTTATTTACATACTACATATAGCCATGCAGGTAAATCTGAAAGTGACACCGCACGGACCTTTGACTTCGTCACAGCTCTGTTAGGTAAGGCTCTGTTTACACAGCTCACAGCTCTGTTACGCACACACACAAAGTTAAGGTGAAACACTCCACCAAAAGCGGCCTCGGCCTGATCAGAACTCCACAGGCCTACTGAGCGTGAGCACCGGACGAGGCGCGGCCGGTCCGTCGGCGCTCCAGCGGCCTGTACTGGCAGACTGTACCGCATCACACCGCTGTAGTGCGGGTTGCCTACCTGGCAGTGCACTGGACGCCGCAGCCGGCGGGCGACCCGAGACGCAGCTTCTGATCGAATGCCGGAATATAAAACGCTACCATGACGCTACTTTATTTGTATTTACACGAAACATGTTCGAAAATACATACTTTTCTAGCTCAGCATGTATTGCTTTTTTTAGGTAGTACTTTTGAAGCGAATATTAACAATGCAGTGCAATCGCAGTATTATATAATACTGAACGAGGCCGGTGTAAATAAATTTTCAAGACCGAGGTCCTTACTGAATTTTTGAACGAGGCCGAAGGCCGAGTTCAAAAATCAGTAAGGACTGAGGTCTTGAAAATTTATCACCGGCCGAGTTTGGTATGTATTTTACTGTATGCCAACGATAAATTTATTTTCTGGACCGAAGCTCTTAGCCGACTTAGGAACGAGACCATCCCAAAATGTTGGCTTAAGTGCATTCTGGTAATGCATTTTTGACCGTGGTCAATTTGCTTACACCAGTTATTACCACACCCCTCTAGCTAATGTATTTGAATAGGCCAGGCATACAGTAAAATGATTCGTCGGCACGTAATCAGCCTTTTCATTTGGGCGTCCCTTTCAAAAGTTAAAGATAGACACACTTTGAATTGAAATACCTTATCATTTGGATTTCACCAATTCCATATGTGACAATCCAAGTAACGCCACCTCTCTCTCCATTGTCCTCGCTGTGCCGCAGGCTCGTTTCTGGGTCTCGACGAGGCGGACGGAGAGGAGCCGTCCTCCGAGGACCCCGGGAGGACCTCGGAGGACCGCGGGAGGAGGACGGCAGAGGAGGAGGAGGAGGACGAGGAGGAGAGGTTCACGGACTTCTTGGTGCAGGCCGGAGCCACCGAGCTGCTGGAGGAGAGGTGGGAGTGGGAGAGAGGGAGAGGGAGAGGGAGAGGGAGAGGGAGAGGGAGAGATAGAGAGGGAGAGGGAGAGAGAGGGAGGTGCAGGCACACACAGAGTGAGAGAGAGAGAGAGAGAGAGAGAGAGAGAGAGAGAGAGAGAGAGAGAGAGAGAGAGAGAGAGAGAGAGAGAGAGAGAGAGAGAGAGAGAGAGGGAGAGAGAGAGAGAGAGGAGTGGGAGAGGCAGCGAACCTACTCAATATGTTCTTATCACTTTTCCTTCTTCTAATCAACCTTCTTTTTGTGTCTGGCCGTTTCATAAAGACAAGTTCTTTTTGTCTCATTTTCTGTGATTTTTTCAACGTCTGAAAGTAAAATATTTACACAATGCTTATTGCTCGTACTTTCCAAGTCACACATACTTTGATCATACGTTTGTCATCTTACCGTCGGCGCTCAAAACTATGTTACTTTTATATTCGCAAAACTATAGTCTGGCAAACCTAAGAAAGAGCGGAGTTAAAGTGCCTGAATCACTTTGCACGTGTTTTGTTCACTTGAAATGTATGGCTCGGAGAAAATTGCGTGACAAATTGTGACAGAAAATATGCTCTCACAATATAAATGCACATGCATCATCGGCCGCAGCACTTTAAATCCATTTTTTTTTTCTTAGGTTTGCCAGACTATAATTACCCTACATCACATCGCATCCAGCAATTAGCACCACCTCCACCGCCGCCGTTTCAGCGAGGCTGCGCTCCGCCAGATGTGGCGCCGTCTCCAGCAGGAGGAGACACACCGCCAGCAGGAGGAGACACACCACCAGCAGCAGGAGACACACCGCCATCAGCACGCCGACCAGCAGGGGCCGGCGCTGACAGAGACGTTCGGGAGACTGCTGGGGGAGATCGCAGCCCGCGAGAGACGCGCCCGGTCCGAGCAGGAGACGCTGGAGACGGCGCTGAAACACCAGCAGGAGACCATGCAGAGCCAGGTGAGACACCAGCAGGAGACCATGCAGAGCCAGGTGAGACACCAGCAGGAGACCATGCAGAGCCAGGTGAGACACCAGCAGGAGACCATGCAGAGCCAGGTGAGACACCAGCAGGAGACCATGCAGAGCCAGGTGAGACACCAGCAGGAGACCATGCAGAGCCAGGTGAGACACCAGCAGGAGACCATGCAGAGCCAGGTGAGACACCAGCAGGAGACCATGCAGAGCCAGCTGAGACACCAGCAGGAGACCATGCAGAGCCAGGTGAGACACCAGCAGGAGACCATGCAGAGCCAGGTGAGACACCAGCAGGAGACCATGCAGAGCCAGGTGAGACACCAGCAGGAGACCATGCAGAGCCAGGTGAGACACCAGCAGGAGACCATACAGAGCCAGGTGAGACACCAGCAGGAGACCATGCAGAGCCAGGTGAGACACCAGCAGGAGACCATGTAGAGCCAGGTGAGACACCAGCAGGAGACCATGCAGAGCCAGGTGAGACAAACAGAACCGAGGCATACGAGACGTAACAGAGCCATTTGGAGAAATCTATACAGAGAAAGCTGGGACGTAGCAGACTAGCAGGTTCAGGTGAGACAACAGAGAGTCAGGTGAGACAACACAGGTGAGACAGTACAGGGTCAACAGGAGGTGAAGGTATGCTAAACATTTCCTTTTATGAGCTTTACTTTTTACGTTCCGGTCATTGGAGGTAAAAAAAAAAAAAAAACTCTGGAAAACGCCTTTCTTCAATTCATCTATAAAATATTTGATTATTTGTCGTAGTAAAGAAGTGTCTCATACGTCATGGCGATGCGTCAGTGTAACGGCGATAAGCCTGCGTCTTATAGTTCGTAACCAGTGTCACTAACTCTGAGACACAGACCAGACTGACGCGTGCTATCGTCTGTACTGACGGGCGTTATGGTCCGGTACTGACGGGCGTAGTTGTCTGTATTTACGGGCGCTTTGGTCTGTAGTTGTACTGACGGGCGTTATGGCCTGTACTGACGGGCGTTATGGTCTGTACTGACGGGCGTTATGGTCTGTACTGACGGGCGTTATGGCCTGTACTGACGGGCGTTATGGTCTGTACTGACGGGCGTTATGGTCTGTACTGACGGGCGTTATGGTCTGTACTGACGGGCGTTATGGTCTGTATGTACTGACGGGCGCTATGGCCGGTACTGACGGGCGCTATGGCCGGTACTGACGGGCGTTATGGTCTGTACTGACGGGCGTTATGGCCTGCACTGACGGGCGTTATGGTCTGTACTGACGGGCGTTATGGTCTGTACTGACGGGCGTTATGGTCTGTACTGACGGGCTTTATGGTCTGTATTGACGGGCGTTATGGTCTGTACTGACGGACGTTATGGTCTGTTTCAGATGAAGAGTATGTTTGAGGAGATGGAGGCGCAGATCGCCTCTGAGAGGGGCAAAAGTGACCTACAGGTACGGGACTGTCGACAGCACGTCTGCCTTTGTTAAACGTCAGCACAAAGAGAGGGTTTGTCAACAAAATAGGTGTCCACTTTCACAACACATTCACATTGCGACTGCTCACGCCGGAATTCAACAATGGCGCAGGCTGTTGAGTGTTTGCCGATGGATACTTGTACCGTAGCACAATGGATATCTGTTACCCTGATTGTGAATCTGTCTCATAACTAACTCATGGCAATGTGACCAATATGGCGTCTAATGGACTTGATCCGGGCTGAGCAGCAAATATTTCGACAAACTATTTACCCAAAACAAGAGAAAAAGTTCAATGTCTTGGCATTTCCCGTCAGCCGCGACAACTAGCGCCCTAATCACAATATCCAGCTCTCATAGTCATAGTGACAAGCGATCTAAGATATGTTGTCTTAAGGTCATCTTCCCCAGGAAATCAGCTATGAATGGTTACTTTTCGGATTATTCTCTGGGATTATAACATCTAACTCAGAGGTCCACTGAGTTAGATATTTTATCCCAGATAATAATACGAAAAGTAACCATCCAGATCTAAGATATGTTGTAATAACCCCACAATAGCTCCACAATAACCCCACAATAGCTCCACAATAACTCCACAGGAGGAGCAGCGACAGGCCAAAATCCGTGAGGACCTGGAGGCGCAGGTGGCAATCAAAGAACTGGAGGCGCAAATGGCCAGGCAGAGGTAGGTTCTGACTTCTGAGTGTTTGTTGTATACCAAACACTATATTTTGACTGTGCTATGACAGAATTTGGATATAATGCAGCTGCCTCACACAAGGATCAGCTTATGAAAAGCTATTAGGTCTCGATGCAGGTTTCGAGAGTAATCTTTGAATCGCATCATTGAAAGCACTCTTGCAAGGAGCCGAATTATGATGACAAAACGCCCGCAGTCCATGTGCCATCAATTAAGTTTTGTTTCTGAACATTGTGACTTATCTCTGTCGCTGCTCCATAACCGACAAGCTGAATACGTTCCTGTTCTCGCTGTTTGAATGTCGGGGCAGACTGACAGAACTGACGGAGCAGCTGGCTAAAGTGACGTCATCAGACGCCCAGCAGCGCCAGGAGATCGCCCAGCTGCAGAAACAAAAGGTAAACACTCCAACTCCTGCTTTATTTACACCGGCGTTTTATTTTTTCCGCCTCCATATTTCCTCAATCATCACGTGTAGGGGAGAGTGGGGCAAAGCGGCCACCCGGGGCAAAGCGGCCATCCATCGTTTTAGCCCTCCACAGCTGGCGTCAGTTCCAATTTATGATTTCCAATTATACTTCTCTTTGCGGTCGTTCGAATGAGCCAGACCGGGGTTTCAGGCCCATCGCCATTGTTCTGTGAAACACGGAAAGGCATTTCTTGCCAGGTTACCAATTATGTTTGCAATTTTTAAATGTTATTTAATTCCATAACCGTTTGGAATTTTTATAAGCGTTTTTGTCCATGCATTGCGTGGTTATCGTACATGCCTTCTACCAATTTTAATGCTTTTTACCCCACTAATAGCTGAGCTGGAATATTTTTGTCTCGGACGGTATGCGCGGGGCAAAGCGGCCGGGGCAAAGTGGCCAGCCCCCAATTGGCCATAAGTTGTTTCCATCTGGATAAAAACATTATCTATATTCAAATGTGTCGTCATGCATTCATCTTGGCCACTTTTCGGTTACATGAGTTACCAAATTATGCAATTAAATGTTTTTCCAAGAAAATTCTTTCTTGGTTTAGCAATAGGTGGGAAGATAACAAAGTAAACATCCATCTTCCTTTAAACCTTGTCACCATCAAATACCCTAGTCGTGCATGAGGCAACTATTCTGTTTCTCATATCGGGACTTGAGAAGTCGCCAGTGGCCGCTTTGCCTCAGGGATGGGGCAAAGTGGCCAATATGCTATAGGTTTAAAGTTTTGTCAATATCTCCCATATGTGAACGCCTTTGGAAATGAAACGCAGTTGGAATAAAAGACAATTTAATAGGGATCACATTGGTATAGAAAGAATCTTTCCAAGTTTAAAAATCAAGCGTCGGCATCGTTAGAAACGTTAGGGTGGCCGCTTTGCCCCACTCTCCCCTATTCGTTTTTTTCTGAATCAATCACGTCTTATCAGCAGCAAGTTGAGCCCTGATAGAACACTGCCCTTATATGAGGTCTAAATAGGTTGCATCACACCACATTTCTACAGATATTTTATTTAACCCAGTCACAAGTGGACTGGCGGCCTGTGGTTGCCGTGCTAAATAATCACAATAGGCGAACAGCAAGCCAAAGTCCTCTGTCCAGCCGAGCATTTTTCCCTCTCCGGGATTCGAACCCACGCCGGACCGGAAACTGGTTCTCTGCCGCCAGGACAGTTACGAGTCGGAGGTGGTGCGTCAGCAGCAGCTGATTGCCGATCTGCAGGCGGCAGCTGAACAGAGCAGGGCGCTGACGAGGGAGGAGAGGAGAAAACGAGCCATGGCGGCGTTCAACGTCACAGAGAACATAGCCACCGAGAGAGAGGGTGCGGGAAGGGAGGGGGCGGGAAGGGAGGGGCGGGAAGGGAGGGGTGGGAAGGGAGGGTGCGAGAAGGGACGGGGGCGGCGCTTTGGAGCGTGTTCTGAACCGCTAGATAGACGGGAGTTTCACTGTCAGTGAGAATTTAACCTCGATAGGAGAGAACTGTTCGTCTTGCTACATGATAATGATCAATGCCTATATTTCTTGCATTTCTTCCTGTTTTTTTTTTTTTTTTTTTTTATAACGGCAGTGTGTTCTGATTTCTGTCAACTGGGTCTTGTTATTTGATTCTCAGTTTCTATTTGTGCTCTTTTCTTTCTTTCCGCGGCACCTTTCTACCTGTTTTCTTCTTTTTCTTCCTCGATCTTCAATTTTCTTCTGCCATTTGTTTTGCTTTTCTTAGCTTAGAATAATTTAACGCGCTTATTTGTACAGTTTGATGGTCTTTTCCTCCCCAGTCACAGAAACCCCTTTTTGTCGTTGGCCAGTTCGCCAGTCAGTTACCAACGCACTCCTGTGTCTCAGACCTGTGTCTCCTGACGCACTCCTGTGTCTCAGATTTGGTGAAGCAGTTGGACCTGCTGCGGACGATCAACACAAAACTGATGGACGAACGGGACTCGGGGATGGAGACCGGGAAAACCCAGAGCAGACAGGAGCGGGGAGACAGGTGGGTCAGTTAAATACACAGGACAGACGGTGTAAATACACAGGGAAAACACAGAGCAGGCCGGAACGAGGAGACAGGTGGGTCAGTTAAATACACAGGACAGACGGTGTAAATACACAGGGAAAACACAGGGCAGGCAGGAGCGGGGAGACAGGCGGGTCAGTTAAATACACAGGACAGACGGTGTAAGTATATAGGGAAAACACAGGGCAGGCAGGAGCGGGGAGACAGGTGGGTCAGTTAAATACACAGGACAGACGGTGTAAATACACAGGGAAAACACAGGGCAGGCAGGAGCGGGGAGACAGGTGGGTCAGTTAAATACACAGGACAGACGGTGTAAATACACAGGGAAAACACAGGGCAGACAGGAGCGGGGAGACAGGTGGGTCGGTTAAATACACAGGACAGACGGTGTAAATACACAGGGAAAACACAGAGCAGGCAGGGGCGGGGAGACAGGTGGGTCAGTTAAATACACAGGACAGACGGTGTAAATACACAGGGAAAACACAGAGCAGGCAGGGGCGGGGAGACAGGTGGGTCGGTGAAATATGATCTGTAAGCCGCACGAGTTTGGTATTTTGGAGCTTCACATTGTTGAGTGCGGCCTTGTACGGCCTTGGTTGAGTGTAATTTCCTGATAGAGCAAACGTATCGTACGCACCGTACGGCTTTGGTTCACTTTTCTAATTCACCATTCATATAAAATTGTTCATCAGAATGACGATTGCAAACTGAAATAAAACCTTAGCATATTAGAAAGTCGTTTAGAGGCAATATTGATAAGGTAGACATCTACCTTTTTTTGTTCACCGTTACATGGTGATCGTGTGCCGTTTCAGCCTGGCCAATATCAAAGATCTGATGGGTATCGACGTTCGTCATAATGACCAACAGCGAAACGGCCCCGCTAGATCGCCAGAGAGAAGTCCAGTTGGGTAAGTACCGCACTTGGCAAATAACTACAGATAGGGCGCCGCCAAAGAGCTTAGCCAGCGCTTCTAGTGCTGTCGTTAGCGGCAGTGCTATGAAGTGCTATGCTTTGCCAAATGCTTGGTTTAGCGATATCAGTCTTGAGTAGTACATTTTAGGGATAGGGTATGGACTTACGAATGGACTAACGACTTACGAAGATGTGCACTATTGATAGATGATATGATACTAGCAAACCATCACGTTTAGTTTAGTGGTCAGTAAATAATAAAACCAGAGTGAGCAATAGGCGATTTTTACCGGTGCACTGGCAGGAAAATTTGGAAAACAAAAACAAAACCAGCTCACCAATCCTAGTCTTACATCAATTCCCATAAAATACGTCGTTAAAAGTACATACTTTTGGTCTCAAGATAAGGGTCCAGGCGACCTGTAGGTTTGATGCGGTGAATACCCCCACCTTCGCCACACTCGCTCGGTGCTACGGAGCTCCGATCTCGCGACCGGTCACCTGTACTTGTAGACTGTGCCGCATGACATAGCAGTTGAGCGGGCCAGCGGAGCTTAGGCGGAAACTAGCGCCGCGTTTGACAGAGAAGGGCGCTTACCATTCCGCCGGGAGGGCTGCTCGCCATTTTAACTCCAGGTAGCGTCTCGCTGACAATGAAAGACGCTACTGGACGACACTACATGGCTCGGCAAAAATTATGTCCACTACCTATGACAACACTTTCCGGTTCCTAATCGTGTCTACATCTGAGAAGTGACGATTCAGGCTGCACTCCTGCATTGCACGGTCCTTGGCCGCAGAACATGAGGTGACGAACGGACCTCGGGTCACGGCTCACCGAGCTACGGCCATTTTCACAGATTGTCCACCTGAAAGGCTGCGTCGCTACATGAAGATCTGACATTTCTATCAAGGGAGCTGAACCAGACAGTCGGCATGCTCCAGGCCGAAATGACGTCATTGCTGATTGGTTGGGACATCTGCCTGTTGTTTTTGTTTGCAAGTCTTAATTATAGACGAACTGTCTGCACAGCCCGGTGTTGGTGGGATAAGCATACGGCTGCTGGCAGTGTTGCTGATCGTTCCAGTTTGCAGAGTGCGCCTACCATTTCAAACGTTACAGAAATCGCATTGAAAAAGGCGGCCGGGAAGAGGGGCCAGTAGTTGGCGACAAAATTGGCCAAGCGGCTCGCGCTGAAGCGCTATCACATCTCCAAACAGGACCGTGAGACGCTATTGGGAGAGCTCTCCGAGGCTCATTACCTACCTTCGGTCGGCCCAATGCTATGCCAACGCATGGTCAATGACATGTTGACATGCATTTTCAATCAGGACGGCGCGCCAGCTCATCTCTCTGGCAAGGCCTAGCGGTGGTGCGAATTGAACGTGCCAGACTTCTGAAGGAAAGACATGCTAGCCGGCTGCCATCCGGACCTCATCCTGATCGACGAACTTCGGGCTATCGTCCAGCAGGACCTGGACAAACAAAAGCCGGCTGCCAGCCTCGGCGCCTTGTCGTTACAGCTCAAACGGGCATGATAAAAAATCCAGCCGTATTTCCTGCACAACCTAGTTACCAGCATGCAAATTTGCGTTCGTATGTTAATCAATGTTCGTGGGGAATAAACTGAACGCAAGAGAATCGCTGTCGGCTGTCCACTATGTAGCAACTTAGAGAGAACATTTTTTTAGAGGATAAAACTTATGCCGGACCATGTAGCTCACGCATCATTCATTGCAGTTTCAACTTAGGCTGCAATACGTGGCAATTTGTTTATGACGTAGCAATTAATGTTGTCATGATCGGCATACCGCCGCCAACGTCACTATTTATATCATTATCTTAACCCTCGCCGGCCGAGGGGGGGGGCGGGTGCCGCCCCCCCCCCCTAGGGTTTTTTCGCGATAGCTCCGAACACGCTGGCGATAGAGAGCTGAAACTTGGTATACCTGACCTTTGATCCAAGCCAGATCTTTTGACACCAACCGCATTTTTTGGGTCAGGTCAGGTCACTGACCTATGACGTCATAAGTGAACCTCTGCACGGTCTTCAGATGTCGCAACTTCGCAACGCCCTCACTGCCAGAGGAGATGTCACAGGGAAATGAAACTTGCAGGATCTAGTATCCATTATGAGTCCCACAACTTGTATATCTCGGATTTTTTCCTAAAGGTCATATGAGGTCAGGTCATTTTCGTGACCTCACCATTATAAGTCAATTGGGAAAAATGAAAACTGCTATTCTGGCGCCGGGAACGATCTCCAACTATCTCAAGCACACAGAATCGTGATTTGATGCACTCCTTGCAAGGTTAGATGCGTCACTTTTGCAATGTTGACCTTGCGTGACGTCATTTATGACGTCATCAAGGTCATATTAGTTTTTCGTCAATAACTCTTGATCAAATTGAGCTAGCGAGTCGGGAAAGCCACCAATGGACTCAGGAAGACCTGCCGAATCGAATGATATGCGACATGACCTCTTTCGACCAACTTCGTGACCTGGGGGTGCTGACCTGACCTTGACCTGAGGTCAACACCCCAAGTTGACCTGACCCGGACAAAAAGTATATCATTCGACGCGCCTGAGCGAGACGAACACGATGCTGCCAAAATCGGCGCTCTGCGGCCGTTTTTTGCGAAGTTATTCACCAAAAAACTGAACCGTACCTTGGGGCACTTGACCTGACCTCAGAGGTCACCGGTTGACCTAGGACCTTAAAATCGGGTACCAATCTCTGCGTCTCGTAACGGCGCACACGCTCGTTTTTTTCCGCGACGCGCTAGCTCCACCAGGGGCGAAACGGCGAGGGGGGTCGTACCCGCCCCCCCCCCTCGGCCGGCGCGTATGTAGAAAACCAATAGGTCCGGCGAGGGTTAACGGTTGCATATTTCAACCTTCATAACTTTTAATTTCCTATTGTTTCATATAATCTCATTTATTGTGCTGAACAACTGTTGAACAGTTCATTTCAATAACTGCATTGTTAAACCTTCGGTAGGGTTGACCATTAACCCTCGCCCGCACATGGGGGGGGGGGGGTGGTTGCCACCCCCCCAGGCAGTCTTTCTGCTCTGCACTCAACATTTTTAGAGCTAGAAGGCTGATTTTTCGTATAGTTGCTCCTCTCTCCTTTCTTGATGTCCACTGAAAATTTCAAGTTTCTGTGACTTTTGGTTTCGGAGATATGACCTTGTTTTTCAGGTCATGTCATGACCCAAATGGCCAATTCTCAACATCTTGCGTTTGCCATGGGCCTTGTGAGCTTTTGACACCCTGATTTCGGCCTTTTTTGCCAGTTTTACCTCCCACCTATCATGGAACATGTTGTTCGACGATGCACAGGGGTCAAGGTCAGGGTCAAGGTCAACCTAGGTCATCTGAGATAATTGCGTTTTAGGCAAGCTGAATTTACTTTTTGTGAAGTTTTTTGACTGCATTTTTGGTAAAAGCTTCTCAGATCATGATTTCATGTGATATGGACCCAAAAACAATCGGTGCACACATCAGTATACACACAGACACACACAGACATACAAACACATATAATTGACCTTGACCTAACTGGACCTGAAATGACCTCAGCAGCAAAATTCTGGTCGGATAGTGTGACAAAGAGGTTCTAGCTGGCTTGGCACCAGAAAACAGCATCGTCATCGGTATTTGATAAGCAGCGCACTTGATATCCAACGGTGACCCAAAACAGCAACATTTTTTAGTTTGACCTGACCTGGGAGGTCAATGACTGACCTGAGAAGGTAAAACTGGGTATCATTGGATTTGTCTCTTCCCAAAGAATCTTTTTGGTCTTTACTGCTAAGCTCTATCTCCAACAGGAACGAAATGGCGCGGGGGGGGGTGGCAACCCCCCCCCCATGTGCGTTCTAGGATGGGAAAATGGCATGTGCGGGCGAGGGTTAAGCAATATGTTAATATCGCCCCGTTCGTTATGTGTTCGCTTTATGCTTCTATCGAACGTGATATCATTCCAAGAAAGCACTAAAAGTGTAGAGTGTAGAGGCCATTCCCACTGATGGGACTCGAAGCGATGCAGCTAGGTAATGCATAAGACTGATTGGCGAATTTCAGCTTATAGACAAGACAAGGAAACGTTCTCAAAAATCAAATCCACACGGAACAAACATATTTCAAGAGTGCACGTGTCTCCTTGTCGTTGTATCCGTTATTCCTCGTCGGACCTATCGACTTTCTGAATACCGAGAGGGGTCTAGAGTGTGTGTGTATGGGGGGGGGGGGAGTGCTGGACCCTCGCCGCCGTTTCGCCCATACTTAAGCTAAAAGCCTTGCAAACAAAAACAACACCCAGCGATTCACAATCAAGTTAAAAGCGTTAGGTCAACATGTGACCTCTGAGGTCAGGTCACGTGCACAAGTGCAGGATGTTCATTAGCGAATGACAAAGTAAGCCCCCGCTGGAGCCCCTAATGATCGCCGGCTATCGTGCATACGAAGCCTTCGACGACTCACGGCAGCGTTCATTTCATGAAGGGTCTTGGGCTCTTGAGTTCGCTCCGCAACTTGAGTTGCTTGAGGTTAAACGGTGAAGTCCAAGCACGAAAAATCCAGACTGCAGAGTGACCAGGGGTGCTGGGATCTTGTTCAGTTGCTCGAAGATGAAGAGAGTCTAGCAATTCTTCAGTAATCTGTCCAGTATTCACGTTCGCAATGGATAGAAACCTGGGAAGGCATTTTTTAATATATGGACTAGTGCTGTCAATTACAGAAAGTCGTGATACCGATACCAAACCAAATACCAACAGGAACCGTGGGAAAATACCGAAACCGAACCGACTTGGGAATATCAGGGAAATGCCAACTTTTTACCGAAGTCACAGTCTCTTTTACATTAACGAGGATTCACAATACCAACAAAATACCAAATGTGTTAGCCTCGAAACGCCAAATAGCAAGTTGGTATCGGTTTGGTATCGGTATGCCAAAAAGTTGGTATTCGATTGACATCTCGTCATCATCATCGCCCGGCGCCACGCAGACGGCACCTAGCCTGCGTGGTGCCGTCTGCGTGGCGCCGGGCGACCATCAGGATTCAGGAGTAAACTTCGATTGTAAATACGACCACAAAAATAACCCGTTACCCGTTACTCCTACCCTACTGTGAATACGGCCACTGAAGACATCGAAGTGTCACAACTGATTTCTGTTTGTGCGATGTAAAATGTCTAAGATTTATCATTCCAACGGTGAGCTGTTTATGCAATACATTGTCTTACGCCTCTGGCGAGGGCTCACTTTATGTCATCTTTTATTGATTACCCTGTAATTTAGAGGATAGCGTGTGGATGTTTAAATGCGTTTATCCCGCACCATAGACAGTGTTTATAATTGCTTCACGTGCAAAGAGAGAAAATTATCAGATATTGTGTAACTTTGTTTATATTGTGTAATATTGTGTATTGGTTTGTAAAACGTCTAGGTGAGTAACAAACTGTTAAACGTCTAGTAGACATTTCGTCTAGTATGATATCTGTCGCATTTTTTATATAAAATGTATTCTTTATCATTAAGCGCTCGAAAGATATCGGCGGTACGGGATAAAATTATTAAACCGCTTGTTGGTAGAAAAATCATTTAAACGTCGAGCCGTTAGGCGAGACGTTTAAACGATTTGTTCTGCCTACTCCCGGTTTAATATATACCTAATCACCCTGTATTTCAGTTGGAACGGTAGTTAATGACAAAAAAACACCGATATCTATGTAACATCGTTTATGACGTTGCACATGGTTCAAAACGCAATAGTTGAGCATCGTACTTGCAAGGAGTGAAGCGATACGAGCACGACTCACTGTGCAAACGATAGTCTTAAATCATTTTTGTCAGCAAAATAAATTTTAATATTTCCCTTGTTGAATTACGATGGTGAGGTCACGTCATTGACCTAGCTTTACGTGACTGCTTTATAGAAAATTACGAGACATAAAAGTTGCAAGGTCTCGGAAGAATATGAAGTCCTGTGAATTTTATTTACCTGCAGAAGTTGACCTAGCATGGACGGAGTTGCCAAGCCTCAATATTTTAGGACCGAGTGAAGTCTTTTATGACGTCATAGGTCAGTGACTCGACAAGAATTGAAAATGTAATTGGTCGTTGGTGTCACCAGAGAATCGGCTTGAATCAAGCCAGGTTGAGGTGTGCTATTTTTCAGCTTTCTATGATTGCCTTGTTGAGAGTAATCGCAAGAAGTCTGCGGTAGGTAACACCCATCACCCTCAACCATGGAAGGTTATGCTTTTGCGGAGTGACCTTCTGGACACCACACTGGCGAGCGACCCCGCTGTCAGACTCGGGCCGAATGCACCCCCTCCCCTACCCCCACTCGAGCTGTGGCGAGGGTGAGGATATTCAGTATTCACCGCATCAAACCTACAGGCCGCCTGGACCCTTATCTTGAGACCAATAGTACATGTCCTTACTGAAAGTATAGCACTACCATCCGTCCGGTACCGTTCAGTGTCCCGGTGTGCTGAGCGGTGGCAGTTTCCGCGGGAGGGCAGTTTCCGCGGCGGTGGCAGTTTCCGCGGGAGGGCAATTTCCGCGGCGGTGGCAGTTTCCGCGGGAGGGCAGTTTCCGCGGCGGGCAGTTTCCGCGGCGGTGGCAGTTTCCGCGGCGGTGGCAGTTTCCGCGGCGGTGGCAGTTTCCGCGGCGATGGCAGTTTCCGCGGGAGGCTGTCACAGGCGGTATTCAGGGGTCGGACTGTGTTCTGTTCAGTTCAGTTCAGTTCTGCTCTGTTCTGTCCTGTTCTGTCCTGTTCTGTTCTGTTCTGTCCTGTTCTGTTCAGTTCTGTTCTGTTCTGTTCAGTTCTGTTCTGTTCTGTTCTGTTCAGTTCAGTTCAGTTCAGTTCAGTTCTGTTCAGTTCTGCTCTGTTCTGTTCTGTTCTGTTCTGTTATATGTTCTGTTCTGTTCTGTTCTGTTCAGTTCAGTTCTGTTCTGTTCTATTCTGCTCAGTTCAGTTCTGCTCTGTTCTGCTCTGTTCTGCTCTGTTCTATTCTGTTCTGTTCTGTTCTGTTCTGTTTTGTTCAGTTCTGTTCTGTTCTGTACTGTTCAGTTCAGTTCAGTTCAGTTCTGTTCAGTTCTGCTCTGTTCTGTTCTGTCCTGTCCTCTTCTGCTCTGTTCTGTTCTGTCCTGTCCTGTTCTGTTCAGTTATGTTCTGTCCTGTTCCAGGGGCGGTCTCCTAGTCCCAGACGGTGTAGACGGAATTCAGGAGTCGGATTGTGAGGTGGACGAGGTCTACTTTGAGGTGAGATCTGTCAGTCAAATAACTGATCGGCTAAATATTGACGCATTTGATGCCATTTTTGTCACCGAGTAGCCCGTTTCAATAACATCTTTGTTCCTTTCACGATCATAACTACATAATCGCCATCGGTAAATCGCCATCTACCGATGAAGATCATTACGGTAAATCGTCATAAATTCGTAGTATCGAACTCTACTATAACCGTACCAGTATTTCACTCAATGCACCCCCTCTCTCTCTCTCCCTCTCTCTCTCTCTCTCTCCCCCTCTCTCTCCCTCTCCCCGGTTACAGAATAACCCGGACGTGGTCCAGCGTGTGCCGGTCATCCCGCTCTCGCCGGCCTACAAGGGCCCTCTGCCGCTGCGCGGAGACCCGGCCTCCCTGCTGGACGAACTGCTGGAGGAGCAGGACATGCTGCTGCTGGAGGAGCAGGACATGCTGCAGCCGCTGCCGTCAGCGGCAGCCGCCCCCGGGGCAGGGTCGGAGACGGACGACACGCACACACTGCAGCGACACCGGCGCAGGTGGGGGACCGGGGACCGGGGGGGGGGGGGTCCGGACTGGACCGGGGGACCGGACTGTACCGCAGCGAGGGACCGGTGGGCACTCAGAGGGACCTTGATGGGACCCATTTTGGGGCTCCTTATAGTACTGGAAACGTACGTAGATTCTTGCACCACGGTAACCTTTATTTCGTGTGCGACAGAAACCGTAGTCCCCCGTTAATGTTTGCTTCGTTTTTGTACAAATCGCAGTCCCAAGTTGATGGCTGTTTCGTTTTCAACAAGAACCGTAGCCACCCCGGCCCAGTGACGTTGATTTCGTTTGCGGCAGGGACCGTAGTCACAACACTGACGTTTATTTCGTTTTCGCCAGGAACCGTAGCCCCCAAGGTGACGTTTATTTCGTTTTCGACAGGAACCGTAGCCACCACGGTGACGTTTATTTCTTTTTCGACAGGAATCGTAACAACCGCGGTGACGTTTATTTCTTTTTCGACAGGAACCGTAGCCACCACGGTGATCGGCATCACTCGTCGACGCTGCTCATCTACCACCAGGGCCAGATGGCGCGCGAGGCGGCTGACCACCCCTCTCCGGAGACACCCGGCAACTCGCTGACACGGACACACAGAGAGGTTAGGCACCGGAGTCAGAACGAACCTACACAGGAGTATTTGGTGACACTTTGCTCGGTATGCTTACCTACCTATCAAGCTTTGATAATTTACCGAAATGACATGTGTTTTTTATAATTAAGCGTAGAAGTTTTCCACTTCATGGTGTATTCGCCTGAATGGGCGTAGCACTTATTACTCAAACAGAATTTGTAGCGTCGATAAAAAGACATACCTATGCACACAGACAGACACACAGAAAACAGACATTCGTCCGAACAATCACCGACTTCACCTGAAACGGTTTATGGATGGTCGGTCCTGTACGAGTACCTACAGATCGACGCGAAGGAGCGATGAATCACGACGCTGATCCCATTTGTCCTGCATTGTTTGGTACGGTGTCTGACATTGTTTCAGAACTCCCCGACGCCCTCTGCGGCCTCCACTGTAATCCAGCCGCAGAGAGTGTACAAAGTCGTCATCATCGGAGACGCCGGCGTCGGCAAGTCCAGCTTCGTGCAACGGTGGGAAATGCTTACCAGTACTAACTAACTCTTGATCATCTAAAAATGAGTAAAAAAGAGTTACTAACCCAGCATAATAGTTTTATTAGCAACATATTTCGAAACCACAAAAGTGTCTAAACTCTAAACTGCATATGCCTACCAAAAACCCGAGATGCTCAAATATTTGAAGTCGATATGTAGCTGTGTCAAAGAAAGTGTTACAGAGACGACCAAGGCGATACATACCAGGTGGCGTCACGAGAGAATGCTGACGTCATGGTGTGAACTTTTCGGGAGTAAAAAGAAGCATTTAAAGGTAGTGTGCCAGCTTTCCTGAACCGTATGGAGTTAATGGCCCAGATAAGGAGAACCGGATTTTTAGAACTTATCCATACCTTCAAAACTCATGGAAACGTCTTAAATTCTTCAAATTTTGAGTACCCCAGTGCGAAATTCGCCCCGACGGGTTGTCGGTCGTACCCCAACCACATTTCACACCACTATGAACAATAAATGCACACACTGAAATCGCTATTACCGATATGCTCATCCAATCAAGTTTCGATAAACCCGTTCATCATCATCTCCTGCGGTTTCGAACACGCCTGTTAGGTGGTGCGGTAGACCGCGCCCAAAGCCAGGGCCCCGGTAACGTGAGGTAGCCGAGTCGGGGCAGCGTGCGCTGACCCAAGCCGGGGCCGCGCGTCCTCCCGGTGTCATGTGATAGCCCGGGGCTGCCCGCGGGGATGCGGTAGACCGCGCCCAAAGCTGCGGCCCCGGCTTGGGTCAGCGCACGCTGCCCCGACTCGGCTACCTCACGTTACCGGGGCCCTGGCTTTGGGCGCGGCTTCTGCTCATACTTTGTGGTGCGGTGGTGGTGCGTCGGGCCGCGCGCTCTGACTTCGGCCAAGAAAAATGCGTCAGCTGATCATTGTCATTTCTGCCACTTGCGTGTGGTGAAATGGGGTCATAACTTAAGAGACGGCTTTTTCATATCAATTATTTTACATAAAATCATATTTCAAACCATAAATAATGTTCGACAGCCAAATAAAAGAAACAATACCAATACAGGCTTACAGTTTAAGGCTCGACATTGTGTTGTCTACGATTAGACAGCTGATAACTCATTCCCGTACGTCGTAACTCTATAATGACCTTTGCTTATCGTCACATGTGCGCCGCATTCGCGATTGTTGCCGACGCCTGTTTGCAGGTCAGCCCACTACAGTTGTTATACATATCGAAAAAACCGATAAACTTTTAGGCGAAAAAGGCACTATTCCAGGCCCATTTTTTATTTTCTTTGCGATATTAGGTAAAAACAGAAGCTTCTTATCCTAGGAAAAATAAAATGGGAAATCTTTCAAAGGTGGCATACTACCTTTAATAAATGATTTTAGACACTTAAATCATTTTTTTTTCTCGTTAAAATGATTTCGAATCTTATGAGCTTTCCCAAAATGATACCTAAAGTTATTTTAAAGATTTGTTCAGAAAAGGGCATATATTTACACGATGACGTCACGTAAAACAAACACCATACAGGTATGCTAATGACTACGGCCTGGAGACGACTAGTATTTTTTAAACCGCTGAGCAAATGCTGGTGCTGGGTGGCCCCACAGTCCACACTGTAAGTGATACTGCTTTCCGACTCAGCATCCAATGTGTGGCGTTTTGCCGACAGGTCGTGTACGGGCGAGGTGCGCCCCAGTTACGCAGCCACCATCGGAGTCGACTTTCAGGTGCAAACGGTGGTGATAGAGGACCAGACCGTCTGTATTCAGCTCTGGGACACCGCAGGTAAGGGGAATGACGTCACTGGAGCAGACCATATGCATTCAGCTCTGGGATACGGTAGAGGTAAAAGGATTTAATGTTGATTGTTGATTATGTCACGTGAACAAACTGAATTCGGCTCTGGAATAGGTACACGACAGGTAACGAGCGTATCACCAGTATAACGCCTTTTGGGGCGACTAACGGAGCGAGCGAGAGGGTGGGCCTTGCACGTGCGAAATTGCGAGAGGGTGCCTCCAACTGACTTGTGCACGGCACCCTACTAACCGGACTCTAGCGATGTGCCAAATTTGGGCACAATCGGCCCAGCTGTTCTCGAGATCTGGAAGCGGCACCCTCCACGTGGGCACGTGAAAAATTGGTCCCAACTGACTTGTGCACGGCACTCTACTAACCGGTCCCTAACTGTGTACCAAATTTGAACGCAATCGGTCGAGCCGTTCTCGAGATCTGGAAACGACCCCTGCACGTGCGCACGTGCAGCAGCACCCCAACTTTGGCACATGAATATGCAGTGCCTAGTGGGTGCCTACCTACATGCCAACTTTCAGCGCAATCGGCCAAGTAGTTACCAAGATATTGCAACAATTACAAAACTGACACCTCTTCGTTTTGCACGCGGCACGTGCATAAGGGGCTATCCACATGCATCAGGAATAGTCCAATACTTGGTAGAAGGAATGAAGCTACCCTACAAAAATTACCGCATGTAAATCGGTGAAGTGGTTGCTGAGATAGGTATAAGCCTCGCAAAAGCGTCCGCACGGCCGGCCGGCCGCTCATACTCAGAAATTTCCGTTAAAGGAAAAGGGCCACCTTCGTGAAATATGAAAATATCGTTGTTTTTCATTTTGACATTTATTATTTTTCATTTCCTTTTTAACCCGCGCCCGGCTGGGGGTCCTGGATTTCCACGCCCTGCTGGGGGGGGGGGTGTTTGAACCCCCCCCCCTTCTAACTCGGCTCCTGGGCCACGTAGCGATACGCAGAAGGCGGCGTTCGAAAGAGCGTCAAAAATAATGAGGAAATCACTTTGGTCAATTTTTTGGTCAGGTCAAAGGTCAGGTCACCAGAGGTCATTAAAGGCAAAATTTCGCCGATTTCCAGGTCGAATGTCGAAAATTTTCAAGAAGCCAACGCATAACTCGGGAACCAATAGAGCTATAGCGCTGCGGAAAAGCGCATTGGATAGCCCTATTAACGCCCTTTCTGAGTAATTCTCTCAGATTTGACCTAGCGTCAACGGTTTTGCCTGCAGGGGGCAAAAACTGCAAAAATAGCCGATTTTTTTCGGAAAGTTTTTCTGCAATAACTTTTGACCCAAGCCTTGTACGAGTTTACTTTTACCGGCATCGTTTTCCTCTCGTCAAGACGCATCGAATAAACTATAACTTGACCTTTAAAGGTCAACTTGAAAATTTGACCTCAGGTCAAGGTCATGACCTGACCGGAAAGGGTCATGTTGCATATCAGTCGATCGGTATCGTCGAGCTGAACACATCTAAGGCGTTTTCATCGCTCTAGTATGCCTCTATCAAAAGTTATTTGCGAAAAACTGTTCGATACCATTCGTGACCTAAGATGACCTCAGGGCATGAACAGGGGTCACGGACACCAATTTCATGTTCAGTGTGTCTAAACCACTTGTAATTCAGTGTTTGGGAGTGTTTATAATGTCTTTCGTCCAAAAGAGGCGCATTTCAATTTTCTCCCATTGACTTATAATGGGGAGGTCGCAAAATTGACCTGACCTTAGGTCATCGATATCAAAATTCTGAGATACACATTTTGTACATGCTATTGCTCTTAGCAATCGCTGAAACTTTCAAAGCGATCGGTCACTCGGTGTAGCTATGACAGACATTGAAACTTTTTATGAGGTGAGGTCACTTCAAGTGACCTGGTGACCTGACCTTGAATGACCTTGGTCTGAAATTTTCACAACATGTGTAGAATTGATGTATGATAAGGTGCACCAAAAACGGCGGCGCTCCGCGCCGCCGTTTTTGAGATATTCGCAAAAAACCACAAGGGGGGGGGGTGTTCAAACACCCCTCCCCAGCAGGGCGCGGGTTAAAACAGGTGCCAGAAGTGCACAATTCGCGAAAAAGTATTTAAAAATATTTAACATATTGGTACTATGTTGATACTCTCTACGGCACCTTCTTATGATGGCATAGCGATGACGTCACACTCAAGCCAATCAGCGTTCAGAAGACAGACTCGTCGGATTATGTCAGATAAGCTGATTGGTTTAAGCTGAGCTGGTTGGAGCTGATTGGTAAAAAACCAAAGCCTCGCCGCGGGTGGCTGTATTGTCGGATAAGAACGCATTCCTGGGATAAGGACGCATTCCTGGCGTATTTTCTTTTAAAATTGCCGATAACTACCAATGGAGGCCGAAATCGGCCGTAAGGAGGTAGACAGATAGGTTTTCGGACACGGGCTACAAGATGGCTATCTCAGTTTCAATCCCCATGTTAAAGGTGGCCCTTTTCCTTTAAAGGGACTATCGCACATTCTAAAATGTTGTTAAAACCAGTTAAATTGTGCCCGACTTTATAGACTGGATGACCAGGAACACGGTTCTGGCATTAATTTTTCATTAAACATCTTAGGCTTCCCATATTCCAAAAACAAACTTTCAAATATGTTACGTCACAGCACAAAATTACCTCCTTCCCCAGGCCACATTACTGTCATAAAGCTGATTCTTTTTACTCTGTAAGCATCACAACAAAGTTCAGACCAAGTTTTAAGTGATTTTTCAACAAACAAACCCATTTAAATCAGAATGACTAAACGAGGTGACGTCACACTAACGGTCGCTCCATGCTGAAGATAGGGCCTTGTACAAGGCCCATTTTCAAATGAAGGGAACGAATTTCTTCAACACCAAGAGGCCGCGGGGGTTGCAACCTAGATAGATAGTGGTTTCTGAACCTCGCCGCAAACTTGGCTATCTCAACTCAAACCCCATGTTAAAGGTGGGATAGTCCCTTTAATCTAAGGAAAGACTCCGCTGGCTTCGCTCGCTCCGTAACTACCTTCTTTGTCACCCTATAGCTAGACGTGCAGCTGTGAGACTCTGCGATGCTTGACATCCGTCGCACGCATTTTGTGTTTTGCCTAGTGGAAAAGTGGAGGATTTTGTCGTCAAATGAATGCCATTGTATGGTCAGGGGAGATCGGCTTCTGGTCTGAAATACCTGTCTGTAAAGCAGATCGACTACGTCTAGTGTCACTATGTATTATCGACGTCTGAAGCAGTTATCACTATCTCCTCTCTCTCTCTCTCTCTCTCTCTCTCTCTCTCTCTCTCTCTCTCTCTCTCTCTCTCTCTCTCTCTCTCTCTCTCTCTCTCTCTCTCCTCCCCTCCCCGCAGGCCAGGCCAGGAGCGGTTCCGCAGTATCACCAAGCAGTACTGTCTGCTCCCTCCTCCGCAGGCCAGGAGCGGTTCCGCAGTATCACCAAGCAGTACTGTCCAGTGTCCCCTCCCCCTCCGCAGGCCAGGAGCGGTTCCGCAGTATCACCAAGCAGTACTGTCCCCTCCCCTCCCCGCAGGCCAGGAGCGGTTCCGCAGCATCACCAAGCAGTACTGTCCCCCCTCCCCTCCTCGCAGGCCAGGAGCGGTTCCGCAGTATCACCAAGCAGTACTGTCCCCTCCCCTCCCCGCAGGCCAGGAGCGGTTCCGCAGTATCACCAAGCAGTACTGTCCCCTCCCCTCCCCGCAGGCCAGGAGCGGTTCCGCAGTATCACCAAGCAGTACTGTCCCCTCCCCTCCCCGCAGGCCAGGAGCGGTTCCGCAGTATCACCAAGCAGTACTCTCCCCTCCCCTCCCCGCAGGCCAGGAGTGGTTCCGCAGTATCACCAAGCAGTACTGTCCCCTCCCCTCCCCGCAGGCCAGGAGCGGTTCCGCAGTATCACCAAGCAGTACTTCCGCAAGGCGGACGGTGTGTTTGTCATGTTCGACGTCACCTCGGAGACGTCGTTCCGCAACTGCCGCCAGTGGATCCAGGACGTCAAGGTCGGTTGTCAGAGTTTGGATTGGATCCACTGTCCGACAGTGGATCCGGCAGTGGATCCAGGACGTCAAGGTCGGTCGTCAGAGTTTGGATTGGATCCACTGTCCGACAGTGGATCCGGCAGTGGATCCAGGATGTCAAGGTTGGTTGTGAGAGTTTGGATTGGATCCACTGTCCGGCAGTGGATCCGGCAGTGGATCCAGGACGTCAAGGTCGGTCGTCAGAGTTTGTAACGGAATGGAGAGGGTTGTTCATTTTTAGAGCAGGACAGTGAAGGTTTTGATGAAAAATTATGACTTAGGTACTAGAGAATTAGGGAAAAAATCGGCAGGAGCAAGATAGTCCTTTGTGTGTGGGTTAGTGTGGGAGAGGTATATGGTTTTTGGGAAGTGGGAGAGGATTATGTAGACCAGAAGAAATTCGTGTTTTATTGCCAGCCTGAGCATAAACGATATAGCCCAGAATGTCTTAATCAGCAGCCATATCAGAGCACGATAGGCCCCGGTGAGCTGTCAATTGAGGCCCTTGATATTAGCTAGTGCTTGATTATGGGTTTTGCAATTTGACACCACAAGCTGTTTATCCGTGGCATTATGCGATCAGGTCTGACGGCAGCATTCGGCAGATAATTTTATCACCAAAAGCTCTGGTGACACCAGAGCTTAGGAAGCATGCGGTAGCACCTGTGTGTACGACCGTGTCGAGTTTTGTCGATATGTCAGGGACTTGATGGCCTTAGGCATATCAGAGAGAAATTGCTGTAGATTGTAACATCGCCATCTCCCTCCTTCCCCCCTCTCTCTCCCTCTCTCTCTCTCCCTCTCTCTCTCTCTCTCTCTCTCTCTCTCTCTCTCTCTCTCTCTCTCCCTCTCCCTCCCTCTCCGCAGGAGCTGTCGGCCGAGGAGACGGCCCTGATCCTGCTCGGGAACAAGACGGACCTCTGCCCGGACCCGCAGCTGCGCGTCGTCAAACCGGACACGGCCGCCATGTTGGCCAGCGACTGCGGCGCCCTCTATAACGAGTGCAGCGCCCTCCAGGACGTGGGTGTTGGCAGCGTGATGGAGCTGATGGCCGAGCTGCTGCTACAGAAGGAGGACGGCGCTCTGGAGAGGGCGCTGACCCTGCTGCCCGACCAGGCGCCGCGGAAAGGATGCTGCAAGAAGTAGCGACTGAAGGTGCTATAAACACTGCCGAGGACTAACTGTGGGCTGGTGTTTGTACGGTACGGTGACGAATGCAGTTACGTTATTCGTCAGTCGCAAACAATATATCAGTTCTCGTACAGCGCACAGGCGCTCAGTGCATGAAGCGGTTCTGCAGGGAGGTCCTGGACATGCTGGGTGAGAGATGCTTGTTGATCGAGTGTTCTCGCTAGGTTTTGAATAATCGGGCAGTTGTCGAGTTTGCACCGCTATTCCGAAGGTAGTGCATGTGTAGGTATATGTTTCGCTTATGTATTTGAGATGGGGATAGGTACCACAAACTGCATTGGCCACTCTGAGAGGACAAACCAGACCTGGCTCTTGAACTGCTGTCTCATTGTAATGGTGGGAATGCTAAAATATGTGAATGCACTGTGAAGTGAAGAACTCTTGTACCATTGGGTTTTGCGAGTGTGTAGATTTAACGATGACTTTTCGGTTGTGTCAGCGCAGAGTACCGGAGTGGGTGTCGGAGTGTCGGTCCGCCGAGAAGCGTCCACAACAGTGTATGTCAGGAGACCAGGCTGGGGAGGAAGCGTCCACGATAGCACCCAGAGTCCTATTCCCAGACTTTGGGGAAGCGTCCCGCGGCGGTGTCTGTCTGTCTGCCGAGGGAAGTGATGTGATGTCTGCCGAGGGAGGTGATATGATGTGATGTCTGCCGAGGGAGGTGATGTGATGTCTGCCGAGGGAGGTGATATGATGTGATGTCTGCCGAGGGAGGTGATGTGATGTCTGCGGAGAGGAGGATGTGATGTGATGTCTGCGGAGGGAGGTGATGTGATGACCGCCGAGGGAGGTGATGTGATGTGATGTCTGTGGAGGAGGATGATGTGATGTGATGTCCGCTGAGGTGATGTGATGTGATGACCGCCGAGGGAGGTGATGTGATGTCTGCGGAGTTAGGTCGGGAGTCCTGTCTCCGGGGAAGTGCGTGCAACTCCAACAGTGTCGGCCACGTGGCTGCTGAGCCACGGCTCCGCCCAGCCCGGGCTTAGAACTCCTATCGCCCCCCCCCCCGGCCTCTTATTCAAACATGTTGCAGATGTCTCTGACTTATCAAACAGGAAACATGTGCTGAAACGTGTTAGCGACGGTTGGCATTTGAAACGGCGAATAAAAGGAAAAATTGCTTTGAATGCTTTTGCTTACTACTGAACTGAGTCTACATAATTACGAAAAAGATATGACGCTGCATTGGATAATTATGTGTGTATTTACTGCTATCACTAATTCACTACATGAGTTGAAGAATACGAGTTGCCTGTCCCGTAGCTCAGTTGGCGGAGCGCTGGAATCCCGGTAGTGAGAGCCCCGTTTGAGTCGCTACGGAGCTCAGCGGTGGAGACTTAGGGGCTTTGCTATATAAAAGTGTTTCAGTGGCTGCTTATACATATGTCGTCTGAGAGACAAAATGCTCTACGTAAGTCGCAAGGACGGTAATGCTGTAGGGAAACCGTACCTATATGTGTTTTACTCCGCGAAAATTTGACGTTGCCACTCGCCAGGTGCTGGAAAAGCACCCCCCTGAGATTTTGGCAGTTCTCCACCTCTGTCGGAGCTCGATATTTGAGACCCCTGACGAGGGCGGTCTGTGGTTGGTGGTGGGGTGGCAGCCGCAGCCAGTTGATGTGGTTTATGTGGCGCCGGGGTAATTTTTAGCTGTGTGAGTACGAGTAGCAAAACCTCAAATATTTAGGTTCTCATTAATCAAATTTACCGCTATACCCGTGAGATACACCGCCGATGAAAACCGGAAAGATAGATATGCATCAGGCTGCAGCATCTCGGAGCCAGGGGAGCAGACCGCTGATATCTTGATAGATAGCTAGATCGTTTATTAGATACCTTCACTGACATGGATTTTATGGCATGCACGTCAATCACACAAAAATACCCAAGTCAACATGACAAACACGTCGGTAAACGGTCTTGAACACACTACATTGTGAATGTAGGTAAAAGGAGATAACAAACAAAATGCTTTTGACACTAAAAACTTAAAAAATAAAAATGAATACACTACACTTTTTTGGAGTTTGTTGTAGGTAGACACATCTCCTGCCACAGCTTTATTAGATACTCGAACCAGTAATGATACCGTCAGCATTCCATGTTGTCAATGTGATTTCTATCATACATGTTTGTCGTACCACATAGAGTTGCACACACGTTAATTTATTACACCACATGAAATACAGCGTTGGTACAGTACACACAATGTAACTCGGTTCACTCAATTTCAATGCACTACTGAATCATTTGAACAATACAAATTTATAGCTAAAAATGAGCATGATCCGGAGTAGCGAGCAAGCGATTATAAAAAAAAATAACTCCTAAAACAGTATTCCGCAGTGGCAGATACACGTCAACCAATACCATTCACACCGTCGGACTAGGTAACAATCCTCAGTAGTGGTAGCTGGTAGCTGAATAATGCTGTTTTTCTATGTAACAAAATCAATGAAGTCTGTTCATGTCGTTGTTAATGACCCTTTAGCTCCATTCCGCCCGTAGACTTGGCTTTATTTGAATTTGATACTTTTCCTATAAATCCCTTTCAGTGTCATGCTCGCTCATAGACCCAGTAGAATTCTCAGATTGCCAAAGGTGCATGCATACTCTCCCAGCCAGCAATGCGTTCAGATGCGGTTGGGGAAGGTCGGGATTACCTCGGGAAATCCCAACCCGCCCCAGCCAGGTTGGGTGCGTTCCCACTACTTTGGGGATTGAATGCTGTCAGCTAGCAATCGAGTCCAACCCCACACGTGATTTCTGTAACCACCCCGACCTTCCCCCCACTGGCATTTGGTCAGGATCAAGTCTGAAACGGAGACCCCACGGACTAAAAACGCCCCGGATGTCCCGACTTGCCCCGCAACGGCCGGCCGGGAAATCCGAGGCGCACCGACATCGCCCTATGTGATTTCCCTCCCCAAGTGGGATCCGTGCAGAAATTACTAACACTTTCCCACCAGTAAAAAATGCACCAAGACCAGGAATCCAAAGGTGTCTCAATGACTGGGTAGCACTGGGTATGTGTGTGTGATTTCCCAACAGTTCCCCAACGATCAAGAAGCCGAAGCCAGCCCAGTGACCTTGAGTTTCACATTTTCCCGATAATTACCTAGCCAGTCCCGGAATCCATGGGGATTTTCCAGGTGGACTCCTAACTTGTTTTTGGCCGGTTGGAATTTCCGGACCTTTTCCCAACGCTCCTCCACCGTATCCTGACCACATTGCTGACTGAGCTGAGGGGGCACACCACAGAAGACAGACACCGCTCTTAGCAGTGACGTCAAAGATGGACGAACTATATTGGCTCATTTGGGCAGTTGTGGGAGTCTTATCGCGCGAACACGCTCAACACTACTCATGTTTTGGTTTTGTTGGTAAATTAGTGCCGATCGAAAAACTAGGCATCCGCTCGTTACGCCTATTTCATCTTGCATCGTTATGCTCGTTAGGCGCGTCGTTATTCCGTTTACGTACAGCGGTAAGTTATTTCCTGGATAGTTTCTGAAGCAGTAAGGAAAGTTCTATTTGAGCAATGTCTGTCTTCTAGGTGCCGGGAAAACTTCGGTGCAATATGGAGCACAGCATTAGCAACAGCGAATCATCAAAATGGTGCCAGAATGTGTGTTTTTGCCTTTTTAGAGCGATAGTAGTGCCTGTGCTTCGTTAGTTTACATAGAATAGGCCCCAAATATTGAACAGACCACCAATATAACGTTTTAAAAAAGGTTGAGTGTCTACGATCGGTTAGCTTCGATACAACTGTTCGGGACAAAGGTCGGGAAAAACCATTTATACCACTGGAGAAAACATAAATATCTTATACAGTAGTTCAGCCCGATCCCTAAGGCTTTGTGTTTCAAGTTCCTGAAAGCCACCCTACAGGTCGATTTTTGGAAGGACTGTATAATCGCGCTCAATAGGAATTGCTCAATAAACATGCATTGCAGAAGCCATGCACATTGCACGACCACCCTCTTCTCGATGCGTGGTAGGGAGTTATAACTCGACAAAGCAGACAACAGCTCAAATGCTGTGTTATCTTTCACTTGGAACTCAAAGCACAAAGACGTCTGGTGCTCCACACTTTTCGAAACATGTTGTAGGCGCTGGATAATGCTTTACGGTTGGCTTGAGCTGAGTGATTTTACTCTGATTTATTTCCAACTAAAGTTGATCAGGATGTCGTAATATTTCGGTAATAAAATAAAATATAAACTCAGGCACAAAATAGCACACTTCACACTGGTTCTTATCACCGTCTTTCTCACAGGTTCTTCTTCTTTCACGCAAACAATCTCAACCACAACCACCGTCAAAAGCGATTTTTGGTCCGCGGCTACATGAAAGGCTTATTCTACACCAATTAAACTTAAATATCACTTAACTTCTTCCTTCCTTGCCTTGCGGTTTCGATACTTATTTTCAAAACCTTTGTTCTAAACCTATTTTTACTTGTTCAAAATTATTTCTGTCCTACTTTTCTACTTCAGCAAAATTTTCTTTGGTGTAGCTCGTGCCCGTCACGAATGACGCCGCCGACATAGAAACGGCATCTACACCCCCGCCCCCGTCGGCGCACGTTAGCCCGAGCGTCACTTAGTGTTCGCTTCGACGGTTGTTATTCTCCTGCTTCCGCGAGGAGAACCAGCTTAGTCACCGGACGCGTCAGCACTGTGCTTTTCGTCTGCACGTCCGCCGCACGAACGGCTCCACCCGCATCTGGAAAGACGCGTGTCACGCGCCCGATGCTCCATGTGCTCCTAGGAGCGTTCTTGTCTGCGATGATAACTACGTCTCCGACTTGTAGGTTTCTTTCTTCCCTCGTCCACTTCTGCCTGTGCTGCAGAGTCTGCAGATATTCTTGGCTCCATCTTCTCCAGAACTCTGTTGCCAGATACTGAACCTGCCGCCATCTTCTTCTGGTGTAGTTGTCGCTGTCGCTAAACGCACCAGGCGGTAGGTGAGGGCCGGCTCGAAGGAGAAGAAGATGGTTGGGCGTCAGAGGGTCGAGATCCAGTGGATCGTCCGACGCTGGTGTCAGTGGACGGCTATTGAGAATCGACTCAACTTCACACAGCAGTGTCGATAGGCCTTCTTCGTCCACGACTTGACTGAGCAGTAGTGAGCTCAGTATCTTCCTGACAGAGCGAATCTGTCGCTCCCATACTCCACCATGGTGAGAAGCGCCAGGTGGGTTGAACTTCCACTTCACGTGATGCTGAAGCATTGCTTCATGGATCTGCTGCAGGTTCCATTTGTCTATCTCCTCACGCAGCTCTCTTTCGGCCCCGACGAGGTTCGTTCCATTGTCCGACCGTATCTCTTCAGCTTGACCCCTCCTGGATACAAATCGGCGCAAGGCATTAATGAACGAGTCCGTTGAGAGGGTGTGAGCCACTTCAATGTGAACCGCTCGGGTCGTTAGACAGGTGAACAGCACGCCATACCGTTTGACCATACTTCTTCCCTTCTTCACGAGCAGGGGGCCAAACAGGTCTACCGCCGAGAACGTGAACGGCGGCCGGTCGGGCGTAACTCGATCCACGGGCAGATCGGCCATCTTTTGCGTCAGCGGTCTTCCTTGAAGTCGTCGGCATGTGAGACAGCGGGACAGGACCCGCCGAACAGCTGCGTTTGCACGCACCACCCAGAACTTCTCTCTGAGTGAAGCTAGGACATGCTGACGGCCTTGATGACCCACTGATTGATGCACGTCTTGGATGATGAGATCCGTTACGTGTGACTTGGCCGGCATAATAGCCGGATGCTTGCTTTCAAATGCTTGTGTAGACCGACCGAGACGCCCTCCGACTCGTAACACGTTCTGGTCTAGAACGGGATCGAGGCGGCTTATCGGGCTGGAGCGCTTGACATTTTGCATCCCTCTCAGTCTGCTTCTTTCTTCTTTGTAGCTTTGTGATTGAACATAGCTGATCACGGCCGTCTCTGCGTCATCAATTTCTTCCACAGACAGGAGAGCTGGTGTGGTCGGCTGATCAGCGCGAGCAGCTGTCCCCTTCTTGTTCGGCTTCTTCTTTTCGTTGGCCGATGTACTCGAGGCACTCGATCTGCTCCCGTCGTGTGCTGCTGTCCTCGTCTGCAGAGCCGAGAGCGCCCGCTCTGCCTTGGCCTTCAGGAGGCGTCTCAGCCGCAGGAAGAACGCCACCGCTCGCTTCAGTCGGTACCATGATGAGTACTGCAGTAGAAGTCTGTCTGTGGGGTTCTTCTCTGAGGTGCTTGTGACCGAAACTATCGCAGGTCGCTTCACTTCTGCGTCATTCTGGTCCAGTTGGGCAGGTAAGTTCAGATCCACAGGCCAGTGCTCTTCGTTTTTCCACAGGAACTCCGGTGCTGATGTCCATCTCGAACGATGGAGAAACTTCTCCACAGAAACCCCACGGGAGGCTTCATCAGCCGGATTCGACTTGCCATCGACGAATCGCCACTGACTTGGGTCTGAGTGCTGCTGTATGACCTGGACTCTGTTGGCCACGTATGTATGAAAACGGCTAGTTCTGTTCTTGATGTAACGGAGAACGGTAGAGCTGTCCGTCCAGAATGTAGTGCTGTCTACAGCTACTTCTAGCTCCCTCTTGAGCTGTGCGTCTAGACGTACTGCTACCGTGGCAGCTGTCAGCTCGAGGCGTGGAATCGTGACAGTCTTCAAGGGTGCTACTCTTGCCTTTCCAGCCAAGAATGAGCAGTGGGTCTTCCCTTCGATATCTGTCATCTGCAAGTAGGCTACTGCGCCGTATCCTGTCTCACTTGCATCGGCAAAATAGTGAGCCTGGCAGGAAGTGATGGCCTTGAAGCCTGGGGGCTTGTAACACCGTCTTATCTTGAAGTCCTGAAGGTGATGAAGAGCCTGCGTCCACTCTATCCACTTCTGTTCCAGGTGCTGAGGAATGGGGTCGTCCCATCCCAGGTCCAGCTGACAGAGATGCTGTAACAGGATCTTCGGAGCCATCAGAACGGGTGCTACGAACCCCAGAGGGTCAAAGAGCGAGCTGGTTGCCGATAAGATGCCTCTTCTTGTTGCAGGTTTTCTCATGTCCTGAACTTGAACTCCGATCGTGTCTGATGAGACATTCCAGAGGATGCCCAGAACACGTTTTTCGGCTGAGTCCGTCTCCAGTAAGCTTTTACTGGCTGCTTCTACCGCTCTGTCTTCTTCTGGGATGTGTTCCATGACTGACTTGTCATTCGAAACGAACTTCGTGAGGTGAAAACCCCCCTTCTGACATGCTGAGCGGAGCGACTCGGTTAACTTCACAGCTGAATCTACGTCTGGCACGGACTTCAAGCAGTCGTCTACGTAGAAGTTACGTTCTATCGTGTTCTTCACTTCCGAGTGGTCTTCAGTCCCTATGTCTTCTGCAGTTTTCTTGAGGGCAAAGTTTGAGCACGCTGGCGATGACTTGGCTCCAAAAAGGTGCACCCTCATCCGGTAGTCCTGTGGCTCCTGGGATGTGTCACCTTTAGGCCACCACAAGAACCGCAATAAATCTGCATCTTTCTCAGGCACTCTGACCATGTGAAACATGCTTTTGATGTCAGCGGCGAATCCGACTTCTTCCTGTCGGAATCTTAGCAGTACACCGAGCAGACTGTTTGTCAGATCAGGTCCTTGTAGCAGCTGATCGTTCAGTGACACGCCGCCGTACTTTGCTGAGCAATCGAAGACAACTCGCGTCTTTTCTGGCTTTGCAGGATGGCTGACGGCATGGTGAGGCAGATACCATGTCTTGCTAAGTCGATGGAGCTGGTCGGGAGGGACAACTTCAGCGTGACCTTCTCGGATGAGTTCTTCCACACACTCAGTGTAGCGCTGATGTAGACCTTCGTCCCTCTCGAGTCTTTTCTTGAGCCCTTCGGCTCGTCCTTCAGCCATCTTGCGATTATTCGGTAGGCTAGTGTCTTCGTACTTCAGTGGTAGAGCTATTTCATACTTTCCGTCGCGCAGTGTGATGCTGTCATTCACTTGTTTTTGCCAAAGCTTATCTTCGACTGACAGACTTGGTTCGCTGCCGACCTTCTCCGTGAAGTCACTGTTGTACATATCAGTCAGCATTTTAGCTATATCTTCTTTAGCGCTGGCGCCGACTCGGTTCAGTTTGACGGAGTTGCTGCTGGTGATGTTGGTTTTCTGGTCGCTGGGGCCCACTATGGTCCAGCCGAGGCGGGTCTTGATGGCGTATGGTCCGCCGTCTTCGCAGTGTACGATGTCCCAGGGCTCCATGGCGAGAGGACAGTTACATCCGATCAGCAGGCCGACGTCTTCTGCTTCCACGACCGGAATCTTGATGCCAGCGAGGTGAGGCCACTGCTGCACGACAGATGCGTCCGGTATATCGCTGCTCGTGACAGGGATCTTCTTGATTGTGTATGTACACGGCAGTTTTACGCTGCCGCTCCCGTCCAGGCTTGATACTTGAAGTCCGGTTAGGGCTTCGCTGCTGATTTTTAGCTCGTCTTGCTCCACGGTCGTTATCGCCAGTGACGTTTCTTCTCCCTTTAGCTTCAACTTCTCAGCGAGAGCGTTGGTGATGAATGTTGCCGAGCTGCCACTGTCAAGAAAGGCGTACGTTTTGCTTGTTTTTTCCGTTCCGGCCCGTGACCAGCACGGGTAGTATGGACATGACAGGTCCGGCTCGGTCCGTCGTCGTTCCGCCGCATACTTCACTTCTTGGCTCGGGCAGCGGACCGGGTCTTCCTTTTTCTGAATTTCTTGGGTCCATGTGAAGCAGAGTTGGGTGACGAGAGCCGCACTTCGAGCATGTCTTCCTTTTGCGACACTGTCTAGAGCTGTGCCCGTATCGGAGGCATCCAAAGCATAGGCCACTTTTCTTGACCAGCTCCAGTCTCTCGCTGGTAGTCTTATGCAGCATCTTCTGGCACGCTTCCAGGTCGTGACCTTCCTTGCAACACGGACAGAGTTCGCCGTTTGCTGCATCTTCCGTTGTTTTCGTCACATGAATTTTCGATTTCTTTACTTTTACATCTTCTCTTCTGTTTACAGGTGATGACTTTGTTCCACTGGAGATAGCAGCCATCTCAGCGGTTCCAAACACGGGATCGGCCGCCACTTCCACTTCCTTCTCCACGAACTCCACGACATCTTGAAAGCTGGGCTTCGCGTCCTGTCTTGTCAGAGAGAAGGCTAACCGTCGCCAGCCCTCTTGAAGGGCGGCTGGTAGCTTGCCAACAATCTTCTGCAGGTTCTTTGGGTGGTTTACCTCAGTTAGACTGCTGATGTCTTCCATAGCATTCAAACAGCCTCTCAGTTTGATAGCGAAGTCTTCCAGCCCGTCTATATCCGTGGCTCTGATCGCGGGCCAGGTGAGCAGCGTTTCCACGTACGCCTTAGATATTTTGTAGTCATCGCCGTATTTTCGGTCGAGAGCCTTCCGAGCCTCAGCGTAGCCCTTTACTGGATCAATGTGCATGTAGCTCCGCACTATGGTGTTGGGCTTTCCGTCTGTGTATTGATCCAGAAAGTGCAGGCGCTCCGCGCAGTCTTCTGTCCTTTTGGCTATCCTGCTTTCAAATGCGCGGATGAATCCTTTATACTCCAAAGGATCGCCTCGGAAAGTCTGAATCTGCGACTGGGGTAGCAGAGTTCTCTTCTGTTGAGTTAACAGTGCTTGAATAGCTGTCAGTTCTCGTTGCGAATCGTCATTGTCATCGCCATTCGCAGCTGAGCCTTGTCGTCTTGGAATGGTTTCTTCATTGAGGACACTCGCGCTCATCTCAAGTGCCTTTTCTCTTGCTTCAGCAAGCGCAATTTCTTCTCGCAGCTGAAGCCTCTCTCGTTTCATTTTAAGCTCCATTTCTTCACGAAGAAGTCGTTCTTTTTCTTCGAGTAGAGCTACTTTGGCCTCTAGCTCTGCCCTCTTAAGAGTTTCTTGGGCTCTTTGGCTTGAGGTAGAGGAACTTGAAAGGAGAGACGTATGTGACATTGAGCTTCTGCATTCAATTGCCTCCGCTTGCTCTTCGGTAGCTAGAGCTTTCTCCAGTCTTTCTATCAGAACAGCCTTGTTACCGCTTGTCGACAGGCCTCTTTTTCTGAGTTCTTCCCGTAGGGACTTTGCCGTACGTAACGGTAGGTCGTTTGGAGAGTCAGCTCCCATCTTCTTATGTACTTTGACTTACACTTGCGTTGTTTACGTTAAATGATTCTTACGTTAAACAAACTTCATATCTTCATATCTTAAACTTGACTAAATGTAAGAATCATAAACGTAGAAAACCGCTTTTGACTAAATGTAGGCGCTGGATAATGCTTTACGGTTGGCTTGAGCTGAGTGATTTTACTCTGATTTATTTCCAACTAAAGTTGATCAGGATGTCGTAATATTTCGGTAATAAAATAAAATATAAACTCAGGCACAAAATAGCACACTTCACACTGGTTCTTATCACCGTCTTTCTCACAGGTTCTTCTTCTTTCACGCAAACAATCTCAACCACAACCACCGTCAAAAGCGATTTTTGGTCCGCGGCTACATGAAAGGCTTATTCTACACCAATTAAACTTAAATATCACTTAACTTCTTCCTTCCTTGCCTTGCGGTTTCGATACTTATTTTCAAAACCTTTGTTCTAAACCTATTTTTACTTGTTCAAAATTATTTCTGTCCTACTTTTCTACTTCAGCAAAATTTTCTTTGGTGTAGCTCGTGCCCGTCACGAATGACGCCGCCGACATAGAAACGGCATCTACACATGTGCTTAACTCCTCGCCCAATTTGATCAAATTAGGCATTTGCTCATATAAAAACAAAAATAAAAACGAATCCCTTCTTTGCCAGACCGGACTAAGAGTTGAGCCATGAAGTATTGAGTGTCCTCGCGCGGCTTTGAGTTCCGATTTCCAGGTGACCGGTGCCATAGCCCTCGCGCTATTTTTTCTGTTTTGTCGAGATATGACTATCTACCACGCAGCTGGAAGGTGGCCGTACCTTATGCTTACAACCCTTGATGGGTGATGTGGCAAATGAGGAATAAAGAGGGCGACAGATACAAGCCAGCCCCGTAACTTTTCCCCGTGGATATTGTAGCCACTTGTGGCCCAACCCACGTTGTGTGATACCACATCTCATACGTACATGAGGACAATAGCAAAATAAGTATATGGATGAACTAAAACAACATGTAAAACAAACTGAGCATGATAAATATAGATATAAATATGAGTACCCATAATGGCGTTCCTGAGATTCGCTGTTGCTAATGATGTTCCCTATATTGCACCGAAGTTTTCTAGCACCTTTGGCTGTATCTGAGATTCCACTGGGAGTTCGAGCGATAACCAATTCAGCTACACAATGCCATTTTTTGCATGAATACCACTTGCAAAATGAGCTGGAGGCAGAAGTGACGCCTTCACATTTGCCTTTCCACCCGCGAAGTGCACACACTGAAGCTCATTTACTCTTTTCACGTCATGAATGCGGCGGTCACCATATCCATGGCGCTGCTGACGAAGTAGCAGCAGTAGCAGTAGCGACAGCATCAGCCCGGCCATCAGCGCCAGCATGGCACCAAGCAGGACATACGGCAGGACGTGGAGGTGGGAGGTGAGCCAGCCGTCCAGGGACCCGCGGGAGGCATCAGCGGACCCGCTGGAGGCATCAGCGGACCCGCTGGAGGCATCCAGGGATCCGCGGGAGGCATCAGAGGTCCAGGAAGAGGCATCAGAGGGAAGCGGCGTCTGGGATGGGAGAGACCCAGCAGAGGAGACTCCCTTGACGCTCTTCCTAAGGAACTTTAGGGTATTCGAGTCAGAGACTCGGCGCTTAGGGGCGACCAGAGCCCGCTTCGGCAGGGAGAGGAGTCGGCGAAGGAAATCGCTGTTGATGCTGTCATCAGACCCTGAGGAAGGCATCTCCTCAGGTTGGATTTCATCTTGATCGAAAGCGAAGGAAGCGACGACGCTCGCATCGCCGGATGACAGTTTCACCCTCGCGGCTCTTCTGTTCATGAAGATTTCAACAATAGGCTTGTCTGTCTGCGGAGGACCCCTCTCCTCCAGTCCTTCCGTACCGCCCTTGGTCAGGGATGTCTTTCCTGTGGCAAGGTGTCCCTTCTTGGTGGTGTCCTGTTCCGAGCTGCCACTACTGTGACTGGAACTACCAATGCTACCCGCATTATTTGCAGTACCCGCAATACCCCCGTTACCTGCATTACCTGTAGTACGTGCAATTACCGCGTTACCAGCGGCAGTGGCAGTACCTGCAATATCCGCAATGATATTACCGGTACCACCACTACCACTGCCACCCTCAATACCCTCGGTACCACCACTACCACTGCCACCCTCAACACCCTCGGTACCGCCACTACATGCCCCGCCCCGACAAATACTGGTCTGTGGTGGACGGATGTCCTTCCGGCCATTGGTTTCATCTACAACAGCTTCCTGAGAGGCGACCTCCCCATTCGCGACGTAATCGTCCCAGCTGTAGTAAGCCATCTTGTTGTCATCATCATCCTTTGCAGGGGCATCACCGTCAGCCAGTCTGGAGGGGCTATCTTCATCGGCTTTTACGTCTTCCTCGTCCTCCTTACCGCCTTTATTCGAGTCCTGCTGTTCGATGCCTCCCTGACTGTTCTGAGCAGTGTCTGGGTCGCCCGTCCCTCCACCCGGCGCGTCGTCACCGGTCTCCTGGCCCTTCTGCTGGCACTGGGGATTGTCTGCGGAGTCGGGGAACGGGGTCCAGCCGTCCTCGGCACACCAGCGCCGGTCCAGCAGGACAAAGAACAGCTCGTACTGCGCCTGACTGAGCTGACCCGCCACGCCGCCCGCAGACAGGGCCCGCGTCCACCTCTCCGTGGGGCAGATCGGGGGCAGTGGAGCGGTCACATCCAGCTCCGAGATACGCACCTCGGTGCACGGCGAGAACGTCAGCGAACCGTTCGCAGCCTCAATTACCTCCATTTTGCGGATTTTGAACGCGGGCGAGAAGCCGTCAGCGCTTCGCACCATCTGCACACCGAGGAAGGCGTCCTTTCGCAGCTGGTTTACGCGGATGACGTCCAGCTTGAACGACTCTCTAGCGAGCACCTTCAGGCCCTCCGAGTGCAGCTCACCAATGCTGGACTTGGAGATCTCCATGCTGGACACGGTCAGGTTGAAGCTCTCCCTCTGAATTGTATCAAAATGACTGTTCTCCACCCTTAGCTCCTGCACGTCTCCGTAAAACGATCCCGGGTGTGTGTTCTCAACACTGAGGGAGTTAATAGTAAAGGACCCGAAAGGGTTCTGCCCGTGGAAGCACTTGGCCCTCATCTCTTTGACTTTAACAGTGTTCCATTCGGTGTAATAAGCGCTCCCTCCAAAGCTGTGCTCCTGACAGTCGTCCATTGTGACGTTAGTAAGTGACATACTAAACATGGGCGCCGAAAACCCGCTCGACTCCAGGTTAAGGCTATGGACATGCTGAAGGGACACGCTTGGACCAGTGATACTAGCCTGATAGCTGAAGGCGTTAGGCATGACATTAAGGTTTTCGATGTGATGCATTCGAATGGTTGTCTCCGATTGCCAAACGTCCGAGAAGGAGTGGCTCTCGGCCTGCAGAGACTGCACGTTCTGGAACAGCACCGAGCGCAGCCTGGTCTGGTTGTGGGAGGCCATGCCGTCCCGCCTGATCTCCAGCTGGTCCACATCACTGATGGTGAGGTTGACCAGGGACGGCAGGTCTCCGATCACGTCCTCCTCGAGGATGAGCTGCTGCATGTTGCGGATGGTCACCGAGTGAGCGGTGGCAGGGATGTCTCCCTTCCGGAGGGTCATCTGCGAAATACAGCACACAATTTAAATGCACTCGATGTAACAATTCCGTTGTTTATGTACGCAAATGGCTTAAAATAGCACTGAAGCACGTAAGAATGCATTGTATCGTACATCACACAGCATCACATAACGAAAAAAGGGAACAACATCATGAACGTATGAAATAAAAGCAACGGAAACTCCCATAATGAATGTTTTCTGATGCCATACCGACGATTGTTCACCTTATCTTGTTCCGGGCAGTCGCACGTCACCCTCTTGGCGTCCGCACATGAGGGCAGCACGGAGCAGCAGGACCAGCCGCACACGGCCGGCTGGCCGCTGGGCCGGCCCAGCACAGCTCCGTTCAGCACCAGTGACGTCACCAGCAGTCTCGGCAGCCACTGAGACAGCAGCGGCGACTCGCCGCGACTGATTGCCATGGCGACTCTCTGGAAAATTATAACAGTGCGCGCTGACGTGGAGACGGAGAGCAGTTTAAACCGCGCCAGGACGGTCTACTGATCGACTTGATCATTTTTACAGCTTAGGTGAAAGTTCAAGCCACCAGAGATCATCAATGTCAAATTTTCTTGGCTTTGAAATTCTTGGACTAATCGGCTCAGAATTCATGATCCCGCGCCACGCTGGGCTATTCAGCTGAACGCAACCTGGCTGGGGAGGGGGGGGGGGCAGAGTCTGCCCCGTCTAACTTCAGAACGGACGGTTGTAGAAAGGCAGGAAAATGTTAATCGAAAGCTATCAACAAGACGGTTCTTTGGAGCAAAAATTTTACTCTTAGTAGATCACAAGTCAGGTCAAATTAAGGTGGAGGGTGGGCAACTTTAAACATACTATCAGATAAGTGGTAGAGTTAGTCATTAGATGTATTCATTTCAAAATGCATAGTGTAGCCAGGCCTTAACCCGCGCCGGGCCGGTGCTCTGAGATTCCGCGCCGGGCCGGGGGGGGGGGTGTTCACCCCCTTCTAAATCGGCTCTTGAGCTACGTAGCGACACGCTGTAAGCGGCAATCGAAAGAACGTCCAAAATAAGGACGAAAACACATCGGCCATTTTTTGGGTCAGGTCAAAGGTCAGGTCACCAGAGGTCACCAAAGGTAAAATGTTGACTATTTCAACATTTTGGAAACTGCCAACGGCTATCTCGGGAACCGATAGAGCTACAGCGCCGCGGAAAAGCGCATTCGATAGCCCTTTCAGAGACCTTTCTAAGTAATGCTCTCAGATTTGACCTCAGATCAACGGTTTAGCCTCCAGAGAGCAAAAACTCCAAAAAAAACCGTTTTTACGAAAAGCATTTTTTTCGGCAATAACTTTTGACTTAAAAGAGTCATGACATTACTTTTGCCAGCATCGTGTTCCTCTCGTTGAGACGCGTCGAGTGAACTATAATTTGACCTTGCAAGGTCAACTTGAAAATTTGACCTCAGGGCAAGGTCATAACCTGACCGGAAAAGGTCATGTTGCGTATCCGTCGATCCGCAACGTCGAGCCGAACACATCTAAGGCGTCTTCAGCGCTCTAGCACGCCTCTACCAGAAGTTATTAGCGGAAAACTGTTAGATTCTGTTCGTGACCTGAGATGACCTCGGGGACATAACGAGGGGCACAGCTGCCATTTTCCGGTTCAGTGTGACAATTTTACCTTACATCTCGATGTTTGAGAGTGTCTAGAATAGCGTTCGTGCAAAACAGACGCTTTTCAATTTTCTCCCATTGACTTATAATGGAGAGGCCGCAAAATTGACCTGACCTCAGGTCACCGGTATCAACTACATTCCGAGATTAACATTTGATAGATAATGCTGCTCTAAGCAATCGCTGAAAGTTTCAAGGCCATCGATCAATCAATGTAGCTATGGCGAGCATTCTTATTTTTTTTCTGAGGTGAGGTCACTTGGCGTAACCTGGTGACCTGACCTAAGGCGACCTGGGTCTGAAATTTTCACAACATGTGCGGAAAAGATGCACGCACAGACCTGCAAAAAACGGCGGCCGTTTTTGAGATATCTGCGAAAAACGCAGGGGGGGGTGGTGTTCAAACACCCCCCCCCCCGGCCCGGCGCGGGTTAACTCCATCAGATGAAAGCCACTAGCCAGTTCGATGCTTTTTTGGTTGCTGCTAGTTTTTTTCGCTTTCAATAATGTAACCATACAAAAAAGACGTGCGACAAAAATACTATATTTACAATTCAAGGCAAAATATGTTGTGGAGGCCGGCAGGAAATTTACAGAGTTTTAAAACCGTATAAACTAAAGCCCCATCAATAATTGTAATTATGGGCTGCTGTGGACATTTTCAACAAAGGGAAGCGTCGGAAACCTGTACAAGGCAAGAGGTGATCGGTAGCGAGTCCGGAGGACACCTGGAAAGACAAGATATTTTGATAATTTTGGTTTGAGAATATGGCGGGCGGGAGTGTGACAATGAACGCCCAGCGGTACATGGCAGCGCTGTTTAGGCTCTGGACGGCGCTAAAGAGGAGACTGGAAGGTGATGTCCGGCTGATTGATGGCCAGTGCGTGCAACAGGACGATGGGACCGCTTAAACGGCCGCCGCAGCCCGTGACTGGCTGCGACACGCTTCGGGGAGCGGCTGCTCTCTCGGCTGCAGGCGAGCCCATGACCCGTGCATTATCCGGACCTCAACGCCCCTAAAATTCCTATTTGGGGACAGCTGAAAATTTAAAAGTACGGAATGAATAGAAAAACCAGCAGTGGGCTGAGGAAATCAGTAAATTGCGCGGTTCGGGGCATGCGACCGGAGTTCTGCCTCGCGGAGGTGGCACATTGGCAAGGGCGGATCCAGCTCAGAGTTTGGGGGGGGGGGGGGGGCAAACCATAACAATTTATTGACTCTTTCCATGCATCGTCCATAGGCGTAATGTTAAAATCATGCCGTTTGGGGGGGGGGGGGGCAAATGCCCATTTTGCCCCCCCCCCCTGGATCCACCACTGCACATTGGCACAAGCGATGCAGCACCCGTCTTTGTGCCTAGAGTGTTTTGGTATTCTTATGGAAAATGTGCTGTACGGACGGCACCGATCATGCAACCCGGTCATGTGTACCATACCACAAAACAACATTGAATATTCTATCGTTTGGTGCGATTTTGACGCTGCTGGTGTTTATGGTTTTCAAAATACGCAAATTTTAAAACCGTCCACTTTTTCGGGAACTTCCGGTACCTTAACATCGCCCATACTGTTATTAATGCACGGATCGGATCCTGTCAAACTTACAGGTTTTACGTTCGTGCGTTATTCCCCCTCCCCCATAAAAAAGTGAAAGTGGTTTCGATCCCCTTCCTCTAGTTTCAATAAACAAAACATTGTTTTTTATCTTTAACCTAAGTTTAAAATGATTTTTCATACGGCTCCTTTTGACAACGGCAAGTTGTTTGATCAGTGATGATCATTCTCACCTCTGCAGTTTTTGAAGCGCCTTTTCTGCTGAGTGTCCCTGAGCTGCTCTGTTCAACAAACGTCGCCTGTGGCCGCCTCGCCAGGTCTGGGCAATCAAAAGCCAGGCATAGACATTTAGGGGCACTTAGCAATGCGTCACTTGGGTAATCTCCACCGATGGCCTGTTTGATAGTAACATCACGGATTGTCGCCCCACTCATGCCGAGTTGAAAGTGCAAACTTGCAACACCATATAAAGTCAACAGAACACTTGACTGACCCTGGGTGTAAGCCTCCCTATCGCCGCGGCGGTGTTCTCCGGGGATGTACGATCTGATCTGATACGTAGCTATCACGGCGGCAACCTGTGATCCGTCCGCGTGACCGGTGAGGTGACTCATGCATGACGGAAACTTCTGACTGCAGAATATCAAATAGGGGAGAGCGGGGCCAGTTGAAACACGGGGTCAGATGAAACATGGCTTTATTTTCAACAGTATGCAACATATGGCGTTGCCGACACCACTGCGCATCCGCGCTCGACCACTTCCTTTGTCAACGGCGTTTGGGCGGCAAACGGACGGTAATTTTGATTTGACACTTGTTTTTGTGTTTTTGAGGGGCGTTTGGGAGAAATCGTTCTTATGAATATTTTGTGATATCTCACATACCTTTGTTTGCTGAAAGAAGAACTCCTGGCTCCGGAATAACACCTTATTTGGCCCTTCATTCAGCATGATGCCGTCCCTCCAGCTCGTTTGACATGTGCTTTACGGCGCGTGCGAGATGGCGGGAGGGGATGGGGTCAATTGAAACGCTTCTCTGAGGGTCAGTTGAAACAGGGCCACAGGCCGTTTCAATGGACCCCGGTGACCTTTGCAATGGTTATTGTTCAGGGGCTGTAAACATTAAAGGAAATAGTCCACCTTTGAAATGAGCTTTTAAACTGAAATAGTAGTTTAATAGAGCTCAATTTTTGAGTGACCCTTTTTCTCCAGCCTTTTGCTTGAAAGCACACTATAGCCTGAGATATTTCTCATTTTTCTCATCCGCCCATTTTACCATAGTCTATGTACTTTATGTCACCTATTATGAGGAGCTTTGCACTTTTAGCTTTCCAACGACCTATTGAATGTAGCATTTAGAAAAGTAAACCGGACAAAATATCTCCTTAAGAAAGTGGCCTTAAAGAGGAAAACATCCCATTGTTAAGGATAGGTGCAATTGACCCCACGGGCTGGTTCAATTGACCCTCGCATCGGGGTCATTTGAAACGGGCGTAGAGCTGTTTTATAAGCATGCGTTTGGCAGCAAAATATGTTTGAAACATAATTTTACATATCTTAAAATAAGGCCAAAAGAGCATATTTTTTCATGGCATTGTGCATTTTTCGATATGACAACTAGATCTCGCTGTGCATGTCAATATATAAAAAGTGGTTCAACTGGCCCCGCTCTCCCCTATGGGGTCACTTCCAGAGCTAGTTTCATCGTTTACTGCAATAAAACCGTGCATTGTGTACTCATACGAATCAACCAGTCACTGGCTCCCACCTCGGGCAGAACAACGATAGAACGGATGCAGCAGCTGAGAAATAGCTGTTGAACTAGGTGATTTTTCCGCTACTGCATGATCCAGTTGGGTCAAGCATCTGCCCTAGCTGCTGGTAGGACGGCACACAGGGAAGTTGCTGTCTAACGGACTTGTCATCGCTCACGACATCGGAGATGACGGCGAGCGGCTTGGTATCTGTATCACATGGACCACCTCATACCGGTATCTCGTGGTCAATGTTCGCCGTTTCGTGTCGATTCGCAGAGAAGATGACCAGTATGCCGAGTAGCGGCGGCGCAGCAGCGCTCCTTCCTGGGCGCCGGTCCCAGAGAACAGGTCCAGCTGGACGAGACAGATGACGGAGTCCTCCCATGTTTGTATAATATCTGTTATACCTAGCAGAACCTTCCACACGGAGGCCGTTCGGGTCTCACTTCAAAGAACAACAGAAACTCACACACGATCCACATTCGGTCACAATAGAAAACCAAACTGTCAAATGCACAACTGTCCTTTCCGAACTGAAGAAGGAACGTTCCTGAAATATATAAATTGGTTTTGGGCCAAGTTTATACTTCAGAAGATAGTCAGTAGGTATAAGTTTTAAATGTTTTGTCACGAACACTTCATGCAGTCTATTCACTCAGAGTTTTCAAAAACTTAATCACCGCTTAATATATATTGTTTCACGAGCAATTCCACACTTTAACACACTCCGCGATCACCGTACCTCACCGGATGGCCGACTGAACGGGGAACCACCAATCAGCACCGATCCTGGACCACTGGAAGAATCGCCTCCCAGCATTAGGGCACCGTTGTGAATCATCCAATCACACCCAATCACAATCACAGTAAAATCATCACAATCCCACACGCCGGGCTCGCCGCTGTGTCCGCGAATAGGCACTTGAGAGGCCTCTCCCCCGGCGCCGCGGCTCCGCCGACCCGACTGTACTGGACTGGCCCGCCACCAGCACCGGCCTGCACCGGTCTGCACCGGCCTGCACCGTCCGCTCCGAACCGCCCCTCCGCCGGCACTGGCGCGGCAGCCACGCCGCCGTCCAGGCTGAGCTGAGAGCTGGGCCTGCAGCCGGCACCGGGTGACACCGAACTCTGAACGACCACAGGATACTGCACAGTGAGGACAACGGGGACGGGCCTGTGCAGTGTCAAGTGTGCAGTGCTGAGTGCAGAGGCACGTCTTGACAGGAGGGCTGCATTACACACAATAACGGGAATCATCTCGCAAGGACATCATCCCACCGCGGCCGCGGCCTGCATCCTTCTGCGGCGGCTACTGTCGTTTTTCATCGAATTTAACTGATACGAGCAATAACGGTCACAGGCATACCCTCTTCAAATTCAGTCGGACATAAGCCATTGTCAATATTTGACCACTTACGGCAACTGCAGAGCTCCAGCGTATCGTCACATTATTTGCAGGACGCAGCGTTATCGACCTCACATTGAAATTGGGCCTCCCGACATTATCAACGGGATTAGCGTGCTCGGCACAGAGACTCTCGAAAGAGCGGCGGAGAATGCGACTCCCTGCAATCGGCGGTAGAGCTATCGGTCGTTGATTCTCAGCTATCATTTGAGGGGCCCCTCCGACGGCGGGCAGTCAGCACTAGCCGTATCTAAGCTTTCATGAGAATACGGGTCACCTCTTCCCTATCCTGTTCGGTTGTTCAGCCCTTGCCCTTTTGGCATCGAACACCCTCTGCGTTTTCCGCAAATATCTCATAAACGGTGGTGCACCTTATCATGCATCTCACCTGCACATCTTGTATAAATTTTAGACCCAGATCTTTCAAGGTCAGGTCCATGTAACGTTAGATGATCTCACAGAAATAGTCAAAATGCTGACCATTGCCAAGTGTTGATTTGTGAAAAGTTTTCATAATCGGAACAAATGTGATCATTTCACTTTTGGTGACTTTCAGTGACCTCAGTGATGACCTGATCGAAAAATCACGCAAATGATTCTGAAAGATCGTTTAGCTATTGCCTTTTCTGCTTCTGTCTTGTTTTCGAGGTAACTTCGTGTGGAGTGTGGACAAATGCGACTTACCCACTTACAGCATTACGAAGTTGGCCGAAACCTCGGAATGGTTTTTTTTTTCGCCACGAATTTCGCATCTAGTCATAAAACTATAAACGTGCAGACAGCTCGTCATGCATATTTTTGTGGCCTTCTATTGCAGAAAAGAAGTCACCCTTGCATCATTTCTTGAAAACATATCACAGCTTCTGCCTTTTCGATGCACCAGCACGCTGCACGCGTAACATTGATATGGAAACAGGAGCTCAGGTAAGATATGGTAGCGATGTTGACAATTTTCAGAAGAAATATAAAAAGAGCAGATCGGGTGCCTTTTCCCCCTAGGCCATACGGAGTTCAGCACCGGTTAGCTGTCGACTGAAAAAAAATCAGTCACGTCATCCTTCGACCTACACGAACAACGAAAAAATGCCCTTCATAAGTTCTGTGACGTCAATTCACGCCATAAAAAATCGTGTCGCTGGCGACCTGTGTGCCTCAGCGGCATGACTGCAGCGATTTCTGAATGGTGTTCGGTTCGCGCTTACATTTACAAAGACACTGCAGTATCCGGTGGCGGCACTTGTGACATGCGCAGAGCCGCCGATAACCATTCAACAGAGAAAGGCTGTGCTGAGTCGTGGACCAGCTTGGCGAGCCTGTAACAGCTCAGCTCAACACATCCGAAAAATAGTTGGTCATGGTGAAACAACCTCTGCACTCTGCAGCGTCAGCCCAACTTTGACAGCAAAATCAGCTGATATGCCAAAACAGACGTGTACCTAAACGCATCGCGTGCAGAAACCATGTGTAAATGCAGCACGCGCAGAAAAACGTGCAACGCACAGCTCAAGCAGATTGCAATGCTCCTGCAGCTGCGCGTATTGCGCGTCATCTATGAGTCGTCGTTGGAAACTCGAGTATAAAATGTCTCTTGTAGGTGGCGGCCTGGCCAGAGGCTCGGCTCAGCTCTGAGAACAAGATGCGGCTCGTCGCCCTGGTGGTCACAGCGGCCCTTGCCGCCACTGACGGCGCTGGTAAGTGTAGACACCCGAGCGGTGGCCTAGTAAACCGCAGCAGGTCACCAGCCAACTCTGATGACCCGGCGACCCGTGGTTGACCGGCGCGGCGTTGGAGGGGTAGCATGATGTCCAGCACAGGGTGGGCCCTGACCAACTTTGACCAGAGGCCAGTTTCACCAATAAAAAACAGACGGCTGCGATTATTTTTTGACAAAACGATAGTCTCAAAATGTCATTTGCTGCTGAAAATACTAATCGCTGACTTGAAAAATGTAATAACTTAGCTTTCAAGCGCTATATTATTTGGTCAGCAATTACTTTTTCCACCGGTAAATAGGATTTATAGGCTATCGTTTTGTCAAAAATAATCGCAGCCGTCTGTTTTTTTTTATTGGTGAAACTGGCCTCAGCTATGCTATTATATGACATATGTCTGTCGTGTCACATATGCGCTGGATTTCGGCTATTTCTTAGGAAGTAGGAGCAGATGACACAAACAAAGCAACGTCAGAGGCGGCAGCATCTTTCACTCCCCATACAACACACCAACCAGACCCAACACAAACACAACCACAAAAAAACACACAAATAAAACACATGCTCCGCCTATAAAAAAACACAACCATGCCGACCAGCCGAAACGGCCTGATCAGGCCGAGCGTCCGACGCTCAACTTTGGCCTGAACGCCTGATTGGGCCTGATCTGGCCTGATCTGGCCTGATGTGGCCTGAAGCAGCTTCATAGTGGGAACCGGGCTTAAGAAGGAACCCCAGTCGCTCGTGGTTCCCCACCGCAATAGATATCTGTAAGACACTTTCAATGCCCCCCCCCCCCACGGCCGCGTCCCATGGCCAGCCCAGCAGGGCCCCTGCGATTGGCTCCAGTGAAAAAACTGCACCCACAGCTCAGTAGGGCTTCTGCGAGTGTCTCCAGTGTAAAAAAGAAACTGCACTATTCATGACTTCCGCATGACTGCCGCAAAGAAACAGCATGACTTCCGCGAGTGCGTCCAGTATAATAACTGCACCTATAGCCCAGTAAGACTCCTGTGAGTGCTTCCAACTGCACCCACAGCCCAGCAGGACTCCTGCAAGTGTCTCCAGTGTAACAACTGTACAGTGTACCCACAGCTCAGTAGGGCTTCTGCGAGTGCCTCCAGTGTAATGACTGCATGACCCACAGCCCAGCAGGACTCCTGTGAGTGTCTCCAGTGGACTCCGTGGGTGAACGCCGACCAGGTGGACTCGGACGGCGGCGACTTTGAGACGCTGGGCTACAACGTCGCCTCGGAGGGCGGCTGGCCGGGCCGGGTGACCCGCCAGCTGGCCCGGCAGGGAGTCGTCTGTAACACTCCCGTCCGGGTGGAGTGCCGTCACGCGCGCTCCCAGAGACCCTGGTTCGAGGCAGAAGATGACACGGTGTTCCCGCGGCGGATCAACTGCGAGCTGAGGGACGGACTCGTCTGCAGAGACTCCGAACAGGCCGACGGACGCTGTCAGGACTATGAGGTAAAGGGACGGGGACTATGAGGTAAAGGGACGGGGACTACGAGGTAAAGGGACGGGGACTATGAGGTAAAGGGACGGGGACTATGAGGTAAAGGGACGGGGACTATGAGGTAAAGGGACTATGAGGTAAAGGGACGGGGACTACGAGGTAAAGGGACGGGGACTATGAGGTAAATGGACGAGGACTACGAGGTAAAGGGGCGGGGTAATACGAGGTAAGGTGGAGGTACTACGAGATACGGGAAGGGGAACACTGGGTGAGTACGGGACGGGAACATTGTCAGGACTACGAGGTAAAGAGGATACTGCTGAGACTACGAGATACGGGAGGATGGGGGAGGCTCCTCGGTTACCAAACGCAATTATCTGAGGAGTTTGATGGGCTATGTAGAACGGGGACCAAAGACTTACTCCATTAGCTCCGCTGTCTTGTACAAGAGATATTAACCTTAATTATGTATTTTACCCCATTTACCCAGACCATTCTGTATCAATATGTAGGCACTGTTACCCCATTACCAGTTTTATTCTGATGCCTATGTCCCTATATGTAGGGAGCAGGGACTGTTTACCCGTTTCACCCCTTTACCCCGCCGTTTGCCTGCTGCAGGTCCGTCTGCTCTGCTGGACGGACATGTGTGACCAGCTGCGCTGGGGCAGTGTTTCCATTACCCCGTTACCCGATTTACCCCGTTACCCCGGCAGGTCCGTCTGCTCTGCTGGACGGACAGGTGCGACCAGCTACGCTGGGGCGAGTGGCTGGACAGGGATAACCCCGGAGGATCCTGTGACTGCGAGCACCCCGGCTGGGCCGACCACCCGGTCCGCAACGTCCCTGCCTGTCCCGACGGTAAGACGGCAACGCGCCCGCCTGTCCCGACGGTAAGACGGCAGCGCGACCGACCGTAAGACGGCAACGTCCCCGACGGTAAGACGGCAACGTACCGACGGTAAGACGACAACGTACCGACGGTAGCACGGTAACGTCCCGACGGTAAGACGGCAACGCGCCCGCCTGTCCCGACGGTAAGACGGCAGCGCGACCGACCGTAAGACGGCAACGCCCCGACGGTAAGACGGCAACGTCCCGACGGTGTCACGGCAACGTCCCGACGGTAGGACGGCGACGCGCCCGCCTGTCCCGACGATAAGACGGCAACGTCCCGACGGTAAGACGACAACGTACCGACGGTAAGACGACAACGTACCGACGTTAAGACGGCAACGTCCCGACGGTAAGACGGCAACGTCTCGACGGTAAGACGGCAACGTCCCGACGGTAGCACGGCAACGCGCCCGCCTGTCCCGACGGTAAGACGACAACGTGCCGACGGTAAAGCGGCAGAGTACCGACGGTAAGACGGTAAGACAGTAACGCGCCCGCCTGTCCCGATGGTAAGACGGCAAGGCACCCGCCTGTCCTGACGGTAAGGCGGCAGCGTCCCGACCATCTAGTCTACAACGCGCCCGCGTGCCACGACGGTAAGACGGCAACGTCCCGGCCCTGGCCCGGCGGTAAAATAGCCGAGACTTCAGTCAGGTGACGTCACTCAGCTGGGCTGGATAACGACATCACTGGAGAGAGTGGCGGTGACGTCACTGGATATGATGGCGGAACGTCACTGGATAGGATGGCGGGGACGTCAATAGATGGTTCGTGGCTTATCTTCCCTTTATTGTTGTGGAATAACGCGTTACAACAAACCGGAAACGAAATGTGAACGTTTCTCCCATATTTTCTTGTGAAAATTTATTAGAATAATTCTTCTATTTTATCCATTTTCTCAGGTGGCAGCCCCCTGGAAGTTGACTGCCGAACTACGGCCGGTATTCATGCCGCACTTAGCTCCAACCGGGCCGTGACCTGCAGCGTGGACGGCGGCTTCAGCTGCTGGAATTCAGCGCAGACTGACGGCACCAGCTGTCTCGACTACAAGGTCCGCTACCTGTGCGGAAACCCGGCACCCTGAGAGCGCCGCCGATCTAATGACGTCACTGAAAATCCACTACGCGATCGGTCGATACGTCGGTGGTACTGGAAAACGACAGAGCCCATGTCTCTGACTTTGCTTGTTCAGCTCCCTGGACAGCAAAATATGGCACTGATCAGAAACGTTAATTGGCATCTAACGTACCGTGCATGGTATTTATGTTCATCATAACGCAAGCACGTGTTTTACATTCTCTTGGTGAAAGAACAAATGCACGACAGGCTTATTAAGAATTATCTACTTCCGGCCTGCCTTTGGGAGATATGGTATATTGTTCTGTTTCTGCGTTTACGGTTGATCTGTCACAAAAAAACTCTGTTTTATTACCGCTGTTGGTCTTTTTTGGCGTGTGTGCGGTGCGGTGTGTGCAGAAATATATAAAGCATTTCCGGTGAAGTCTCTTCCCCCAGCCGTTTGGCCACAGCCCACAACCAAAAGTGCCGATCGGAGCTAGGATCTTCCGGATTTTGTCCAATGTCCGATCGGAATACAGCCTGATTTGGCGTCACTTGTCTGCACAAAATCGGGAAAATCACGTATCACACTCAAACATTATTAACCTTCGCCCCAGTGGCCAGTGTGTGTGTGTGTGTGGGGGGGGGGGGGCATATGTTACCACCCTGTCGCGTTTTTTTGCGTGTGAATAAAAAACTGCGGCGCCGTAGCAAGCTTGCTGTACAGTCTGTCTTGAAAGTACCGCAGCATGGCGGGGTGGCGCTGGTGATCCGGCGCGGCGGAGGGCGGTCAGGTTTGAGGGCCACTGAATCGCCTGACCCTTGGGGAAGGGAGGGGAGGGAGGGAGGAGAGGGGTGGGCGCGAGTAAGCGGGCTCTCGGTGCTACCAGTGCGGCAGACAAGGCGCTCTTTTATGAATACGTTATACAGAGACACCAGCTAAGCGTAGTAATTCTCTTCCTGACATGAAGTTTTGATAAGTGGGAAGTGAAGCTTCCCTTTCGAGCCTCACATGTGTTTCACATGTAATCCGGCCAGAGGGCAGCGTGTGCGGTCTCCGTCGTTTCGCTCAGATTAAGCAAGGGCTTCCAGAAAGTTGTGTGCGTGGTTACGAAACACATTGACTGGTAACTAATTTTAATATTGCCAGTATTGGCCGCTTTGTAGCGTCTACTGATGGAAATGGTCCGTACTCCGTAGGAACCCGCCTTACAGCCGTTCGGCTCCTGATCTGACATATGAAATGATCAGGTCGGCGGCTCCTGATCGGACATGTGAAATGATCAGGTCGGCCCTGATCATTTCGCCTGCAGGGACATGATAGTGCCAATCACAAAATGCCTGGAAACGGATAATATGCGCTGACATGCATGGAATCGGCATATTGGCCTGACATGGTATCGAGAAGAGGTTACAGGTCAAAGGCTATTGGGTTCAGGGTCATTATATTTTTAGGAAAGATAAAGCATTGATCAATTCCGGGATATTGAAAGTTTTGCCGTGGTCGGTCGGTCGGTCGGTCGGTCGGTCGCTTTTTACGCGAGTTATTCGTGAAGAAGCTGTGAGGGACGCATCGGTTCGACCTCCTCCTGTAAGTGTGAAGGTTAAGAGCTCAGGTCAACCGGTGACCTCTCGAGCATTCTTCAGTGCCGGCGAGCATTATAACTTTTCCTGAGGCTAGGACACTATAACGTAACCTAAGTGACCCGACCTTGAAGATCTGGGTCTGATTCATTCCGCCATCACAAGTGTTTAAAAAAGATGCAATATCAGATATGGGTGGAGGGATGTTGCAGCCCCCCCCCCCAATGCAGCAGTGTGCAGAGAGCCTGCTTTGTTAAGTGATAAATCTAGCCAGCTACTTTGAAGCTGAAAGTACCTATAAAGAAAAAGGGTTCTGAGTCGCCACGGCGCTGTTCCCACCGCAACTCCAAATCTGACTTCGGCCTGCTGATCGGCTCCGACTCCGACTCTGGCTCCGGACCAGTGCACTGCCATAAGCATAAACGTATCACTTGCAGGCACGGGGATTGACGCAACTCCTCCGGACTGCTTTGGTAGCTATTATAGTAGACTCTGCAACATTTGTTGGAGTCTGCTAACATTTTCAGCATCATGGAGGGGGAGGGAGAGAGAGAGAGAGAGAGAGAGAGAGAGAGAGAGAGAGAGAGAGAGAGAGAGAGAGAGAGAGAGAGAGAGAGAGAGAGAGAGAGAGAGAGAGAGAGAGAGAGAGAGAGAGAGAGAGAGAGAGGAGAGAGAGAGAGAGGAGTTTTGATAGATCGTTAAACGAATAAAATTCACACCAAACAGCCTCGTATGATCTCAACTATCATCTTGAACTGAACAATGAACAGTGAGCACTCAGGAACTGAAAGATTAATATGTCGCTACATTAATATGTCGCTATGTCGCTACCCATAATCTCAGTGACCTTCCGCATAAATCTGCATGCTTCGTGTTTGGTATACGATTATTAAAGTCATCGTATCCTCTACCTGGAAGTAGGCGCTACGAACATTTTCTTGGCCAGTCGATCGTAAAATGCAAATATTTGCCTATAACTTATATGGATAGGAAACAAAGGAGTATAATGTGTTAGTTATTTTATGATGTTTTTATGTAGCAGCCATTGACCTTCTATAGTATGAATGGTACGAAACGTTTTTTTTTCTTTTAGCATGATAATGATTATACTTGTAATAAGGTGGAATCTTTGGCACATAAATAAAGACAAAAAACACCCAAGTGTAGGGGAGAGCGGGGCCAGTTGAACCACTTTTTATATATTGACATGCACAGCGAGATCTAGTTGTCATATCGAAAAATGCACAATGCCATGAAAAAATATGCTCTTTTGGCTTTATTTAAAGATATGTAAAATTATGTTTCAAACATATTTTGCTGCCAAACGCATGCTTATAAAACAGCTCTACGCCCGTTTCAAATGACCCCGATGCGAGGGTCAATTGAACCAGCCCATGGGGTCAATTGCACCTATCCTTAACAATGGGATGTTTTCCTCTTTAAGGCCACTTTCTTAAGGAGATATTTTGTCCGGTTTACTTTTCCAAATGCTACATTCAATAGGTCGATGGAAAGTTAAAAGTGCAAAGTTCCTCATAATAGGTGACATAAAGTACATAGACTATGGTAAAATGGGCGGATGAGAAAAATGAGAAATATCTCAGGCTATAGTGTGCTTTCAAGCAAAAGGCTGGAGAAAAAGGGGTCAAAATTGAGCTCTATTAAACTACTATTTCAGTTTAAAAGCTCGTTTCAAAGGTGGACTATTTCCTTTAATGTTTACAGCCCCTGAACAATAACCATTGCAAAGGTCACCGCGGGGTCCATTGAAACGGCTTGTGGCCCTGTTTCAACTGACCCTCAGAGAAGCGTTTCAATTGACCCCATCCGCTCCCGCCATCTCGCACGCGCCGTAAAGCACATGTCAAACGAGCTGGAGGGACGGCATCATGCTGAATGAAGGGCCAAATAAGGTGTTATTCCGGAGCCAGGAGTTCTTTTTTTTTCAGCAAACAAAGGTATATGAGATATCACAAAATATTCATAAAAACGATTTCTACCAAACGCCCCTCAAAAACACAAAAACAAGTGTCAAATCAAAATTACCGTCCGTTTGCCGCCCAAACGCCGTTGACAAAGGAAGTGGTCGAGCGCGGATGCGCAGTGGTGTCGGCAACGCCATATGTTGCATATTGTTGAAAATAAAGCCATGTTTCATCTGACCCCGTGTTTCAACTGGCCCCGCTCTCCCCTAGGATTTGCTTTGGCTTCCTTTAGTTTATCCCTCGCCGGCACAGGCCATTTTGAGTCCTTCGACGGCACAAGGGGGGGGGGGGGTTGGTACGACCCCCCCGCGTTTGGCCCCTGATCGAGCTAGAGCTTCGCGGAAAAAACGAGCGTGATGCCCGTCACGAGAGGAAGCCGATGATACCCAATTTTAAGGTCCTAGGTCATTGGGTGACCTTCCAGGTCAGGTCAATGACCCGAAAACCGGGAAAATCGGGACCTGTTAGAAAGTCGTAAAGTGTGGCTGCTATGTGGTTTTCCGGGGTGCTGATCACGAATATCGTGTTAGTTTTGATCATAGATGATGTCTTTAAGCATTTAGACCAGGTCGGGTCAGGTCAGGTCAGGTCAACCGGTAGGGGTTGTGACGGGTATTCGTAATACGTGTCAACCGCCTCTGACAGCTTCGTAACATGTTACGAAGGCACCAAAACTACTTCGTAAATGTTCAAATGGTTGCTAAATTCGAATTCAGCTCCAAAAACTAGCCTAGAAACATGTAAAACTCGAAAAAGTAAACCGAGGTCACCCGAGGTCACCAAAGGTCAATGACCTGACCTGACCTTCAGGTGACCTTGACACCCACCCTAATGCATGGGAGCAACATCAAATCACATGTTTGAACATTTGAAACTACGAAAAGCTTGCAAACGCGCGGCTAATGCGAGCCGACATGCGCCGAACCGCGATTTCGGCCAAACATGGTCACAGAAAAGAGGTCACAGGTCAAAGGTCATTAGGGTCAGGGTCATGAAATTTTCAGGGTAGGTGTAAAATTGATCAATGCGAGGGTACTGAAAGTTTCGTCGCGATCGGCCGCTTTTTACGCGAGTTATTCGCGAAAAACCTTAGGGGGGGTTGCATCAACCCCCCCCCCCCTGTGCCGGCGAGGGTTATGAGCAAAAGGTTACCATTCCATCTTACTTCCATTAGCTTTCTCTTAAATACTATTGTGCTTCAATCTCAACAAGGGTGGTGAGAACGGGAGTTCTTTTTTATCTCGCATAAATAAATACGCAACAAATTACTTTATGCTAAGTTATGGATCAATCGATCAGATCTAAACTCCATCGAGATTTTCGACAAAACTACTGCGTTGACATTGTTCTATGTTGTTATTCATATTATTATTTAGTTTTTTTTTTAATTCTGTTCCGTTCCATGACCGTAAATTATTGTTCAATATGTGTCATGTTCTGATAACAATGCGAGCAGTCGCGCTCATCCTTTAGATTGGCTACGTCTGTCTTTTCGTGACTTCGTCTAGAATAAAACGGTTCCAAGGGTGATCCGGTCACCGAGAGATCGGCGGTCAAGTTCTCCACTCGTGCTCGCGGACGGCCCGTGCCCCCGGGCGACAGGCGCCGCAGCGGGGTGGAAAGAGTAAGGGAGAGCGGCACCCCACGCGACCTGCCCGGTCACTCTCTCCTGGCTCACTGCCGTCACGTGATCTGGGGCTCTCAAACCACCGAGCTCCCGACCTTTAGTTCGCCGGGCGGCCGCAGCCCATGCTGCGGTACTTTCAAGACAGACTGTACATCAATTTTTGACAATGTGTGAAATTTTTGACCCCAGTTAATGTCAGGTCAGGTCACCAGGTCATGTTAGCCCGCGCATGACTGGGGGGGGGCTCTACAGAGCCCCCTCACGTTTTTCGGCAATATCTTCTAAACAGTTTGACGGATCAACACGAAACTTGCGGTACCCTCAGCGGCATCAATTTGACACCTTGTGTTAACCCGCGCCCTGATTGGGGTAGTTTTTGGCCCCACTGTGGTGTTTCTTAAATAGCGAAAAAACGGCGACGCGCAGCGCCGCCAAACTTTCAGCACATTCATGGGCATCAATTTGACACGTTCACACAAAATTTCAAGTCACAGATCACCTTGAGTCAGGAGTTATTGAGGTCAAACTGAGGTCATATTCGAGTAAAAGTGAGCAAAAAGCATGACATCTTGAAACGCTCATCAAATCTACAGTTAACAAGCAATTTTAAAGTTCTTTATGTGGTCGTGTAGAGAAAAGACGGCGCTACAAAACTACTATCTGGGATTTTCAAAATTTTGAGATTTCCATCCCCAAAAAAGGTTTTTTATTAGAAAAACTCAAAAAATCCCTTCTGATCAATCTAAAGCGTAAAAATTTAGATGCCTAATAAAACTGTAGCAAAAAAACTTTTTTGAGGAAAATGGTAGGTATCCCCAAGATGACTTTACTAATGGAAGGCATACCTATTGATGTCCATAAAGGTACCTAGCTTCGTATTCGTACCTATTCGGATTCAGATTCAAGTAATGATTTCGCTCAAATTGGTATACAGATAGCCCATGGCACGCTGAGTTCGAAAATGGTGACCTTTTTTCCTAGGTCAAACTGTTGGACCTTAAAAGTTCAAAATACTGCGCACTCTGTAGAATATTTGTTTATGGTCCGACTTTAAAAAGTGTCGCCCACCAGCGTGTTCATCTCATCGAGAGGAAGTAGCACATTAACCCGGCACCGCCTGGGCTATCTCCGTACCCACGACAGCCTGGGGGGGGGGGGGGGGTCGGATCCGACCCCCCCCCCCCTGTTATCTCGAGAACCAATGGTCGTATCGAGCCCCGCGAGGCGGCGTTCGAAAGGTCTCTACGAGACCTTCCCTAAGCACTCTTAAGATTTTAAGATTGAGGTCAACTTTCGGGTCAAGGTCAGGTCAAAGGTCAAATTCAGGGGTTTTGCATGATTAGGCTTACGGACAGCGGAATCGATAGCTGCTACTCGAAACTCACCAAAAATGACCTCAAAGGCCTAGTGAAGGTACCATGTGCGTATAGGGGTCATACTAAGCACGGGTCAAGGTCAGGTCAGGTCACGAAAGGTCACGGTTTTCAATTTCTGATACATGGGCGTGCGACACATGTTTTATGGCTTATTTTTCACGCCGAATCCGATGGTAATGGTTATATGTGACCCCAAGTCACTGTGCTGGTGATAAGTGTGCATTGAAAGCATAAAAAATCGTTTATACCATACATAAATAAACGAGGGCTAAGAAAAAAAGTCAATTTTTCAACTTTTTATTTTTGACATAAAAATACACTTTTCTAGACGAGCTTTGTCCCAGGAATCTAGTGGTGCCATTTGTTTTCACATGCGATGTTCAGAAGTGCCTCTAATTCACGAAAATGCTTATGACGTCACCATGCCCTATGCATGTTGGAGCTATTTTTTACAATTTGGGGGTCAAAAATCCAGATAGAAAGTTGAAATTTGGGGCATCTAATGTTCTAATAGAGCTCTACAACATATATTCCGGTATTTTGGAAATTCCCAAAATGTTGGATTTTATTAGCTGTTTTCCAAAAAATATAGTTTTTTGAATTTTTAGGGGTGAAAAACGCATTTTATGGAAAATCGGAGATAGCCATTTTAAAGAACTCGTTGATTTGCGTCTTTTCATGTCCTTAATTTGCAATTTGCTTTAAACCCTGATTTTTGGCGATTTTTTAAACATTTACCACTTTTTGACTAAAAACGCCATGTAGTTACATCACTAAAATCGATATATCTCAAAAAAATTTGGAAATTTTTTCTTAAAAATTGCACAGGAGACGTCAAATTGATGGGGGAGAAGGTATGCCAAGTTTCAAGTAGATAGCGAAAGTGGTTCATGACTTATTCAAGAAAAACGGAGGGGGGGGGGGTCGGATCCGACCCCCCCAGGCGGTCGCGGGTTAACCCGCGCTTGACGGGGGGGAGGGGGCTTTACAGAGCCCCTCTCCCGTTTTCGGCAATATCTTCTAAACCGTGTCATGAATCAACACGAAACTTGCAGTACCCTCAGCGGCATCAATTTGACACCTTGTGGTAAAATTTCAACTTTCCAGCTACCATAGTGTGGCCGGAAATGACGTCAGAGTGACGTCATTTCGGCCGATTTTGATGCAAAATATTGAATTACGGCAAACGCTCTCAAGAGCTTAGTTTTAAAGCTAGGTCCAATTTATTTGCAGCAGTGGACTCAAAATACACGTAGAGTATCAAACTGCTATCTCAAATTTTCGAAATTTTGAACCTTTTGAAAAATATATGTTTTTACAATTACAAAAATAGGCAATAGGTATTGATTTTCTCAGAAGGTTTTTGATTTTTCTTTATAAATGTGATAGAACACACACTGATAAACTACTCTAGCAAGTTTTAGCCCAATATATTCAAAAATAGCCAAGTTATTTGCATTATTGTCAAAAATTTACAATTATACCTATAGGCAGACATGTGCGTGGATCCGAAAAAAGGATCTGGGATCTGATCCCACGGGTCCTGATCTCAGATCCGTCGGGATCATAGATCCAGTCCCTAATTTTATCGACAGATCCGTAGGGATCTAGATCCGAGTCTAATATTTTTGCTTAAGATCCAGTGAGATCATAGAACCTCATTTATTTATTGTCAACACAGAAATCCCAAGAAAATCGCTTGTTGCAACTCACAAGCATTCTTATTTAGTGATTTATGTGATAGCACATCATAAGCCATAGTTTTATGGCACTTATTGACATAGAAACACTTGCAAACTTGGTTTAAAATAATGTGCATGATGGGATCCACTCAGATCATGGAACCATGTTCTTGGTTTATCATCAGATCCTGAGAGACCATAGATCCAGGATAAATTTTCACACCGGATCCGGTGGGATCATAGATCCGAACCTGCAATTTGCTTCGAGATCCACTGAGATCATAGATCCATCACTCGGATCCATGCACATGTCTGCCTATAGGTATTGTTCAAAACCATTTCTCAGTACGTTTTTGACATCGAACAGCAGTATAGATGACACCATCGTGTTTCTGAGCTCAAACTGCATCTGATAGGCACCTTTTTGTTGAAAAATTCATTTTCAAAATTTGACCTTTTCTGACCTGAAATTGACCTGAACTCCGGTAAATTCAGCTGAAAGTGACCTCAAATGACACAGACGACATCATTTTCGAAATCTAAGTGTAAAATTGACCATAAAACATGCGTCACGTGACCGATACATGATATCCAATTCACGTGACCTAGGTGACCTGGCCTTGACCTGAAAAATTCGAAGTAAAAGTTCGGTACCATCAGGGTATCTAAGGCATAAATCAAGGAGTGCGTACCTAAACCAAAAATGAGCCTGATCGTACTTGTCAGCCGGCGGCCAGAGCCTAAATTGTAAACAAGCAAAAATGCCGATAGTTTTTACTTTGACCTGACCTGTGACGTTATCGGTGACCTCGAGGTAAATATAAATAGGTTTCACTCGACAGTTTTTGCAGCACTATCAGACACCGTTTGAATTTTGACGATCAGCCCAGTGTTTCGGAGATAAGAGGGGGTGGGCTCTGGAGCAAGATTCCTTTACTACTAGAGCCCCCTTCCCCTCAGTCACCTGCGGAAAATACCCCAGTCCCCAGTCATGCGCGGGTTAAAAAATCCGAGATCAAGGTCAAGGTCAAGGTCAACTTAAAAGACGCGACGCCGTACTCTTTAACCCGCGCCCGGCTGGGGGTCCTGGATTTCCACGCCCTGCTGGGGGAGGGGGGGTGTTTTAACCCCCCCTTTCAACTCGGCTCCTGGGCCAAGTAGCGATACGCGGAAGGCGGCGTTCGAAAGAGCGTCAAAAATAATGACGAAATCACTTCGGTCAATTTTTTGGTCAGGTCAAAGGTCAGGTCACCAGAGGTCATTGAAGGCAAAATTTCGCCGATTTCCAGGTCGAATGTCGACAATTTCCAAGAAGCCAACGCATAACTCGGGAACCAATAGAGCTACAGCGCCGCGGAAAAGCGCATTCGATAGCCCTATTAACGCCCTTTCTGAGTAATCCTCTCAGATTTGACCTAACGTTGATGGTTTTGCCTGCAGGGGGCAAAAACTGCAAAAATAGCCGATTTTTTTCGGAAACAGTTTTTCTGCAATAACTTTTGAACCAAGCATTGTACGAGCTTATTTTTACCGGCATCGTGTTCCTCTCGTCAAGACGCATCGAATGAACTATAACTTAACCTTGAAAGGTCAACTTGAAAATTTGACCTCAGGTCAAGGTCATGACCTGACCTGACCGGAAAGGGTCATGTTGCATATCAGTCGATCCGTATCGTCGAGCTGAGCACATCTAAGGCGTTTTCACCGCTCTAGCATGCCTCTATCAAAAGTTATTTGCGAAAAACTGTTAGATACCATTCGTGACCTAAGATGACCTCAGGGCATAAACAGGGGTCACGGACACCATTTTCATGTTCAGTGTGTCTAAACCACTTGTAATTCAGTGTTTGGGAGTGTTTATAATGTCTTTCGTTTAAAAGAGGCGCATTTCAATTTTCTCCCAGACTTATAATGGGGAGGTCGCAAAATTGACCTGACCTTAGGTCATCGATATCAAAATTCTGAGATATACATTTCGTACATGCTATTGCTCTTAGCAATCGCTGAAAGTTTCAAAGCGATCGGTCACTCGGTGTAGCTATGACAGACATTGAAACTTTTTATGAGGTGAGGTCACTTCAGGTGACCTGGTGACCTGACCTTGAATGACCTTGGTCTGAAATTTTCACAACATGTGTAGAATTGATGTATGATAAGGTGTACCAAAAACGGCGGCGCTCCGCGCCGCCGTTTGTGAGATATTCGCGAAAAACCACAAGGGGGGGGGGGGGTGTTCAAACACCCCCCCCCAGCAGGGCGCGGTTTAAAGTGACCTGGACCTTGACCTACGACCTTGACCTCGCATCTTTTTTGAATGAGCTCAGTAGACATGTGCATGGATCCGAGTAATGGATCTATGATCTCAGTGGATCTCGAGGCAAATTGTAGGTTCGGATCTATGATCCTACCGAATCCGGCGTGAAAAATTGTCCTGGATCTATGATCTCACAGGATCTGACGATAAACCAAAAGCATGGATCTATGATCTGAGTGGATCCCACCATGAACAACATTTGAAACCAGGTTTCCAAGTGTTTCTATGTCAATAAGTGCCATAAAACTATGGATTATGACGTGTTATCACATAAAAGCACTAAATAAGAACGTTTGTGAGTTACAACGAGTGATCTTTTGGGATTTCTGTGTTGACCAAAAATAAATGAGGATCTATGATCCCACTGGATCTCAAGCAAAAATACTAGACTCGGATCTATGATCCCTACGGATCTCTCGATAAATTAAAGAGCTGGATCTATGATCCCGACGAATCCGAGATCAGGATCCGTGGGATCAGATCCCAGATCCATTTTCTCGGATCCATGCACATGTCTGGAGCTCAGACTTCAGAGCTACTGCCTTTCGGTGAGACGCCAACACAGTGGTGGCCGAAATTTTCCAATATCTCCAAAAAAGAAGATTTTAGAGGGCACGGTAGCTTTTAAAGTGACCTTGACCTTGGCTCATGACCATCAAGATTACTTTACTACGATGACCATCATAGCCGCGTTCGCAACGTGACTTAAGGCACGCAGCTTATTAAGCTACCTAGGTGGCTAACACCGGGTTCACACCTGGCAACACCTTACGATTGTCGCCGTTGTCAGGCAAGCACACTGCTTCATAGCAGTTCTTAGCCGGTGTGACTTAGTCCTTATCTGGCATCCCACGATGCCACGTTAGCCACCTCCGCCGGAGGTAGCTTAGCTAGCTGCCTCGGTCTTCGGGAAAATTCAGATTGCTTACAGTTTCACTCACTCGGCACCTTTTTATTTTGTTGGCACTTATTCCGCACTAAATCGATAGAAAATAGAGTGAGGGAAACCTGATGCGTCAAAATTACATTCGTGCTGTGTTTGTGGACTGCTTTTCAAGCTGTTGTGTTGTATTGTGTAATAAGGATTGTTCTTATTTATTTCTAAGTGCTTTTGTTTATCATTTTTATTTGCCTCAATTATTATTGTTCTTTGTGGCAACAATTATTCAACCAGTAGAGGAAGAAAACTTGGGCTGCGCCGCAAGCTGGATGGTGAAGTTGCCTTGATAGGGAAATCGAAATGTTCATAAGTACTTTTTATGGGGACGTATCTACCAAGTTGGGGAGAAGGTGGTTTTAATCAATACAATAGCCGCGTTCGCAACGACACTTAACCCTATTCCTGGCGGGGGGGGGGGGCTCAGGAGCCCCCCCTGAGGTTTTTTGGTTATATCTCCCAAACGCGTTGAGCTAGGAAGCTCAAATTTTCTGACTTTTCCTAAAAGGCTTCTACGCAACATGTCTGAAAATTTTGAGTTGATCTGACCTCAGGTCAGGTCACCAGAGGCGGTTTGGTGACGCTACCTCAGAAAAGTTTGCAATCACGCCAGAGCTAGAGATTTTGACCGATCAATTTCTTCTCTTCAGGGTTTAGTTAGGGTACCAGTATGTGCAATTTGTATATCTCGGAATTTTGATATCGGTGACCTAAGGTCAGGTCAATTTCGCGACCTCCCCATTATAAGTCAATGGGGGAAAAATCAACTCCCTGTTTTTACCACTAAAACGGGTCGGAATGGCCCCATATACCATACATGACTTCATATACGATCAACCTTCACTACCTTGAGGTCTGTTTTGCTGTTGGGCAGCTGTGAGGTCATGTGACGTCATCAAAGGTCACCAAAGGTTTTTGGCCAATAACTCCGTACAGGAACAAGATACAGACGCGTGGATGGTCTCATTGTGTTCAGCTCGTCAAGACGCATCGAATGATATACATGATGACCTCGAGGTCACGTGACCTGAGGTCAACCTTTGACCTTGACCTTTCGAGGTCAACATATATATCATTCGATGCGGATTGACGAGAGGATCATGATGATGCCCTTAGTTTGTTCCTATCTTGACTAATTCGAAAGTTATTCGAGAAAAACTCTCTCCATATCTAGTGCCGCCATTTTGACTTTTTCGACCCCTGTGACGTCATCTTTGACCTGACCTGAAAATGACCCTAGTAAAAATTGTAGATCTTGGCCGTGCGTATCCGATGCCGTTTACCGCTTGTCGCTATCTTGCTTCGTTCTCGAGATCTCAGGGGGGGCCGAATCGGCCCCCCCCCCCGCCAGTTTCTTGTCCCGGCGGAGCCCGCCAGGAATAGGGTTAAGGCACGCAGCTTAATAAGCTACCTAGGTAGCTAGCTAAGCTATCTTTGGTAGGAGAGCGTATAGTAGACACGAGGAGGCGTCTAGTTTGAACTATAATAATTCGAAATATTGGAAATTATAGGGCAGTTTTGCGGTAAATACATAATATTATGCACTATTACTTAATGGAAATTGTTGTTGAAGCATGCTGTAAGTCAATAGTCCAAAATAACTTAAAAAATGTATTCATCCGGTTGTACCAAATTGTCTACCATAAAATATCCCAAATACGCCGCGGGAAGGCAGTAGTGGCTGTGATGAGGTGCAATTCGATGTCTTCTTTTATTTATTGTGTTAGAACCAGTGTCTTGAGTGTTGCTCCAGCTATTTGATGTGTACATATTTGTGAATTATATTAATTTATCGCAAATTGTCGCAAAAAAGGAAACGGAGTTTTCCTGGGCCCTGATCGGCGGCCGGCTAGTACTCTTGCCCGCGCTCACATACGTGCACGTTACCCCGGCAACGGGCTATTGACCAATGAGAAGCGAGAAAAGTGTTACGTCACTGCGATTTTTCATATACCTGTGCCCCCCGGACGTGACGTAGTGTGCTCGCGCGCGTGCAGGGTCTCTGCGATCGAAAAAGAGCGCTAGCAGCGCGCCACTCGACGCCGCAATTGTCAAAAGCGGCGTGTTAGTATGCTTTATTATGAATGATGTGTGTAAAAGTGAGTTTTCATGTTGATTATTTTGAGGAAATGGTTGGAATAAATTAAGTTATTTTTATTTGGACGCCATTTAATTGCGTCCCAGAAAAGCTATTTCTGGCACCTAAAAGCTGACTCGCCCCAAAATTGGTCCTCAGCACCTATTTGGTGGATACCAGCACCAATCATGGAAAATGACCTTAATTAGCTGTTTCTGGCACCTATTCATCGGTACGCCTTACTCTTTTTTTCTGAATCTGGCACCTAAATGCTGAGCGTAGCACCAATCTAGTAGAAAAATGAACTACTGGCTGGTAGAATCATGTTGTTCTGGTATAATGACCCCTGGAGTCTAGCCTAAAGGTTGCCAGTGCAGCTACACTCTAAGACAGCCCCGTAGTGATCTCAGCATTGTATATGACGTTTAAGTAAGCAAATAATATTGATTTGTTTGAAAAAAACAATGTCATTTAAATATTTAAAAGTATTTATTTGTAATGCTTAAAGGGAAACATTTTTGTGAGTAATTGTCTCGATTTTGACCATTAAAACGGGTATTGCATTTTTTGACGTCATCAAATAGCTCCAAAAAAGAAATGTAATGTTTTCATTCCGTTCAAGGCCGCTGAAGAAACGCGGGATCTTGCGTGGGACATTGTCCGTTGTTTGCCGCGCAGAGTTGTGCCGTGGTTGTGCCTTTTTCATCCGTTTCTTACTTATGTCATATGTGTGCATGAAGCTTTGATTTTGTTTTTGGTTATTGTGTGGCCGGTCAGTCAAACGCCCATGTAGAAACCGGATGCTGCGTTTGATCGAGATGGAGTCAGACGATGATTGCAGAAAGCTAATAATATTGAAAAGAGGGCCGGTTGCGTGGCATGTCTGTTCAGAGTTGACATTTTGCTTTACTCCAGTTTATGACCTGAGAGCCTGGCTGGAAGTGACGGATCCAAACTTTTCACGTTAAAATGGCTGAGGGTGCAATAATTTCTCAGTGTGGCCAAATTGGTGATGTTGCGGGGAAAGTCACCCCCAATGAAAAGTATAATGACATCCTCAGAAATTTCAAAATTACATCATCACAACGTTTTTGTTGTGAAAGCATACCTACCTAGTGTAGGAATAAAGACTAAAAATGTTCCAATGTACGATTCGCATCGTCATACTCGTACTGTTGCAATGTTTTTTTTTTACATCTTTGATGACAATATTTGATTTTTTTTTTATTTTCCACCAGAGCTTGACGTCAGGTATAGTTTTTCCACATAACTTGTAAAAACTGCACCTAAAATGACACTGAAGAGTTTTTTTTTTTAATTAGTGACATCCTCGTACGACTTTTTTATACATCCTCCCCTAACGCTAAACCAATTTGGCCACACTGTAATCTCTAGTCTCTACATAGCGGGCTGGTAGGTATAGGAGCGTCTTGCTATGCTGCACCATAGCTGGCTAGTGATTCTCTTTTCGCTAGAAATGGCATTAATCATTATCTCCACTGGCGAAAATGGCACTTGACATCACCGAATGCAACGTTCATGTTGTTAGGATACATACAATCAGGAAGATTACGCGAATTAGGTAGGCAAACGTGGAATAAAATAGGTGCTGGATGTTTTGGTTTTGGTGCTGAATCAGCAAACAGCAAATAGGGGAGAGTGGGGTAAGATGCCCAGGGTGGGAAAGACGCCCCACCCCCTCTAGCGGGGAAACAAAGAATCGAACCTGGAAATTAATGTTCTTAGCGTAAAGCGGAAGCCTGCCTTGTTAACTGCACACAAATTTGCGAAGCTCAGTTGGGCAACGGCTGGCTGGTGATTGCATGTTTTTTATTTGCTGCTTTCAAAAAATATTTTGGCGTCAAAACATTGTAAATATCAAAGAAGGTAGATAATTTTTGCGTCCCTTGCTATAGTCGTGATACATTAACATGCGTGTACTGTGTCCCAAACAGTTTGTTTCAGGGTTTAGCTTTATGGCTAACAAATGGTGCTGATTTAATGTTACTTCCGTACCTTGGGGTAAGATGCCCCCTGTCCTGATGGGGAAAGACGCCCCCCTAAATCCGTAGCTGTCCTTCAAGCAGCCCGTCAAATCATTTATTACATACTTGTGATGAGAGACAAAAGCCGATCTGGGACTATTGAGAGTCCGGTACGGTCGGGTGCTCCCCATGCCGGTCTTTCGGCCCACACAGCGACTTTTTGGGCGGCATCTGACTCTGAGAGCCCTCACGACGGCCTCTGTGGGCCCCATTATTGGTTCCAGGGCCCCTCATGACATCCTTTGAGGGCTCCCACGTTGGCTCCACGGGCCGCGCTGGCATCTGAGGTCCCCACGATGGGCTCGAGGGCCCTCAAGCATCATAAAGACCTATAAGGGTCCCACAGTGGTCTCCGAACGCCACCACGGAGGCTTGTTTGGCCACGCTGGACTATGATGGCCCTAACGATGACCTCTGAAGCCCCTTACGACTACTTTTGAGGGCCCTTACGATGACGTTTGGTGTCTACTGCAGGCTCGAAGGGACTACTGATTCGTTCAGGCGATTCACGTGCCTATTTATGTCACCTATAGTGCAGGGGGCATCTTACCCATCGCCAGGGGGCGTCTTTCCCACCCTGTGGGGTAAGATGCCCCCTTTCACTTCTTCAGGAAAATGCTTAATAGCAAAAAAATTATCATATTTCAGGCACGAAAGTGTGATATTTTTGGAGAAAAATGATGTCGGCTTCCGTTGTAACTCCAAGTTTTGGCTTTCCGATCGTCATTTTCGAAAAATATATGACATAGTCAAACCCTGGGCATCTTTCCCCACTCTCCCCTACGGAGTTCAACTAGACGATCTGGCAACTTTAGGCTGTGTGGAAGCAATTAGGTGCCAGATACAGATATTAGGGTCGAATAAGCATTTTGGGGCTGATCAGCAATTAGGTGCCAGAAACAGCTTTTTAGGGACCAGAAACAAATATTCCCCTTTTTATTTCTGTTGGTTGGAGTTTTTATTCAAAAGATTTCGGTCTATACCATTGATATTTACTGAAAATACCTTCGCTTGAATAAATTGCAGATATTTGGCAACTGAAGTGTTAGGTAAGCCTAAATAATATGTAAAAAGGTAAGAGACACCCTGATTATCATTTGAGAAACGAAAATATATGAATTTTCTTTATAAGACTCGCTCAATATGCTACTCCGCGGTTTATGCCCCGAGGGTGTCCGAGGGTTCCCGTTAGTTTGTCGTTGGCGCTCGGCTCGTGCGCGAGCCGACGTCACCGCCTGTGACGTCGGCTCGCGAAATACGTCATACCCTGCACACAAAATAGCCGGCTGCCGGACAGCGCTCTGGGAACTAGATGTGTCGCAGCGCCCAAGCCCAGGCGGTGCTGTCGGGGCGCCGTTCCCCCGCCCCAGAGTGGTGCTACCGGTCCCGGCGAGACGTTCAGAGCGCGCGCTGGCCGGAGCGGCGTTGCAGAAGCGCCGCGTGATGGTCCCAGTCGCGTGGCCGAGGAATCGCATGCTCTCAGCGACACCGAAGAGGACCTGCTCATGGACAACGGTCAGCGCCGAGCGTCGGTGTCTCCGCGTTCGGGCTCCGGCGATGAGGTCCACGGGATGGGTGCTGGACCGAGCACCGGCCCTGCCGGCGCTACCGGGCCGCGCGCTGGCCCCAGTAAACAGGGACAAACTCAATAAACAGGGACTGGTGTTTAGCGTAACAATTGAGTGTTTGCCAATGAAGCAAAATGTAATAGACAATTTTCATCCAAGGTTGTTTTCAGCAACTATTAAAGAAGCACAGTTAAGCAGCACACGCAAGGTGTCATAGCATAATGTCAAATTCGGCCTTTTAAGGGTGGAATTGTGCTTTTCAGGACCTTTTGAACACAGGACATGTAATATGACGGGTGAATGAAACAGTTGGATATGTGCATCACTGACAAGGCAGGTGGATATATCTACCTGCCTGGTGGATCATATATGATCAACACTAACAAGTTGAAACTAGAAAGCTAAATATTCAGCGATATCAGTTCCTTGTGACAAAGCAAGATTCTTTAAGCAAGGATATGTCTTTGAAAGTGGCAAAAAGAGGCTGAGGCTTCTACTTTAAAGGGACCCTCCCACCTTAACATTAGATTTGAGTTGAGATAGCCAAACGGGGTCCCTGGCTCACAATTACCGGTTTCGGCACTCACAACATCGAGAAATGTCTTAAATCGGAAATATTGAATTTCAAAATTGCAGCATTTTGATTCAGAGGGGCTAATGCTAAGGAATACCCCTCTGAATGTGTGACGTCAGCGCAGATATCTAACAATTTTTAAATGTTTGACTAAAACGTTTTGTAGCACGCGGTGGTATATGCTATTTGCGCGCAACATCTGCCGCAAACGCCGCACTTCTAAAATAAAGTCGCTAGAAACAGCGGAGATCCCAAAAAAGTAAACAAAAGTAAAAGTCTAATATCTTGAAAACCAGTGAATATTTTTCGGTGAAATTTGGTAGATATTCGTTTTCGCTCTTTCTGAACCGAGCGACATCACTTTCATGCCAATTCATAAACTTTTTTGAAGGTGGGAGGGTCCCTTTAATATTTGTTAGCTGACAGTACACTGTACAGTGAATTTTAGCTGACAGAAATTATTTTAGCTTCCATCACTAGTTTTAGCTGAGAGAAATCCAACCATTCAAAGCATTCGGACTAAATTTATATAAAAATTATTGACTGTTACCAGAGGAAGTAATATCGGCCAAAATAAACAAATAATTTCAAAAACAAGTTAGATAGACACTGCCAGAATGAAGATGGAAGACGAAGTCATGTGTGCATCAAATGGATGAAGTCTAACTAAAGCCTATACCTAGTATGCAACTTTTAACCCGCGCCCTGCTGGGGGGGGGGTGTTTGAACACCCCCCCTTGTGGTTTTTTGCGAATATCTCAAAAACGGCGGCGCGGAGCGCCGCCGTTTTTGGTACACCTTATAATACATCAATTCTACACATGTTGTGAAAATTTCAGACCAAGGTCATTCAAGGTCAGGTCACCAAGTCACTTGAAGTGACCTCACCTCATAAAAACTTTCAATGTCTGTCATAGCTACACCGAGTGACCGATCGCTTTGAAACTTTCAGCGATTGCTGAGAGCAATAGCATGTACAAAATGTATATCTCAGAATTTTGATATTGATGACCTAAGGTCAGGTCAATTTTGCGACCTCCCCATTATAAGTCAATGGGAGAAAATTGAAATGCGCCTCTTTTGGATGAAAGACATTATAAACACTCCCAAACACCGAATTACAAGTGGTTTAGACACACTGAACTTGAAAATGGTGTCCGTGACCCTTGTTTATGCCCTGAGGTCATCTTAGGTCACGAATGGTATCTAACAGTTTTTCGCAAATAACTTTTGATAGAGGCATGCTAGAGCGATGAAAACGCCTTAGATGTGTTCAGCTCGACGATACGGATCGACTGATATGCAACATGACCCTTTCCGGTCAGGCCATGACCTTGACCTGAGGTCAAATTTTCAAGTTGACCTTTCAAGGTCAAGTCATAGTTCATTCGATGCGTCTTGACGAGAGGAACACGATGCCGGTAAAAGTAAGCTCGTACAAGGCTTGGGTCAAAAGTTATTGCAGAAAAACTGTTTTCGAAAAAATCGGCTATTTTTGCAGTTTTTGCCCCCTGCATGCAAAACCGTTGACGTTAGGTCAAATCTGAGAGAATTACTCAGAAAGGGCGTTAATAGGGCTATCGAATGCGCTTTTCCGCGGCGCTGTAGCTCTATTGGTTCCCGAGTTATGCGTTGGCTTCTTGGAAATTTTCGACATTCGACCTGGAAATCGGCGAAATTTTGCCTTCAATGACCTCTGGTGACCTGACCTTTGACCTGACCAAAAAATTGACCGAAGTGATTTCGTCATTATTTTTGACGCTCTTTCGAACGCCGCCTTCCGCGTATCGCTACGTGGCCCAGGAGCCGAGTTACAAGGGGGGGGGGTGTTCAAACACCCCCCCCCCAGCAGGGCGTGGAAATCCAGGACCCCCAGCAGGGCGCGGGTTAACACTGAATTAGAAAAGCATGTGGTACTTTTCCTAGCTATATACAAAAATGGGGACTTTGAATCAGGATTGCAAATGAGTGAGGGCAAACTTTAAAAATGGTTTTGATTTTATCAACAAGTTAAGTGAGCTCCGTCACATCAATTACTCAACAGCTTTGAAAGATAAAGGCATGTACCTCATACCTGTACCATGATTTATTTACTGCTTCACAGCTCGATTAAATAGAATGAACAAGGAATAATTTTGTTTGGCATTTAGGCAAATAACTTGTTAAGTATTGATGAAATTGTATAAAAAATTCGCATCCAGATCTGAATTATTGAAACAAAGAGAACATGTCTTATCGTTTGTTTATTCCAAAGAAGCTTGGGCAATTAAAATATAACGAATTTGGCATGCTTCTTCCCCAAACACTTAAAAGATGCATGACCTCGGATTTTTTTTTGCTACTTCTTCTCGATGAGACTTCCTCGAACAATATATTGCAACTTTATGCACGTAATATACGACGCTAATATAAACATTATCTCTTACCTTTAATATGGAAGGAAAAACTCTACATATGGTAGTTCGACAGTTCTTGCGCAATAAATTTCTGGCGCATGTTGAATTGACGAGCGAGCTTTGCGTTTTGCGTGGCACGTTGCATGTGGGATAGTTTCTTAAAAATCGTAAACTATTTGCTTAGGTATTTAGTAGGTATTTTGTTCTTTGCTGAATGCTAGAGAACGGAAATCCTAAGTGCTAAATTGGTCAGACAATCCATTCAAGGTGATTCTGCTACGCAAAGGACGCAAAGGATAATCGTGAAAATAAGTAAGAAACAGGTCAGTTGGGGAAACTACGAGGCGAATGTCAAAAAATGGATTGGTCAATAAATGGACTTTTGATGACCATATATGGGCATAAATGCAGCCCCCGCTACTAAGGGTGAAAAACGGTATAACAAGCCGGTACTTGCGGTATCACGTCCACTTATTGGAGAGAAAAGGCTTCAGTTTTTCACTAGGAATTAGTGTGATTTGATTACATTCGGCGAATTGACTCGAAAATGGCGATAGGAAAACGGCTTTTCTGCAGGTTCTGGGCGTCACAATCAGCTGGCTATTCAATAAATGGATTGGTTTTATGAAAGAAAATTGTTAAAAGATTTAATTTAATTACAATAAACAAAAATATTTAATTCTAAAATAATAACTTAACTACAATTAGAAAAACCATAAACAAAATAATAAAAATAGTGGCATTTTTAAACCACGGTACTGCTTACATTTCTTGGCGCGTCTGTTTCAATCCGCCATATTTGCCAATCACGGTTTGACCTTGCGTTGTAACTCTGCGATTTAGAGCCGCCAGTTAATTATGCACCGGGTGAGTGTAGGTCTTGTGTGGTTAAAAAACATCATTATGCCTTATTTTTTCATTTGAATGCTGAAATTCATTGAAAAGATGAAGTTGTCTGATTTTATGACCATATATGGTCATCGCCCCGCCCACTCCAGCCGCTGATTGGCTAATCCAATTTTTGTTTGGCTCCTCGTAGTTTCCCCAACTGAGGTCCGTTGCTCTGAATATTGAATACCAATAGGTACCTAACTACTGTTGCTGATACTATTACACGATGCATATGTACGTCCCTACATACATACATACGTCCCCTCCGTGGCCGAGTGGATTAAAGCGCCGGAATTCGACGCTTAGCCGGTAGTGAGAGCCCGGTTCAAGCCCCGGTGCGGGCGGCCACATTTAGCTCCTACGTGTAATGGCGTGCGTGTCTGTGGCAGGGGCCGCACAGAAGCCAGGTAACGTGAGTGAGCGGAGGGGGCCGTGTCCAGTCGTGAGGGCACGTTAAACGTTCGGACAAAATTCTGCCATACAACTGGAATTGCGCGATCGGGTGGTGGGGTCAGGGTCAGCACAACAAGCTATGCTTAGTGCGGGCTCTGATTCCTCAAATCCACCCATTCAACCATTCGGACTAAATTTATAAAAAAAATGTAAATGTGGCTCGTTGTGCATTCATCATGTTTTGGGTTGCTTGTAAATATTTTTAAGTACCTATTAGGGAAGGTGGGCATAGTTCTGACACTTTTTCTTAAGATGTCATTTCCTTCATAACTATTCAGGTCTGGCAAATTGCAAATAACAGTGCCCCTGTTGGGCCCTTGTGTGGCTCTCATATTTATCATGAGTTCGCTTGAAATGTGAAAGTACCAGACGTAAAAATGTCAGGTCGGGTGATTTAAATATCCGAAATCCGAATGTACCCCACCCTTTGGCCCGTGGGATAAAGTCGGGAAGAGGGTGGGGCAGCTTCAGACAGTAGTCAGTTGGGGAAACTACGAGGAGCCAAACAAAAATTGGATCAGCCAATCAATGGCTGGAGTGGGCGGGGTGATGACCATATATGGTCATAAAATCAGACAACTTCATCTTTTCCATGCATCCTAGCATTCAAATGAAAAAAGAAGGCATAATAATGTTTTTTAACCACACAAGGCCTACACTCACTTGGTGCACAATGCACTGGCGGCTATAAATCGCAGAGTTACAATACAAGGTCAAACAGTGATTGGCAAATATGGCGGATTGAAACAGACGCGCCAAAAAATGTAAGCAGCACCGTGGTTTGAAAATGTCATTATTTTTATTATTTTTATGGTTTTTCCAATTTTGGTTAAATGATTATTTTGAAATTAAATATCTTTATTTATTCAAATAAAATTAAACCTTAAAACAATTTTCTTTCAAAACACCAATCCATTTATGGAATGGCCAGCTGATTGTTATGCCCAGAACCTGCAGAAAAGCTGTTTTCCTATCGCCATTTTCTAGTGAATTCGCCAAAATTAATCAAATCGCGTTAATTCGAAGTGGAAAATGGAAGCCTTTTCTCTGATAAGTGGACGTGATACCGCAAATACCGGCATGTTATACCGTTTTTCTTCCGTAGTAGCGAGGGCTGCATTTATGCCCATATATGGTCATCAAAAGTCTATTTATTGACCAATCAATTTTTGGATCTTCTCCTCATTGTTTCCCCAACTGTAGTGTCCTCTTGTTATGCCACAGTTTCATTCAGTTACAGTGTGATTTTACTGTACCCAGGTATCTGATGTCAAATTTCAAAATGTCACATATGTTCAGTCTGTGTTCACCACTATGGTAGATGAAACCTTGTATCTACCTATTGGGGACTTGTCATCCTCCTCCCGATACATGCACACATACTTACCTAAACACCCACAATTCTAATGATGCATTTATTTATCCCATGTTAAATGTTGATACAGTTATAGATGTGCACCTTACCATTTATTTCTTATGAAAGTATGCATTATTGTTCTATGAAAAGTTTGTCTGCATGGTTCTTGTGTTATCAAATGCTGTAGGCTATATTTAATTTGATGCAGATCACTAACTCAGTTCATTCTGACACACTGCTACTGCTTATTATTTTTCCTGAGCAATTTCACTGTTTTTCTAAATCACACCCTGCGTCCTGCGTTTCTCAGACGGCAGTGATGTCTGGCTCGGACGACGGCCAGGACGCGGAGAGCACGCTGTCTCAGCGGCTGGACCGGTGCCTGCAGCTGGTACAGGAGGTGCGCGACGCCTCGGTGCCCTCCTCCGACCCGGAGCTGCAGGTCAGTAGGTACCTCCTGCCCGGAGCTGCAGGTCAGTACATCCTCCTTGGGACGGTAGGTACCTCCTCCGACCCGGAGCTGCAGGGTCAGTAGGTACCTCCGACCCGGCGCTGCGGGTCAGTAGGTACTTCCTCAAACCCGGAACTGCAGGTCAGTACCTCCTCCTGCCCGGAGCTGCGGGTTGGTACCTCCTCCTGCCCGGAGCTGCGGGTCAGCAGTGGCTTACAACTCGTATCCGCCACCAGGGCCACAGGCTCTGACTCTGACCCAGGACATATGGTCACTTACGTACCTCCTGGACCATTAGCTGCTCATCCAACCCTGCGCAAACAGAATGGAAATATGCGTCTTAACCTAAACCTGAGCTGCCAGTGTCTCTCCCGTCCACGGAATACAAATCGACTTCCTAGCACAGACTATGCTCTTTTGCTGTCTGTCACATTTCTACATTTTCTTTTATATTCTATTTCACTTACATCCTACATGTCCGGCTATCAGAAAATTAGAACTTCTCACCAAAAGTATTATAATCGTTGATGAAAGCAAACTATCAGAATGACCAAAAACTCCTAGGCCAATCCTTTTACTTCTCCTTTATCTTTATCTCTCTCACCTCAGTTTACTGTATTTAGCTATAATTTTGCTGAAAGCTCCCTCTTTTTTCGTCAAAGTCTAATCAACCATATATTGGCAGGAGTACTCCCCCTCCGTCCCTCAGAGTACAGAACGCTCGGCCATCTTGGGCCTGGAGTCGCTCGCGGCGGGTCTGGGTCTGTTCTCACCCCTCAGAGTACAGAACGCTCGGCGATCTCCGGCTTGGAGTCGCTCACGCGCCGGGTCTGTTCTCACCCCTCGGCCCTCTCCTGTCCCTCAGAGTACGGTACGCTCGGCCATCTCGGGCCTGGAGTCCCTCCCGCTCCGTGTCTGGGTCTGTTCTCTCCCCTTCCCCCGTCCCTCAGAGCACGGTGCGCTCGGCCATCTCGGGCCTGGAGTCCCTCACGCCGGGTCTGTTCTCACCCCTCAGAGCACGGTGCGCTCGGCGATCTCCGGGTTGGAGTCCCTCACGCTGCGTGTCTGGGTCTGTTCTCACCCCTCGGCCCTCCCCCGTCCCTCAGAGTACGGTACGCTCGGCGATCTCGGGCCTGGAGTCGCTCACGCGCCGGGTTTCGTCTGCCGGGCTGTTCTCCAGTAACGAGTCTGTTGAGGAGCTGCCGACCGGCTCCCTGCGCTTCCTGCTGCTGCCGGCCCTGCTGGGAGAGCTCACCTGCCGGCTGGCGCACGAGGACAGGATGGAGGTGAGGAGGGGGGGGGGGAGGGAGAGGAGGGGGTGACGGCGCTACTGGGAGAGCTCACCTGCCGACTGGCGCACGAGGACAGGATGGAGGTGAGGAGAATAGGGGGGGGGGGGCAGGATGGAGGTGGGGAGGGGGGAGAGGATGGACAGGATGGAGGTGAGGAGTGGGGAGGACAGGAGGTGAGGAGGGGGAGGACAGGATGGAGGTGAGGAGGGGGAGGACAGGATGGAGGTGAGGAGTGGGGAGGACAGGAGGTGAGGAGGGGGAGAGCTCACCTGCCGACTGGCGCACGAGGACAGGATGGAGGTGAGGAGGACAGGGGGAGGTGAGAGGACCGAATGGAGTTGGGGGAAGGGAGGAGAAGGGCTGTAAGAAGGGTTAGAGAGAGGCAGGAAGGGGGGACGAGATGGGTATTTAGAGTCGGGTCAATAGCGGATCGGGGGGGGGGGGGGGATGAGCATCATGAAATTATGATCATGGATACTCAGATTTATTGTCACCCTGTGGATTTTCTGTCTTTTTTCATTTGTTGCATACACTTGAGATCTCCCGGTGACATATTTCATTTTTCATCTGTTTGGGTTAGTTTGGTCGGTTTTTCGAAAACAGTAGATAGGCGGTTAATAACCTATTTCTGCTTTATTCTCAAATTTTGCCATTTTTTATGGATCACCGGCGTGTATTTTTTTTTCCCACTGATCCGTCAGTTTTTAGCGCTGTTTGTTGCGCCCTCTCCTCCGCTGTGTTTACTGTATATGCAGATATCGCCAGGTCCTTCGCTTGCGGTCGTAGGCGGCTTTGGCTAGTGATTCAGGGTAACTTCAGGACGGTCCCGCGCCGCAGGAAAACTGCTGGGATTTCCGAGCGACCGCTGACGGAAGCGGCAAAAAGACGCTAAATCCTCCGTGAATGATTCATTGCAGATCGGGGACGGGTATAAGCCTGTTATGACCGGTGTGACCGAGTAATTTCCGCCTGAAAGGGAAAACGCGCTGAGCACTTTGCTTGATGAAATAGCGTTTGAGGTGTTTTGGATTGCCTATAGAATGTACGGAATGTCGTATAGGCATACTGAAGTTAAGTACGTGCTTCGAATCGAGAGTAAATGGAATATTTTCATCGTGATGCAGATTTCAACGATGAAATGCGAGAAGTTATGCAAACGCACCGAGCTTCTCTCACGCTTAAAGGTAGTGTGCCACCTTTGAAAGATTTCCCATTTTATTTTTCCTAGGAAAAGAAGCTTCTGTTTTTACCTAATATCGCAACAAAAATCAAAAATGGGCCTGGAATAGTGCCTTTTTCGCCTAAAAGTTTATCGGTTTTTCGATATGTATAACAACTGTAGTGGGCTGAGCTGCAAACAGGCGTCGGCAACAATCGCGAATGCGGCGCACATGTGACAATAAGCAAAGGTCATTATAGAGTTACGACGTACGGGAATGAGTTATCAGCTGTCTAATCGTAGACAACACAATGTCGAGCCTTAAACTGTAAGCCTGTATTGGTATTGTTTCTTTTATTTGGCTGTCGAACATTATTTATGGTTTGAAATATGATTTTATGTAAAATAATTGATATGGAAAAGCCGTCTCTTAAGTTATGACCCCATTTCACCACACGCAAGTGGCAGAAATGACAATGATCAGCTGACGCATTTTTCTTGGCCGAAGTCAGAGCGCGCGGCCCGACGCACCACCATCGCACCACAAAGTATGAGCAGAAGCCGCGCCCAAAGCCAGGGCCCCGGTAACGTGAGGTAGCCGAGTCGGTGCAGCGTGCGCTGACCCAAGCCGGGGCCGCAGCTTTGGGCGCGGTCTACCGCATCCCCCCGGGCTATCACATGACACCGGGAGGACGCGCGGCCCCGGCTTGGGTCAGCGCACGCTGCCCCGACTCGGCTACCTCACGTTACCGGGGCCCTGGCTTTGGGCGCGGTCTACCGCACCACCTAACAGGCGTGTTCGAAACCGCAGGAGATGATGATGAACGGGTTTATCGAAACTTGATTGGATGAGCATATCGGTAATAGCGATTTCAGTGTGTGCATTTATTGTTCATAGTGGTGTGAAATGTGGTTGGGGTACGACCGACAACCCGTCGGGGCGAATTTCGCACTGGGGTACTCAAAATTTGAAGAATTTAAGACGTTTCCATGAGTTTTGAAGGTATGGATAAGTTCTAAAAATCCGGTTCTCCTTATCTGGGCCATTAACTCCATACGGTCCAGGAAAGCTGGCACACTACCTTTAACCGCAATGTATATTTTCCTGTTGATTAACGCACACATTCCTATTGATATCCCCCCCCATTCCCTGTTCCACGCTACACTCGATCAGTGTCTCACATCGCCAGGGTACTTCGTTAGAGGTATTTCCCCCACCATCGGTTGTTACCCATTACCCGTCATTTTCCCCATTTGTCCTTCCTATCGCCGAGGTCTCCGCTCTTTAGGAACTTCCGTGGCTTAGGCTCCTGCTGTGAGGTATCAGATATAATTGCATGCATCCGGGCGAAGTTGAATCATAACTAGGATTATTTCGGTGTCGTCTCCCTGCAATACACCTAACCGTTTCACCTTTTTGCGCCATTTCCCATGACTCACTCAACCCCCTGTTTTCCCCCTTCGGCTCTGAGCTGACCGGTATAGCGGAGGTTTACTACAGGGACCCCCCCACCGCTGGTTCTTATCCCTCTATTATCCCCCTGTTTCTCCCCTCAGCTGATTGGTATAGCGGAGGTGTACTACCGGGACTGGTTCTTACCCCTCTGTTACCCCCCATCCCCTGTTTCTCCCCTCAGCTGATTGGTATAGCGGAGGTGTACTACAGGGACTTTCTGCAGCGTTGGTTCTTACCCCTCTTTTACCCCCGTTTCTCTCTCCCTACCTCCCCCAGCGTTGGTTCTTACCCCTCTGTTACCCCCCTGTTTCTCCCCCTCAGCTGATTGGTATAGCGGAGGTGTACTACCGGGACTGGTTCTTACCCCTCTGTTACCCCTGTTTCTCTCTCCCTCAGCTGATTGGTATAGCGGAGGTGTACTACCGGGACTGGTTCTTACCCCTCTGTTACCCCCTGTTTCTCCCCTCAGCTGATCGGTATAGCGGAGGTGTACTACCGGGACTGGTTCTTACCCCTCTGTTACCCCCCCCCCCTGTTTCTCCCCTCAGCTGATTGGTATAGCGGAGGTGTACTACCGGGACTGGTTCTTACCCCTCTGTTACCCCCTGTTTCTCCCCTCAGCTGATTGGCATAGCGGAGGTGTACTACCGGCACCTCCCCCACCGTTGGTTCTTACCCCTCTGTTACCCCCTGTTTCTCCCCTCAGCTGATTGGTATAGCGGAGGTGTATTACCGGGACTGGTTCTTACCCCTCTGTTACCCCCGTTTCTCCCCTCAGCTGATTGGTATAGCGGAGGTGTACTACCGGGACTGGTTCTTACCCCTCTGTTACCCCCCCCCCCCTGTTTCTCCCCTCAGCTGATTGGTATAGCGGAGGTGTACTACAGGGACTGGTTCTTACCCCTCTGTTACCCCCCGTTTCTCCCCTCAGCTGATATGTATAGCGGAGGTGTACTACCGGGACTGGTTCTTACCCCTCTGTTACCCCCTCTCTGTTTCTCCCCTCAGCTGATCGGTATAGCGGAGGTGTACTACCGGGACTGGTTCTTACCCCTCTGTTACCCCCTCTCTGTTTCTCCCCTCAGCTGATTGGTATAGCGGAGGTGTACTACCGGGACTGGTTCTTACCCCTCTGTTACCCCTGTTTCTCTTTCCCTCAGCTGATTGGTATAGCGGAGGTGTACTACCGGGACTGGTTCTTACCCCTCTGTTACCCCCGTTTCTCTCTCCCCCTCAGCTGATTGGTATAGCGGAGGTGTACTACCGGGACTGGTTCTTACCCCTCTCTTACCCCCGTTTCTCTCTCCCTCAGCTGATTGGTATAGCGGAGGTGTACTACCAGGACTGGTTCTTACCCCTCTGTTACCCCTGTTTCTCTCTCCCTCAGCTGATCGGTATAGCGGAGGTGTACTACCGGGACTGGTTCTTACCCCTCTGTTACCCCCTGTTTCTCCCCTCAGCTGATTGGTATAGCGGAGGTGTACTATCGGGACTGGTTCTTACCCCTCTGTTACCCCCTGTTTCTCCCCTCAGCTGATTGGTATAGCGGAGGTGTACTACCGGGACTGGTTCTTACCCCTCTGTTACCCCCTGTTTCTCCCCTCACTGATTGGTATAGCGGAGTTGTACTACCGGGACTGGTTCTTACCCCTCTGTTACCCCCGTTTCTCTCTCCCTCAGCTGATTGGTATAGCGGAGGTGTACTACCAGGACTGGTTCTTACCCCTCTGTTACCCCTGTTTCTCTCTCCCTCAGCTGATTGGTATAGCGGAGGTGTACTACCAGGACTGGTTCTTACCCCTCTGTTACCCCTGTTTCTCTCTCCCTCAGCTGATTGGTATAGCGGAGGTGTACTACCGGGACTGGTTCTTACCCCTCTGTTACCCCCTGTTTCTTCCCTCAGCTGATTGGTATAGCGGGGGTGTACTACCGGGACTGGTTCTTACCCCTCTGTTACCCCCTCTCTGTTTCTCCCCTCAGCTGATTGGTATAGCGGAGGTGTACTACCGGGACTGGTTCTTACCCCTCTGTTACCCCCGTTTCTCTCTCCCTCAGCTGATCGGTATAGCGGAGGTGTACTACCGGGACTTTCTACAGCGGTGCCGCGACTACGGTATAACCGAGGCCGAGATCCCGGCTCCCCGGTCCCGAGGGGAGGAGCCCGACCCCCCGGCGGCGCGGCACCCGGCGCAGCAGCCGCGCGCGCCCACTATGAGGGATCTGGCCACCATGTCCAAACAGCGGGAGGAGCGACTGAGGAGGTACCGCGAGCAGAAGGAGCTGGAGAAACAGCTGACCGAACTGCAGGTGAGAGAGGGGGAGGGAGGGGGAGGGAGGGCGGAATAATGAAAGGAAGGGAATGGAAGGGAGCGAGGGAAGCCAAACTAGTGGCTTTGGTAGTTTTATGCTTGTTAACTTTTTCATCATTTCACGCATAGTTTTGCGTCTTAATTTCCTGACACTGACGGGCGCCGATGAGCAATTAGATAAGGTCATTCCCTCCCCCATCAATCTCCACCTGACAATGTCGCCTTGTCTGTTAACTCCTTTTTCGCTTCATGATCAGTCATTATATTTTGACGGATTGACGGAATCCAGTTTTACTGTTGAGGCGCTGCTGACCCTTCAACCCTCGAACAAGGAAACCACAGAACAAAACATAGGCATTGCTCTCGATGGTGGTTAGCTGTGTTTGTCACAGTGTTATCACGATCACGATGTTATCACGTCACAATAATTGACGTCAGATAATTGTTGAACTCCTATCAAGGCCGGTCAAGGCTGTTGTTGATTCTCGCTAATAATAGTGCATGCGTACCTCGTCGGCCATACATAGTACGAGGCCGTCCCTTTGTCTGCTGTAGAGCCATTCTCGCCCACGCCCTTGAGCGGACATGCGTGCTCGTCAACTCCGGGTGCCCTGGCAACCCCCGGCGTTGTTGCCGCCTCGTAGAATAAGATAGATAGATATAATAAATTTATTTCATTAAGCAGAACACGTACAGAACAATGATCGCCAATTGGTGCAAAAGCAATCTTGCTTAAATCGCAGCACCAGTTTCGGCTCTTATGTGCTATCGCCCGAGTCGGATCACCTCACCACTGCACGCACGCCCGCGCCGCACCCGCAGCGACCGCCGCCACGCCGCCGCCACCGCCGCCGACCCGCCCGACCACTCCGGCTCCGGCCAGGCCCGAGGGGCCAGCCCGCCAACCCGATAGACTACCTGAACCGTCCTGTATCGGATAAGAATTTTTGAAAGAGCTGGGCCACCACTCGTTTGCCGCCATCCCGTCTCAATGTTCCGCCCGCCCAGTCAGTGTTCCCTGCGGGCGGGTAGACAGTCCCAAAGAGTCCGTTTAATAATTTGAGGAGCTGGTATCATGCGAATGACGGTCGCCTTAGTAATGCATATCCTGTGATATCTCATTAATCACCCTCCCGGGACTTTATTACCGGCTGTACCTCCGGGTCTTAGGGTCGATGAGCAATGCATGATCCATGGTGCAATCTTTGACGCACAGACCTCAGTTGTCCGTACTAAGTCGCGAATGATAACGATATGACTATTCTCATTGTTAGAGAAGTGGTTTTGCCATCTGAGCTCACGGAACGCACCTTTGAATTTTTACAGCCCCCCCCCCCCCCCCACACGCACACAAAATGAACACAAGTTTGAAAGCCTAGCACAAACAGTCAGCGGGCACGAGTGAGCACGATTTTTGTTTCACTAGTTGGCCGACCACCAGTTGCTAACGAAATTTTGAGGAACTCGTAATTAAGATGACTGATCAAGTTGTTTGGTCATGTAAACAATCAGGGATGTATTGAAGCCGGCTGAAATTGACAGGTTTAAACCAGCTTGAATTAAAAAAAACCACCTTCAGTCCAAACATCTACTATAACTGGAAGTCAGTACCGTGTTATTTGGTATTATGTCGACGTTTTGGCATATGATTATGTTGACAATCTGGTCAGTAGGAAACTAAGCTAAGAAACAAAGTAGGTGTAAGGCACAAGCACATTCCAGTCTTAACATTCGGTTTACCAATTGAAAGTCTCACTTTATTTTACATGTATGCATTCTGACCAATCGTCTGGGGCCTGGACTAGTAACACTAGAAAAACACAAAATGTCCCCAGAACTCACAAGGCACAGTACCAGGTACTAGGTAGCAGTACCTGGACACTGTAAGGGCAACGAACAGTAACGGGAAACTGGTTTCACTTTACTTACTGTACTCCAAGACCTATTATCCCATGAACCACCCATGTGAACAGTTAACTGTATAAAATATTGCAAGTTAGCATGAATAATTGAAAGGTGTAGATGGGAAATGTGAAGACAAGAAGCAGCATAGTGTAATGAAGCAGTTTACCGTCAAGTGATGTTACGAGAAGAAAACGTACATAAGTGGCATTTATTATGTTGGTGCATACTGGTTTAAACCAGGGTGATTTGATTTACTATGAACGTCAAACCCCTTGAGACCCCACTTTTTTGCGATAATTTTTAAATGCGTCAACTTTCGTTGACAATATTCTGGCAATGCGTGTTTCAGAACCTGCCGAAACTTTTATTACTAAGGTATTTTGACGCCAAACGATTATGGAAGGTACTTCTCATTCACTCGTAATGTTAAGGTCAATTCAGGCCCGGGCAGAGGCTTGCGCTCGGCCACACTCGAGCCCCGCCACCAGCGCCATCTGCTCTAAATACCATCTACCAGCGCCCGATACCGCTACCAGCTACCGCCCACCATCAAGCCTGAATGGAGCGAGAGACGCGAGTGACCGGTCGCCGGGCAAGGAGCGCCGGAGGGGTAGGGCGGAGCTTAGCGCTGACGTCATTACGTGGCTCCGCCCCATGAGCGCGTAGCCTCTACCCAAACAGCAGATTCGTTCCGTGAAATTTAACATTACGAGTGAATGAGAAGTACCTTTCATAATCGTTTGGCGTCAAAATACCTTAGTAATAAAAGTTTCGGCAGGTTCTGAAACACACATTGCCAGAATATTGTCAACGAGAGTTGACGCATTTAAAAATTATCGCAAAAAAGTGGGGTCTCAAGGGGTTTGACGTCCATAGTAGTTTATGACAGCCGGCTTAATCCATGGATTAAACCTGTTTAAACCGGCTGCTGGCATAAATTTGCCAACCCTGTAACCAATAAGTTGTCCTTTTCTGGGGGGGGGGGGGGCAATCGAGCGAGCGCACTCATGAGTCCTCAAGCGCACTCATGAGCACTCGAACGCACTCATGAGCACTCGAACGCACTCATGAGCACTCGAGCGCACTCATGAGCACTGTGCGTGCTGAAGTTTGACGTGGTGCCCCCAGCTGGCTTGTGCGGGTCACCCTACTAACTGCCCCTAACCGTCTACCAAATTCGAGCGCAATAGGTCCAGCCCCTCTCAGGATGCAGTATGATGTTCCACTCCTCAGAAGCTATCAGTTGACCGGAACGCTAAGTTGTTGCCGGTTATCACACAATTAAGCGTGTCGATTATGACCATTGGGACAAAGCTATAAGTTGTGAACTCAGCCCGTGTGATGCGGCACAGCCTACCACTCCAGGCAAATAATTGCCTGTGAAAAGTGGAACATCGTCCTGTAGTCGACTATACATGGGAACGCATCGCCCGCTTTAATGTTCAGTTGGCTAAGTTTAGTGCGGTTCGTCTAGTCGTTGTAGAGTTTGATATTGTAAATGGAACGATTATCCCGGCACCGCCTTGGCTATTTCCGTACCCACGACAGCCTAGGGGGGGGGGGGGGGTGTCGGATCCGACCCCCCTGTTATCTCGAGAACCAATGGTCGTATCGAGCCCCGCGAGGCGGCGTTCGAAAGGTCTCTACGAGACCTTCCCAAAGCACTCTTAAGATTTTAAGATTGAGGTCAACTTTCGGGTCAAGGTCAGGTCAAAGGTCAAATTCAGGGGTTTTGCATGATTAGGCTTACGGACAGCGGAATCGATAGCTGCTGCTCGAAACTCACCAAAAATGACTTCAAAGGCCTAGTGAAGGTACCATGTGCGTATAGGGGTCATACTAAGTACGGGTCAAGGTCAGGTCAGGTCACGAAAGGTCACGGTTTTCACTTTCTGCTACATGGGCGTGCGACACATGTTTTATGGCTTATTTTTCACGCCGAATCCGTTGGTAATGGTTATATGTGACCCCAAGTCACTGTGCTGGTGATAAGTGTGCATTGAAAGCATAAAAAATCAATTATACCATACATAACTAAACGAGGGCCCAGAAAAAAGGTCAATTTTTCAACTTTTTATTTTTGACAAAAATGCACTTATCTAGACGAGCTTTGTCCCAGGAATCTAGTGGTGCCATTTGTTTTCACATGCGATGTTCAGAAGTGCCTCTAATTCACGAAAATGCTTATGACGTCACCGTGCCCTATGTATGTTGGAGCTATTTTTTACAATTTGGGGGTCAAAAATCAAGATAGAAAGTTGAAATTTGTGACATCTAATGTTCTAATAGAGGTCTATAACATATTTTCCGTTTTTTTTGGAATTTCCCAAAATTTTGGATTTTATTAGCTGTTTTCCAAAAAATATAGTGTTTTGAATTTCTAGGGGTAAAAAACGCATTTATGGAAAATCCGAGATAGCCATTTTAAAGAACTCGTTGTGCTGCGTCTATTCATGTCCTTAATTTGCAATTTGCTTAAAACCTCGATTTTTGGCGATTTTTTAAACATTTACCATTTTTTGACTGAAAACGCCATGTAGTTACATCACTAAAATCGATATATCTAAAAAAAAAAAATTGGATTTTATTCTTAAAAATTGCACAGGAGACGTTAAATTGATGGGGGAGAAGGTATGCCAAGTTTCAAGTAGATAGCGTAAGCAGTTCATGAGTTATTCAAGAAAAACGGAGGGGGGGGGGTCGGATCCGACCCCCCCCCAGGCGGTCGCGGGTTATGGCACCCCTAACTTGACACGTAGCATAAGACGTGTCGTTGATCCAAATTAGTGGTGCCAATAAAGGTTCAAGGTTCTATTTGCCTAAAGATGTCCGAAAACTACGCTACACTCAACATAATTATTCAATTTGCTTTTAGTGTGCTATTAGCCAAAGGCGTTACTCATATCGAGAGCTGAGCTTTCTATTTGCAGTTGTTTGCCCAGTGCTGTCCTAAGCCTGCTGCCTTTGAACAACTAAATTTCGAATTGGGCATTGCCGGAGCTCCGAAGGCTTGAGCTCCGATTGGCACCACTAATCCACATGCATCAGAAGTAGTTGAGACTTGAGTTGGATTTAAAAGATGGATATAGAAGACCACTTGTCAATCGGTCGAGTCGAGAGATTGTCGAGATACAAGGCTCTGTTAACCCTCGCCGGCCTAGAGGGGGTGCGTTCGTTCGTTTGGCTCGCGCCATGATATCCTCTCCCCATTTGCCCCAGCAGGCGATACGCCGCTCCAGTCCTGACAATGCGACGGTCAGGGTCGGTCGGCCATCGATGGTGTCACCTCGGGACCCTGGGGACCTGTGCTGACCGGGTCCACACCCGTGACCTGACCTGTGACACTGTCTCCCCCAGGAGGCGATGACCTGTGCTGACCCTGTCCACACCTGTGACCTGATCTGTAACACTGCCTCCCCCAGGAGGCGATGCGCCGCCCCAGTCCGGATAACGAGACGATACGGACCATTGCTACTTTCACCCCGGGACACTGGGGTCCTGCACTGACCCTGTCCACGCCTGTGACCTGTGACCTGTGACGTCCCCTCCCCCAGGAGGCGATGCGCCGCCCCAGTCCGGACGACGAGACGATACGCACATACTATCTGACGCTGCTGCGCCAGGCCGTCGGTAAGGCGCTGTCCGAACTGCAGAGCCTCGAGCTCGAGAAGCCCATCCTGGAGCACATGCAGCACCTCAAGACCAGGTGAGCGTGAGGGAAGGAGGTGGTGACATTGACAACAGGACAGGGAGAGGTGGGGTTCAGGGGCCTGAGAGCCGGAGCGGAGAGCGAGTGTTGGCTGATTGTAGAACATAAATTCGAGAAAAAAAATCGGGTTAGATATAATTGGATTAGGGATGGAGTATTTCAGAGTGCCTGTGAACAGTGAACAGTTAGTGTTTCGATGTCCGTTTTGTCGATGTTTTTTTCACTATTTCACGTTCATGACTGCGTCTTTTCCGATGATGTTGTGTGTATGTGTTTTTTTTTTTTTTGGTACGGTGTTAACGTGGTCTAATTACCCTCCCCCTCCCCCAGGGGCGGCGCGGCGGCGGCCGAGTCGCTCCGTTCGCCGGCGTCTGCGCCGCCGCTGCGGCCGGTGGTGATCACCCGCACTAAGCTGGAGGCGGAGGTGTTTGGCGCCGGCTACAGCAGCCTGCCCACAATGTCCGTGGAGGAGTTCTACGAACAGAGAGTCAGGGACGGAGTGTGAGTGCGGGGCGGAGAGTGGGAGTTAGAGTCAGGGACGGAGTGGGAGTGCGGGGCGGAGTGGGAGGTAGAGTCAGGGACGGAGTGGATCGTCGAGTCAGTTACAGAGTGTGAATCCGAGTCAGAGTGGCAGTCCGAGTTAGGGACTGAGTGAAAGCTTGGGCATTCCACGATAGATCGTACCACTTTTTTTTCCAATTTGGCACCCTCATCTCTCGGAATTTGACGAGAATTGGTCTCAGGGGTAATCAGGGGCTCTGAATCCACCTGTAACAATTTCAGGCTTATCAGATAAGTATTTTTTGAGTTATGGTGTACAACATTTTTGGATCTTGCTTTGCAGCGCTAAGTTTGGCGGGCTGTAACTCTAAGACGGATTATTCAAACGCCAAATGTTATATAACATTGAACTTGCAATGAAACAGAGATTAATATGTATTTTTTTAGTTTCGAAAAATACGCTATTTTTTATATATGACATATCGAGTTTTCTTTCATTTGTATTTTTTGGACTTTGGGACCAATTTTTTTTTTGAATTTTTATTTCTTAAAAAAAAAATATTTGTCTCATTGTTAACCCGCGCCCTGGTGGGGGAGGGCTATTTTTTGCCCCCCTCCAGACTTTTTGATATATCTCCAGAACCGCTGCGCCGATCGTCACCAAACTTTCAGTACCCTCCCGGACATCAATTTTACACATTGTGACCAAAAATTTTTCCAAAGGCTATGATAGGTTGGCCGGAAATGACGTCAGAGTGACGTCATGTTCTGCCGTTTTCGACCCAAAAAAGGGTTTCGCGGGAACAGCTGTCAGGCCTATAGCTTTGCAAATACAGAAAAATGATAAAGACATAAAAGCTGTAGAATCAACAGGGCTACAAAACTGCTATCTCGGATTTTTGAAATTTTTGGATTTTGACCCCCAAAAATCAAAAATATATTTTTTTTGCATATAATCGAAAAATCCAAAAAGTTTTTTGAATTTCGCAAAAACCGGAATATATGTGATAGTCCTTACCGCCTTCCATCCACATACCAAATTTGAGATCGATACCTCTTTTTTTGGCGAAGTTATAGCGAAAAAAACTGTTCAAAATTGATGACGTCAAATTTTCAAACTCAATTTTTAGCAATTCTAGACCCCGTAGCGCAAAACAAAGACCACCATTAGACTCCCCGTGACGAGCTGCATCGAATCAATACCCATTTTATGCAAAACTATCAACTTTAAAATTTGACCTTTTTTGGCCTGACCTTGACCTGACCTTGACCTGAACTTCACCAGAAAGTGACCTAAGCCGTACCTGATAGTCTTATAACCAATACCATTGAGTTGGAAATGAAAAATTGGCCATAAAACATGCATCACACAACCTTAGTAAAGTTGGGCTCATGTGACCTGACCTGTGACCCTTGGTGACCTGACCTGTGACCTGACCTGGTATTGTCAGTGACCTCTAATAGTAATATATCTACTAGGCAACTGACGCCCTATCGCTGATTCTCGACAAAATGCGTTTTCCTCGGTGTTATAGCGCATTCCCTAGAAGACCCGTGAACGGTGAAACATTTCATCTTTGACCTGACCTGTGACGTCATCGGTGACCCCGAGGTCAATGAAATTTGGTTTTCCTCGACAAATTTGACAGGCCTTTCGAACGCCGTTTGAATTTTGCGGATCCGTCCAGTAGTTTCGGAGATACGAGGGGGGGGGCAAAAAATAGCCCCCCCCCACCAGGTCGCGTTATAAACAGACCCCACCAGGGAGCGGGTTAAGAAGTATGCAAAAAATTAGGAAGGTGTTCTTTTTATAAATGTATTTATTTTACGTCACGATAACGGTTTCGAGTAGTGATATTGGGAGGGGAGCTTACAAATTGCGTGGTAAAGCTGCCTAGTGACATCACGGGTTACTGAAATTTCAATTGAAGTCTGAGTCATCTGAAAAAAGTGAAAAGAGGGTTTATCCAACCCTCTTTCCTATAAGCGCGAGGGTGAAAAAGGCTGTTTGGTTCTGACATTGTTTTGGACGCCAATGACCATAGCTGTCCGAGATGAAAGTTACAGGACGCATGCATGGTGTCCTCCAGAGGTCTCACAACTTGTATATCTGGGAATTTTTTAAGGTAACATGAGGTCAGGTCGGTCACGTGACATCGCTGTCAAAAGTCAATGGGGAAATATAAAAAACTGTTATTTTGGCGCCGATAATGATCTAAAACTATCTCACGTACATGGTATCGTGATTTCATGCACTCCTTGCAAAGTCCAATGCTTCACTTTTGCATTGTTAACCTTGCGTGACGTCATTTATGACGTCACTAGGGTCGCACGAGTTTTTCGTCAATAACTCCCGATCAAATGGAGCTAGAGAGTCGGGAAAGCCACCAATGGACTCGGGAAGACCTTCCGAATCGAATGATATGCCATATGATACCCTTTGCCCAGCTTCGTGACCTGAGGGGATCTGACCTGACCTTGACCCGAGGTCAACTACTTAAGTTGACCTCACCCTAGCAAAAAGTATACCATTCGATGCGCCTGAGCTAGGCGAACACAATGATGCCAAAATTGTGGCTCTGCGGCCATTTTTTTGCGAAGTTATTTACTAAAAACCGAACCCGTAACTTCAGTCACTTGACCTGGCCTCTGACGCTACCGGTTAACCTGAGACCTTAACCCGCGCCCTGCTGGGGGGGGGGGGGTGTTTGAACACCCCCCCTTGTGGTTTTTCGCGAATATCTCAAAAACGGCGGCGAGGAGCGCCGCCGTTTTTGGTACACCTTATCATACATCAATTCTACACATGTTGTAAAAATTTCAGACCAAGGTCATTCAAGGTCAGGTCACCAGGTCACTTCAAGTGACCTCACCTCATAAAAACTTTCAATGTCTGTCATAGCTACACCGAGTGACCGATGGCTTTGAAACTTTCAGCGATTGCTAAGAGCAATAGCATGTAGGTACAAAATGTATATCTCAGAATTTTGATATCGATGACCTAAGGTCAGGTCAATTTTGCGACCTCCCCATTATAAGTCAATGGGAGAAAATTGAAATGCGCCTCTTTTGGATGAAAGACGTTATAAACACTCCCAAACACCTAATTACAAGTGGTTTAGACACACTGAACATGAAAATGGTGTCCGTGACCCTTGTTTATGCCCTGAGGTCATCTTAGGTCACGAATGGTATCTAACAGTTTTTCGCAAATAACTTTTGATAGAGGTATGCTAGAGCGATGAAAACGCCTTAGATGTGTTCAGCTCGTCGATACGGATCGACTGATATGCAACATGACCCTTTCCGGTCAGGTCATGGCCTTGACCTGAGGTCAAATTTTCAAGTTGACCTTTCAAGATCAAGTTGTAGTTCATTCGATGCGTCTTGTTGAGAGGAACACGATTCCGGTAAAGGTAAGCTCGTACAAGGCTTGGGTCAAAAGTTATTGCAGAAAAACTGTTTTCGAAAAAAATCTGTTATTTTTGCAGTTTTTGCCCCCTGCAGGCAAAACCGTTGAAGTTAGGTCAAATCTGAGAGAATTACTCAGAAAGGGCGTTAATAGGGCTATCGAATGCGCTTTTCCGGGGCGCTGTAGCTCTATTGGTTCCCGAGTTATACGTTGGCTTCTTGGAAATTTTCGACATTCGACCTGGAAATCGGCGAAATTTTGCCTTCAATGATCTCTGGTGACCTGACCTTTGACCTGACCAAAAAATTGACCGAAGTGATTTCGTCATCATTTTTGACGCTCTTTCGAACGCCGCCTTCCGCGTATCGCTACGTGACCCAGGAGCCGAGCTACAAGGGGGGGGGGGGTTCAAACACCCCCGTTGTAGTCGGCGCGCCCTTAAGCCCCAATAAACAAACAAACAAACCCCCCCCCCAGCAGGGCGTGGAAATCCAGGACCCCCAGCTGGGCGCGGGTTAAAATCGGGTACCAATCGCTGCGACTTGTAACGGCACACACGCTCGTTTTTTTCCGCGAGGCTCTAGCTCCATTAGAAGCGAAACGGCGTGCTGGGGTCGTATCAACCCCTCCCAAACCCATTTTGTTTGCGGGAAAATGAGGAACTTATAGAAAGAACACCTTTCTAATTTTCTGCATGTCAATTTACAATGACATGAAGTTTTTTTTTTTTTTGAAAGAATAAAAATGTGAAAAATTTTGGTCCCAAAAGTCATTAGAGGCAAATGAAAAAAGGTTAAGGTTTTTGCTCAACAAGGAAAATTTTTCTTTGGAATTTTTAAATGTTAATATTAATTTTTGATTCATCGCAAGCTTAATGTTGTTTACTTTTTGTTGGTTGCTTAACCCGTTCTTGAGTTATAGGCCATCAAACTCACCGTTACAAACCGAGGTTAAAAAAATGTAATGCAATATAACTCAAAAAGTTTTGATCTGAGAAGTCTGATATTTTGCCAGGCGTCTTTGGGGCCTATGATTTACCCTCGGACCGATTTTCATTAAAATCTGAGAGATGAGGGTGACGGGCCTGGTACGATCTATCGTGGAATGCCCCAGCTGTGGGTGTCTCAATCAAGCTAGGTGTTGGGATCATTGATGATTTTTTGGGGGACGGGGGGGGGGTTGGAACCTCTATAATTTGTGTGATGTCTTAAAACAATTGCTTTCGGTCGGAATATATGTTTTTGTGATCTGATTTTAAATAACTTATTGGGTAACTGGCATAGTGCCCATGGCAGTCAGTTTTCGCCAGTTCTTTTTCTAGGTGACTGTTAGCAGAATTTGTGTCCGGTTTTAACCGGCTGTGTCCGCCAGGTTCCCGGGTGGCTGTCAGCAGGGTTTGTATCCAGTTATACCCAGTTTTAACCGGCTAGTCCGCCAGGTTCCCCGGTGGCTGTCAGCAGGGTTTGTATCCAGTTATACCCAGTTTTAACCGGCTGTGTCCGCCAGGTTCCCCGGTGGCTGCCAGCAGGGGTTGTATCCAGTTATACCCAGTTTTAACCGGCTGTGTCCGCCAGGTTCCCCGGTGGTTGTCAGTAGTGTTTGTATCCAGTTATACCCAGGTTTAACCGGCTGTGTCCGCCAGGTTCCCCGGTGGCTGTCAGCAGGGTTTGCTGTCAGCAGGGGTTGTATCCGGTTATACCCAGTTTTAACCGGCTGTGTCCGCCAGGTTCCCCGGTGGCTGTCAGCAGGGGTTGTATCCAGTTATACCCAGTTTTAACCGGCTGTGTCCGCCAGGTTCCCCGGTGGTTGTCAGTAGTGTTTGTATCCAGTTATACCCAGGTTTAACCGGCTGTGTCCGCCAGGTTCCCCGGTGGCTGTCAGCAGGGTTTGCTGTCAGCAGGGGTTGTATCCGGTTATACCCAGTTTTAACCGGCTGTGTCCGCCAGGTTCCCCGGTGGTTGTCAGTAGTGTTTGTATCCAGTTATACCCAGGTTTAACCGGCTGTGTCCGCCAGGTTCCCCGGTGGCTGTCAGCAGGGTTTGCTGTCAGCAGGGGTTGTATCCGGTTATACCCAGTTTTAACCGGTTGTGTTCGCCAGGTTCCCCGGTGGCTGTCAGCAGGGGTTGTATCCAGTTATACCCAGTTTTAACCAGCTGTGTCCGCCAGGTTCCCCGGTGGCTGTCAGCAGAGGATGTATCCAGTTATACCCAGTTTTAACCGGCGGTGTCCGCCAGGCTCTCGGGTCTGTCAGCAGGGTTTGTGTCCCGATATATCCAGTTTTAACCGGCTGTGTCCGCCAGGTTCCCCGGTGGCTGTCAGCAGGCGTCCAACCCCGCCCCTCCGGCCGGCCAGCCGGCCACCGCAGATGACAAGGACGGGGAACGGGTAAGTGGCGTTACGAATTCAAAACGCTGCAGCTCTAAGGTTTCGTCAGACAATTACTTTTTCTTGTGTTTGATAGCTACAACGATTTTATAAAACAGTTGCGTGCTGACCATTTAAATAAGCATTCATTATCCTGGTCTTCGATGCTTCGATAATCACCAGCAAACAATTTATGTTGTCTTTTTGTGGACGCCCTATAGGTGTGTGGTGGGTTTATTGAGGGGAAGATTTCTATCCCTTGAACACTTTTTCAGAGTTTTTGCCCCAAGGTCTAGTAAAAGCGCATATCAACACTTCAACGCGTATGGTGCTGTGCCCTGCAGAAGTCTAGATATTCGTATCCTCTCTGCATAGTGCGTATGCGATTACCGTTGGCCCGGCTGGTGGTCCCAGCTCTGAGCGCCTCCCGCCCTTCCAGGACCGTCTGGAGGAGACGGATGACGCGGCCACCCTGACGCGCGCCCGTCAGTTCGACGAGTACAAGGACACTCACAAACGGGGCGAGGGGAACCGCCACAACAGGAGCTAGGACCGGCCACGCGGCACCGACGGACTATGTTTTCTAATGGCGCCGCAGGGAGCTACGCGGTGCGACGGAGCGCCACCTATATGTGACGGATATAGGTGGCGCTGGCACCCTGCCATCTAGTGAAGACGCGATGAACTATTTCCTGGTGGGGGAACCGGTATGCAGAGGCGGCTTTCTGTTATTTGCGAGGACCCGTGTCAGGTGCTGCCATCCCGCAGTGCTCAGGTGCAGCTGAACTGTGTGAGCGGCCGCCGGACCGCGAATAACGCGGCCGGCGTCGCGCTGCTGCCATCTATTGAAGGTTGTGCCAAACTCTAGTTCGCCGGTCGCCGCAACGACAGGTGGGTCACGCCATTCGCCATTCAGTGCAGGAGTGGGGTGAGCCGAGTGTTTCTGTGGGTGGTAGGGTCAGGCGCCGTCCTGCAGGGGCAAGATCAACACGTGAATCTTCTACCATGGTACAACCACTCCGCCAGACAGGCGTCTAGAGAGCCGTCGATAAATTAAACCGTACTGTCAGCATAATCAGAGTGGCCTTGAATTCTTCACCAGGCTGGGTTATTACACTTTGGGTCCCCGACTACCATACAGCGTCTGACAATTTGGAGCGTTCATCTGACGCTCAAAAGACGCCGAATCCTCCAGTCAGCTCAGTTGGTGCTATGACGTCACAATCATTGTCCTTGAAGAGCAATCACTTCTTTTGCAGAGCAGGAAGCGGAAATGTGTCTGGTGAAGCCCGCTAGGAATCTTGGGTTACACGGAAGGTACTATTCTTGTCTTCGCTTTGGATTGTCGAATCAGCTTGAACGGTTTTAGGCGAAGTAACGTTGGCGATAAATGTGGTGGGTGGGACGTTTATCGATGTTGCTTATCGTGCAAATAGTCCCCGTTGTCTCTTTTGCGAATGTTATGCATGATAGCCTGGGTCTAAACGGTGTAACTGGTGTTAGCACTTCCTTGTGCTAAAACATTCATTTGTCTATGTTAATCGCTGTAATTGAGCATTGACAAATTTGCTCACTACACACAGGTCTTCTCTCCTTATGTATGCATCCATCTTCGGTCATGTCTCTCTCTCGATTTTTCTATATTAATTTGTCTCAGTAGATAGCCCCAAATTCGACATGCTTGTACGCCACCAACGCATCACCGCATGTGAATTTCCACTGAGTAGCTGAGCGAGACAGTTCTCTCATTTTCCAACGACTTATCGTCATTGACAAAGAGCTGGATGATTTTCGGCGAGCGTTCTCGCAGCTTTGCAGTATCAATATTCCGGTACTTTTCTATTGATTCTTCTTGTATATCAATATTTTTAATAATTGCATCGATATATAAAGTCGTCTACTTCCATGCTCTTCTTGATGCCTACACAGGCTGAGGTTAAATATTTGGCAAAAGTGGTGACAATTAAGCTGCGTTACATGATACGCTGAAGGACGAATCATTTTGCCGTCTGGGTTTCAGCGATCGCAGCCTTATCGTCAAACCCAAAAGAGGTGAATGTATCCTACCTGCTTGAAAAGCGTTTGGAAACATTCGTCACCGTTTTGGTGCCGCACCTGGGCGTGTTATCCCCCATTTCCACCGTGACGCAGAGTAGGACTGCTAGGGCCGCATTGTTCACATTCCGGTACATTGCTGTATAGGTAGGTACCGTGTGTGCGGTACTCCCGAGTGGGTACCGTACTACATATAACTGTGTCCGCTGCAGGGGCGGGTACTGCGAACGATGTACCCCGGCATGGCAGGGGGGCACAGCCATGGTGTGCTGTGATTGGACACAATCGCCGAGTTGGGGCTAGATTGGTGGCGTTTGTTTGTTGGATGATGAACATTTCCCAGTGCGTCGAAAGAAGCATAAAATTACTCTTTGATCTTTTTGAGGTGATATGCATTCATCTAGTGCTCTTTTACTGACATCATTTATTGGTATAAAAAATGAGCTTTTGCGATTTGTTTTTTGGTCTTGCCACACCGAACTATATCATTATGCTTTTGATATGAAATGATTTTCATCTGCCCAGAATGAAGCTTTGACCTCTATCGAGACCACAGTGTCGTCAGTCGGTGTTGAACACTGTGTGCCCTTGTCCCAGATCTGAGTTGTGTGAGGGCCGTCCCACTGCTGGCTTTTGCTGAGGGCTGTCCCACTACTGGGTTTTGCTGAGGGCTGTCCCACTACTGGCTTTTGCTGCACCGTACCGGAGTACCGATGCGGAGCATCTATTGTACCGCGTATATCGTGGAAAACACTGTAAAGCGTACCGCGTACCGTGGAAGGCACAGCGGCCCTGTCCCGCGTACTGTTTGGTACGTAACGTACGCCCGAGTACGTAACGTGTACCCTACTGCGCAACATGACGCACTTGTGCATACTGTACCGCGTACCGTGGCCAAACAGGGCAGTTCGTACCGCGTACCGTGGGCCAAACAAGGCAGTTCGTACCGCGTACCGTGGGCCAAACAAGGTAGCTTGTACCGCGCATGTATGGCGGCAAGGAACTTACTTCGTACCACGAAGCGTGGCTTATCTGACGTGTGTCGTACCGTGTACTGGAGCTCACAGCGTCGTGGTGTATCGGCACATGTGCTGTAAAGTAACACACACACACACACGTGGTGTACAGCTACCCGCACACGTGCTGTGAAGTACATAGCACACACACACATGGTGTACAGCTACACGCATGCGGTGTGCAGCTACAGGCATAGGTCGTGCAAGATTACACACATGTGTGGTGTGCAGTTACACACACATGTGATGTACAGTTACACGCACATGTGGTGTAAAGTCACTCACACGTGGTGTACAGCTACACGCACAATGCACATGTGGTGTGCAGCTACACGCTTGGCTGGTGTACCACCGTGTGACACATGGTTTCTGTGTGCGCTACAGCTGCCCCGGCTACAGCGCTAAGCCTGGGAGGGCGATTTCAGTGGGGACCTTGTCCCCAGTATGTGACGCCCGGCTACAGCGCTAAGCCTGGGAGGGCGATTTCAGTAGGGACCTTGTCCCCAGTATATGACCCCCGGCTGCAGCGCTAAGCCTGGGAGGGCGATTTCAGTAGGGACCTTGTCCCCAGTATGTGACCGGGCCGGCTACAGCGCTGAGCCTGGGAGGGCGATTTCAGTAGGGATCTTGTCCCCGGTATGTGACCCCCGGCTGCAGCGCTAAGCCTGGGAGGGCGATTTCAGTAGGGACCCTGTCCCCAGTATGTGACCCCCACCCTGCACCATTGACGTACAGCCTGCGGAAACGGAATCACCCCAACACCCCAAGTGGCTGCTCTGGACTTACACCCAACACCTTTCCCTGATGTATGATGTCCGATTTATGCACTAAACCGCACACATGAACTTGTGGCAAGATGGTCATGCTGGTGAGATTTACCATTTTCGCGCTCTCTTCATAGACTGTTTACCATCCCACTGCCGTTTCCCTACTTAATTATACAACTGGGTTCATCATCCACCCTTAATGAACGTCGCCGGCTGGTGCGAACCTTGAGCAACCGCTGGTTCAACACCCCACATATGGAACCCCGCGTGACTCGCAATGTCATAAACGCCAATAGCGAGACCCAAACTGGCCTCTGACTAATGTCACTGTCCCAGTGATTGCTGGCGTTTGGAGAGGAGAGAGAACAAGGACTTAATTTGTTTTCCAGTGTATTGCTATATTTTCGCGCTGCTGTAATGTAAACGTTTGGTGATGGACTTTTTGAAGGTATCGGGTTCCTGTGAATATTTCTATGCCGTTGTACACGTGCGAAGTTAATTGTATTGACTTGGTGTCAAGTAAGTTTGTAATTAAGTTGATGTAAGTGCTAGTTGTTCCGATTCGTTGTTGTTTGCCATTGCGTGCTGAAAGAGGTGAAGTTATGATTGAAAGGCAGAATGTTTGCGCAATGCACATTGACCCATGACGTGTTGTGTGTAATGTGGGTATGTTTTCTTTTGTTTTGAAATCAAAACGTCTGCGTATTCAACCTCGCTTTCGGACAAATATTTTCAAGCGCTTGGTTTTAATAAATATTTCATGCACTTCATGTCCATGTCACGGCTACGAACTTTGCAGTGCTGCTTCAGTAGCCTTTCTGCCATGCTGTCGCAAAATCGGTCGCTTTTTCAGATGTCGGTATTATAGCCTGTACCTGCCGTCTCACCATTTTGCATTGTGTCATTCCTCGTGTGCCAGCCGCTAGAACAGCAATCCCCCACTGATCAAACAGTTTGGCGCGTCGTCACACTTCTGCCATGGCTGCTGTGTGAATGATAAATGTGTGTACCATGGTGTCAAGTGGGATATGATTTTCCCTCGGCATATGTTGAGTGCGTATGGTGTATGAAGCTTGTTGCCATACGCAGAGTTGAACGGTGCGGTTGTAAGCTGTGATGATTTGCATGATTGTATTTTGTGATGCTTTTTACGGATGTATGTTATGATTGTATGCTGTGATGCGTGGCACGAGTGTAGGTATATGTTACGACACTGTGAGGTTAGTGCCATGCTGCGTGTAAGCTAAGCATTGAGCTGTGACCTATGACAATGACGACCGCCTCTGTCTCTCCATGTGTCAGTGCGTTGTCTGTATGGCCGGCCCTGTTGCACACATCAGTGCACTATTCCCGCCCCTTCTGTTGACTAGTGCGCGTTTTGGCTGTCTCCGCTCTCCCCTGTTCGTATGTGCTGGCTCAGCTGCCCAAATACATATACCGCCTCCAACGAGACCCGCCGTGTGAGTGGAGCTGTGCGCTGCGACTGTCAGCGACTGAAGGTGAGGTGCGGTCAAGGGTCATCCGGCCCACTCGTCCAGCGTTTCGGGGGTGGGGGCGGAACAGGCGTGCCAGACCAGTGACACCGGTGCCAATACCAACCAGTGTCAGACTCAGTTGTTCTGACGCCAAGGCTCGCAAAGTTAAAAAGGTTCTGATGTCGACAGACAGTTTAGGTGACATTGTACGCGCTGGCACAAAACCAACGGTAACGTGGAAAAATACTATGCCGTTATCCCTGACTTCTTGCTAGCACAAATCGTCTTTCATGCTTCGTTAGTGCATATACCTCGTCATGCAGTAACACACATGGAGCCCTATGTAGAGGCGTAGTAGGCATGATTACCTTCCGTTCATCCTGCTCCTATTCATACTTTATCCTTCATCATTCTGTACCGTCTACTGTAACGACATGGACGATTGCCGCGCCTCAGTTTCCATCGCACAAACACACCACCATTCACTTACACGACCTATGTCCTTTATTACAAACTTCACCCACTCACACACACACACACACACACACACACACACACACACACACACACACACACACACACACACACACACACACACACACACACACACACACACACACACCACACACACACACACACACACACACACACACACACACACACACACACACACACACACACACACACACACACACACACACACACACACACACACACACACCCTCGCGCCCGCTCGCCAGTGGCCGGCATTTGCACTGCAGTTGTCAGGGTTTGCAGCGGCAAGCGCAGCAGGACGGGTACAGGAACCAGTCGATGAAGATGCCCTTACAGTCATTATCCGGGTCGTAGGCCAGCAGTCTGTACCAGGTGTACTTCTGCTCACACAGACAGTTTCCGCTGCAGTAGCTGGTCGTGGGACGCCTGAAAAAAGAATAGAACACAACAATGTAGACGACAGACGACGATATGGACAACGAAGAGCTAGAGAGACAAAAAGACAGTTGTGCGTTTGTTGTTGTGGAAGATTTGAGTAGTGCGTTCTTTATCGTGGTACACAAAGTTCGTCTGCCGTGTTCGGTCCACATCGGGCTCTGGAAGTCACTACAACCTGGACCAACCTTGTGCTCAGTGACCTAACCTTTTGACACAGTTGAATGCAAGCCAACTTGCGCTCGAACCTCCGTCTGATGCAAGACTCTGATCCATTTCACAGAGGCCACACAGAGGCTAGCTCACACCGTTCGCACTGGGCTCAATATTGACTCAGTTATACTCACGTGCAGATTTCGACGCGGATCGCCTGCGGAAAGTTTTTCGTGTTGACGATCACTCGCACCTCCTTTGCCGAGTTCTCCGCCCAGAAGGGCGTCATTATCTCCATCCGCGACTCGCAGCTATCCACCCTGCAGCAGAGATGGGCGCAGAGCGGTCAGTCGCGGTTCGAATCTCGGCGATGGATAGGTACCTATATTTTTATAGTAACTGTTTGGCGTTACCGTCGCCAGAAATCAGTCAATCCGAGCATTACATCCATAACTAAATTTAATGTCACTTATTTAATGTCATTTAATGACATGATGTGCACCTCGTTAGTGCTTCAGTGAAATGCTATTTTTTACAGCAACATTATAACAGCCCGTACAATGTGTTCCGTACCAATTGTTTTTTCACGCCGGTGACCTTCATTCCCGAATCGAATGTACCCTATTTGTGAATGAAAATGCCTACCTACACATTCATATGTTTTATCGGGAGACCGGGTCAACACTAACACTTAGGTAGGTAATCTATCGTCTCGTGTATTCTGGACCAAATTAACCATTCCTGAAGGATACGCAGCCTGCGCCTCGTGGCGGCTGCTGTTTCGCTGCCCATACCGGACCCACCTGTGTTCGCTGTTTTTGTCAATGGTCGGCGGCGCCGGGATCGGGTCGTCTCTCTTAGTTCGCCGTCCCGCCGCCCGTGGCGCCACTGTCTCGTTCGCTGACCGCCTGCCGCGCCACGACTGAGAAAAGACGGATATGACGTCATTAGAGAAAGGTGTGAAAAAACCGACAGATATGACGTCATTAGAGCAATGTGTGAAAAAACCACAGACATGACGTAATTACGGACATGGCTGAAAAATGACAGATATGATGTCATAAGACAATGTCTAGAAACGACAGGTTATATGACGTCAAATTGACAACGAAAAAGAAGAGGTTGCGACGGAAGCGCCTGCAGTGTTGTCATGGATACCTAAATGCCAATGTATGTCAGCGCTGTCAATTTTCCGCGCTGACAAAGGCACCGAACAGTGATCGGAGCTGTTGGTTTCAACCGAATAAATGAGCAAGTTTTCTCCTGACCAATGCTCATTCATGCCTCGCTTCGTTCTCGAGGGAAAATTCGTAAACAAATCGGACCATGTGGAAGGATTGTTGAAGGGGCCAATTTGAACACCAATATTACCCGTGTCAACAAAGACCGACTGAGAAAAACTCTGAGCGTCTCGCCTCCGCCGTTGAGTCACTGCCGTTCTCACCATGGTTCTCACAATGGTTCTCACCACAGTTGCAGACCCAACTGACTACTGACGTCACGTACTGCAGGTTCTGGTAAAAACCAGCGGCGGTAAAAATCACCCGGCGACACGATCGTGCTATGTGCAGCGCCGAGTGTTCCTCAGAGGATGATCTCTCCGGTCCGCGGCCGCACCGCTTTGAAAGCGCCGGGTCTGTGTAAAAGGTCAGCGGGACGCTCAGAGGTAGCGCTGAGACGGACGCAGGGAGAGATTGAGAAACAGTGGGAGTGGCATGCGGGGTGTGGTCCAACAACAGAAATTAATCATGCTAGGTGAGCTGATGGCCAGTGCTCCGTGTCCATATTTAACCAACTTGAATCCTTATTTGTTTATCTCTTTGTTTACAAACTACTTCAAAGGATTGCAATCTAAGCATTTTACAATCACATGCACGAGACAATCACTACAATGAGCCATTTAATCAACAAATGCATATTCCACGATAGATAGTATCAGGTTTGCCTGCCATTAGCCAACGGCCCTTCCTCGGTCCTGAGATTAGACCGTGGCTTCGTGTGTTGCGTAACGTTCCATGAACGTGAACGACTGCGGTCTGGCGCACAACAGGGAGTGGATCAGATTTGCCACGACTCGGTGGAGCCGAGCTGGAACAATGGTCTGGCGTTCGGTGTCGTGGGTACCTCTCTTCAAATTATGATGCTTTATGGATCATGATTTGTTTATCACCAATATCTATATCACAATGATCCGATTACTTTCCTTCAAGGCAACGTAAAATGGCACTTGGTAACCGCCGGCGCACAGTGGGCCAGGCGCATCAAAAAAGCGGAATTAAGTCGAAAATCAACTTCGGTGAAATTCCTGTAATTATGGGATAGAGTATTGTAAAATGTCCAAAGTTTCCGAATAAGCAAGTTTCCTTTCCCCAATGTCAAGGCAGATAATGCTATAACGTCGCAAAGTAGGACTTACCGACTGGAGATGGAAATGACTGCTGTGTACCATATTCCGTTCCCCCGATTCAAAAGCTCTCAGCGTAAAATTATTAAAGTTATTCCGTACAAAATAGCTTTAAAAAAACAGCAAGTATTTCTGCGCATGTTTCTCGTACTCAAGTTCCCGGGAACTATTTCATGCTTACTAGTAGCGGTGGGGTTTACAGTGCCTGTTCGGAACCGTGGTAGTGCAACGACGCAATGAATTTATATAAGGATATAAAGAAAACGTCACCGAACAACACGAAGATATTTGCTGCCTGACTTTCCTCAAGGTGTATAGCTTGCTGCCCAATGCAAATATTTTGCGCATTTTTGCGCGAAATGGACAAATAAGGGTTTAACCCTCGCCGGCATAGGCCGTTTTGCATCCCTCGACGGCACAGGGGGATGCGACCCTCCTCGCGTTTGGCCCCTAATTGAGCTAGAGCCTCGCGGAAAAACCATCGTGTAGGTCGTCACGAGACGAAGCCAACGGTACCCGGTTTTAAGGTCATAGGTCAAATGGTGACCTCTGAGGTCAGGTCAATGGCCGAAAGTCGGGACCTGTTAGAACGTCGTATAGTGTGGCTGCTAAGGGGTTTTTCGGGATGCTGATCACGAATATCATGTTAGTTTTGATCACAGATGATGTCTTCATGCATTTAGGCCAGGTCGGGTCAGCTCAGGTCAGGTCAACCAGTATGGATCCTGCCGGGTATTCGTAGTAGGTGTCAACCCGCCTCTGACAGCTTCGTAACATGTTACGAAGGCACCAAAACTACTTCGTAAATGTTCAAATGGTTCCTAAATTCGAATTCAGCTCCAAAAACTAGCCCAAAAACATGTAAAACTCGAAAAAGTGAACCGAGGTCATCGAAGGTCAATGACCTGACCTGACCTTCAGGTGACCTTTACACCCACCCTAATGCATGGGACCAACATCATATCACATGTTTGAACGCTTGAAACCACGAAAAGACTGCAAACGCGCGGCCAATGCGGCATAGTGCCCGCCTGTCCCAGGCATATGTGCAGCGCAGAAATTAAATAATGACGTCATAGGTCAGTGACCTAGCGTAACCAATCAAATTTGAAAATGGATATCGGATTCGGCTTTAGCATGATATTTTACCCTGTAACGAATCATTTTTGGCACCGCAGCTGTGCTCATTGATTTAATTCCGCTTTTTTGAAGCGCCTGGCCCACTGTGCGGCGGTCTCGTGCCACAAGCCTTGACCAATGATCTGCTCGGTGCTGGAGCAAGGTCGGAACAGGAAACACGGCCATGAGATGAATGGAAAAGCTCGTGATGTTCCGGCGGTAATCTCTAATATACAGGGTTGTCGTGAGTCGTGAATCGTAACCTTCACTAGGGGTATGGTTCATGAGACATTTGGAAAAGGCGCACTACCGTCTTGACCCGGTGATTTCCTTTTTTTCTTGTTACACTGCACCCGAGGATGGCACGTTTGTCACGTGTTTATCCGGCAGTTGCGGCTCCGTTCAACCGGCAGATAAGGCTGACTTGCAAGCCTGTCCCTGGTCACCCGTACAGGACGGGATGAGCTACGGGCTTACACGACAGATTATGTTGCGACTCTGCTGTTGGGATTGTCACAACCCTGGCCTGAAACTGCCACAGAAAAGTCGACAGTGGAATCGGGCCAAATCTTCAGGGCAAGATGCCGTCGGCACGTGAACAAGGAAAGTGGGCTCGTAAAAAGAAATTTGAGAGTTGAAAAAGAAATGTTTGTGATGACATATAACTAGGGCATGAGTAGTCATCTACATAAATGCCGAGATTGGGCTATTAGTTTAAATGAAATAAGTGATATTTAAGTACGCTGCTCGGTACCACCTTTTATTTTTGAAAGAAAGCTACTGATAACGGTAAATCTTCTGATATTTCCTAAGTTTTCGAGTAAAAACGAGAGTCTTGTAGGGCTCTGGGCAAAACACTTAGCTCGTTTTAAATTATATGTATTGCTGTTTCCTTAGCAGGTTGAAGATAAAGAGGCCTTTATACTGGTTTTAACTCATCAATTTACCGAGATTTAGTTAAAAGAAGGACATTGCGAGTGATTAGATCTGATTACTGGACCTCGTGTTAAGTGGGAGACTTTATTCAAAAAGTATAAATAACGGCCATGGTAGGTACACGTTAGAGTTGTCAGACGGTGTGGTGACACCCGGACATGCAAGGCTGTGAAACATTGTATGCATTTGGTATGCACTTTGCACTATGCGCGCCTCATATTGTCTGGTATTGAGCCTGGTTGAGCGATACGGAGAAAACAACACATGACAAAACCACTACCGGTTGCCGATAACTAACTCTTGATCCATAAAATACATCAAAGTGTACTTTACGCCCTAACCACACCGTTTAGAAGAGGGTGAAGAGGGATTGGGATCGAAGGGCATGTGATGTGCCAGTTGTAGGCTTTCGTTTTTTTTTTTATTAACTGTTGTACTACATCCACTACCTAAATCATAGTTTATAACTTCATATAATTGATTACACGCCTTGGTTACGTCCGCAAATGCTTTATAAAACCGTTGGGGTGTGAATTGCAACTACATTATTTAAATGCAAAATGCAAATGCGTATATTTGGATGTAAAACTGAACGTCGTCGTATTTTTTGCCGTTTTATGAAATCGGCCGCTTGATATCCGCGATTCTCACGGCGGAGACATTGCATGAACCTTAGCGAGCACAAGTATTGCGGTGAACACTGAGCTCGACACCGCTTTACGCAACGGTCAGGCTTTACGGGGTGGGCCGGGCCGCTTATAATGCTGAGAAGGGATGAGACGCACCAGGAATTATAATTCACCTAAAACTGGGGTGCCATGCTGCAGGCTTATTTTGGAGCGTGAAGAGGTAGCGCAAAGGTCACCTAAATACGGAAAGGAATGCTGGAACTATGTTTCAAATGGCGACTTAGGTGACTGGCTGATTTGCTTTTTTTTCGTGCTAAGGAACAAGGTCATGATTTCTTAATGTGGTTATTTGATCAAATGTAACAGTTTTTCTTCTTCTGAAATTAGTTTAGGGATCTGAGAGAAATAAAGCCCAGGTATTAGGTATAGAGCACAACGAGGCCCATGGAAGCGCAGGCATAGTGCGATACGATTTGGCCAAAGCCGTTCCATTATCAATTTACACGAGTCAATGCTTCCCTGGTACGCCTGCTGAACGGTTATCAGCCTGAGACGAAGGAGGCGAAACTGGTTACGTAGAACGTTGTACGCGAATTTCAATGGATCGTGACGATTCTACATTACACTGACATGGCGCCTTCAAACACTGGGGACAGGGCCGGCACTTCCCTCGAAAACCAACGACCCTCCGAATTTAGTCCGAAACCGGTGCTCATAACTTACCTACACTACACTATACACTAGCCTGAAGGCTGAAGAAACGGGGACATCCATGAAGCTTCTTGCTGTATGAATTTGCATAAAACAGCTATAATTGAAACACATCCGAAATGCAAAATGTCATTGAATTAATCAGGGATCAGGAGTCAGGACACAGATTAGGACGCAAACGATTTTGAGTCCAACTAAAAGCTATAGGTATTGAAGAAAATATAACTCAAAACGCTACGCCGGCTGCCTCACCGTCCGGGTAGAGTAGTGGACTCACCGTCAGGGTAGAGTAGTGGACCCGCTGCACCGTGTGGAGTAGTGGACTCACCGTCCGGGTAGAGTAGTGGACTCGCTGTACCGTATGGAGTAGTGGACTCACCGTCCGGGTGGAGTAGTGGACCCGCTGTACCGTGTGGAGTAGTGGACTCACCGTCCGGGTAGAGTAGTGGACCCGCTGTACTGTGTAGAGTAGTGGACCCGCTGTACGGTGTGGAGTAGTGGACCCGCTGTACGGTGTGGAGTAGTGGACCCGCTGTACCGTGTGGAGTAGTGGACCCGCTGTACCGTGTGGAGTAGTGGACCCGCTGTACGGTGTGGAGTAGTGGACTCACCGTCCGGGTGGAGTAGTGGACCCGCTGTACCGTGTGGAGTAGTGGACTCACCGTCCGTGTGGACTGTGGAGTAGTGGTCCCGCTGTACGGTGTGGAGTAGTGGACCCGCTGTACCGTGCGGAGTAGTGGACCCGCTGTACCGTGTGGAGTAGTGGACCCGCTGTACCGTGTGGAGTAGTGGACCCGCTGTACCGTGTGGAGTAGTGGACTCACCGTCCGTGTGGACTGTGGAGTAGTGGACCCGCTGTACGGTGTGGAGTAGTGGACTCACCGTCCGGGTAGAGTAGTGGACTCACCGTCCGAGTAGAGTAGTGCACCCGCTGTACGGTGTGAAATCTCCGCATCCCCGGCATGGTATTCGGCATCATAGCGCCGGCCATGGTGACGTTCGTGGTGGTGACGTCACTGGGCGGCGGAGCCATGGTGACGTCACTGGGTCGCGGGCCGGTGGTGACCTCGGCAGGGGGCTCCTCTCCGAACATCCTCAGCGTTAGAGCCTTGTTCAGATCGATAAACTGGTCTATCCGCTCCCTGGGAAGACATAATGAATATCGGTCAAATAAGTGTTCTTGTTTCATTTGCCTAGACACAAAATAAAACAATGTGAAAAGTAGTGCAAAATTTGGTAGTCTGATATCATTCATATAAACCTGTGATATTGTATATTTTCCAAAATGTCAAAATGTCTTCCAAAGTTCCATCGCAATTAGCATTTAATTTCATTGACATGCTCGTTGCTTGTTGCTGCACAATAGTTCATGGTAGGTATGTATAATTACGCGATGTACAGCATTCCCTGTCCTATACTTACGCCGCGTAGAGCGCTCCCTGGTCCTGCACTTACGCCGGGTAGAGCGCTCCCTGGTGCTGTACTTACGCCGGGTAGAGCGCTCCCTGCACTGAAAACTTTTTTACCATTTCCTGGGGGGTAAACCCGCCATAGCATGGTAGCTTGACACACAGACGTTTTTTACCACCTTCCAGATGGTAACTTTTACTCTTTCATGGAGAGTAAACTCGTCAGGGAGGGGTAAATGTGACTAAGGGTAAGCCAAAAGGATATACTCTATGTAAGAGGGCAAATCACAGAGTAGATGGCATGCTACTCTTTAGAGGAGGGTCACGTTAAAGAGTTACCCTTCCACAGCGTGTTACTTCGAAAATGTTACCTTCTAGACGAGAGTAAATCAAAAGAGCTTACCATGCAGAAGATGGTAAAAAAACGTCTGTGTGTCACGTTACCCCTCCCTGACGAGTTAACTCTCCATGAGAGAGTAAAATTTACCATCTGGAAGGTGCTAAAAAACGTCTGTGTGTCAAGCTACCATCCTCTGGGGGGTAAACTCTTTGGGGAAGAGTAAGCATTACCATTTGACTGAGGGTAAGCCAAAAGGGTATACTCTCTGCAAGAGGGTAAATCACAGAGTAGATGGTATGCTACTCTTTAGAGGAGGGTCAGTTAAAGAGTTACCCTTCCACGGCGTGTAACTTCGAAAATGTTACCCTCTAGACGAAAGTAAATCAAAAGAGTTTACCATACAGAAGATGGTAAAAAAACGTCTGTGTGTCACGTTACCCCTCACTGACGAGTTTACTCTTCATGAAAGAGTAAAATTGACCATCTGGAGGGTGGTAAAAAACGTCTGTGTGTCAAGCATACCATGCTATGGCGGGTTTACCCTTCAGGAAATGGAAAAAGTTTTCAGTGAACAAAGCGTTCAGCGATGCACACGCGGTAAATAAACATTACGATACAACTTGAATGCAACTTAAATATGAACACTTAAAAGTTAAAATGAATACTTGAATATAAATAATAATAAAGCTCCCTCGAATTGGATAAGGCACAGCGCACAACATTTGAAGTGAACGGTAGCGTTCCTGGATTGTCGCCCGTCTACGTGGGATAATTAAACTGCATCACTACAGTGCATGACTTTTTCTAAGTCGCCAACAAAATGCATCACAACAAAATGTATGTACCTACTTACAACACTCTGCCACGTGGCCGTGCACGCACTGGCGGATCCAGACTTGCGTTTTGGGGGGGGGGCCAACTCCTGCAAGTAACCAAACCTAGGGTACCCCCAAATCCTGTTTTCTCATCGGATTTAGGCCACTTATTTTTTCGTCACAGCCCTGAAACGATATTTTTTTTTTAAACTAAAAATAAAAAATAGAAATGGTCGCCCACCCAACCCGAGCCTAAATATTACTTTGAAAACACTTCAAATTGCTTTTGTCGACCAATTAGCCCGCTCCGGGTCGGTGCGTGGCGCAGCCTTCGCGGGCTGGGAGGTGTCGGTTGGACCCCCTGCCGTTCGGCCCCTGATTAAGCTAGAGCTCGCGGAAAAAAACAGGCGTGTTGCCCGTGAGTGACGAGACGAAGCCGATGATACCCGATTTTAAGGTCCTTGGTCATTGGTTGACCTTCCAGGGCGGTGTTTCACGGTCGTGCTGACAGCCGCTGACAGCGCATTCCGCGAGCTAAGGTCAGCCTTCGGTAGTGTTGTGGGTATAGGCTTGTTGATGTCTCCATTGAAACCAAAAGTGCCATCAGCGCTGGCAGCGGCTGGCAGCGTGCCGTGAAACACCGCCCAGGTCAGGTCACAGACCCAAAAGACGGGAAAATCAGGACCTGTCAGAACCTCCTAAAGTAAGGCTGTAATACGTTTTTTTTTGTGCTGATCACAAATTTCATGTTAGTTTGGATCATAGATAATGTCTTCATGCGTTTAGACCATGTCGGGGCAGGTCAGGTCAGATCAACCAGTAGGAGTACTTATGGGCGTCCGTATAGCAGGTGTCCACTACCACTGGCAGCTACGTAACATGATACGAAGGCATCAAAACTACTTCGTAAATGTTCAAATGGTTGCAAAATGCTAAATTCAAAATCAGCTAAACGAAACTATCCTAGAAACATGTTAAACTCGGAAAAGTGCACCGAGGTCATCAAAGGTCAATGACCTGACTTGACCGTAAGGTGACATTGGCATCCGCCCTAATGCGTGGGAGCAACATCATATCACATGTTTGAGCGTTTTAAACCACGAAAAGACTATAAAAGCGCGGATAATGTGAGCCGACATACGCCGAATCGCTATTCCGGCCAAACATGGCCTCCAACATGGCCAAACAGTCTCGAGAAATAGGCCACAAGTCAAAGTTCACTTGGGTCAGGGTCATGAAATTTTTAGACTTTGTCACCATGAGGGTACTAAAGTTTCGTCGCGATCGGCTTCATGATACCTTACACGATAACTTCACACGTCCAGAAAATCACACGTCCTTCACACGTCACACGTCACACCAATCCAGAAAATTATCGGCCGGTGTCATTGCTGCCTATCTGCTCAAAAATTCTGGAAAGAGTTGTATTTGAGAACCTTCTGCCAGCGTGTTTGCCAGCCATTCCTCCCAATCAGCACGGTTTCCTGCCTGGCCGCTCATGCGTCACCAACCTCTCCTGCTTCCTTAACCACTGCTGGTCCTCCATTTCCAAAGGCAAACAAACCGACGCCATCTACACAGACTTTTCGTCTGCATTCACGTCTGTCAACCACACCTTGCTCCTTCACAAACTCCGCTATTCTTTTCAAATCACTGGCCTCGCTCACACCTGGCTGACGTCCTACCTCAGTGATCGCATGCAGCGTGTCGTCCTGAATGGCAAGCACTCCATGTGGACCGCTGTGCGGTCGGGCGTGCCGGAGGGCAGCATTTTGGGCCCCCTAATGTTTTTGTGTTATGTTGCTGACATCCCAAAGTGCATCGAAACTGATTGTCTGTTATATGCCGATGATGTAAAGCTCTTCCACCGCGTAGAATCTACTGAAGATGTTGCCGTCCTACAGAGGGATATAGACCGACTATGTGGCTGAGCTAAAACCTGGAAGCTAAAACTCAACCCGAGCAAATGTCAGTGTATAACATTTACACTCAAGTCATCTCCTGTTCGCGCCGTGTACAGACTGGATAGTCATGAGCTTACTCGCTGTCATGAGGTGCGTGATCTGGGTGTTATATTGGACGCGAAGCTTACGTTTGCTCAGCATGTCGATGTGACCGTGCGGAAATGCAAGAAAATGTTGGGGATGATTATGCGAGGTGTCCAACTGCCTCGGTGTCCCCGGCGGGTCAAGTTTGACCATAGTGCGCTGATCGCCGCGTACAATGCCCACGTTCGCTCCATTGCTGAGTATGGCAGCGTTGTGTGGAGTGGCGCAGCAGTAACACATCTGGCGCGGCTCGAGCGCATGCAGCATCGCTTCTTGTCTTGGCTGGCATCCAACACCCACGGTCGCGACCTGCCCATGAGTTATGAGACGCTTCTTGTTCGATTTGGCATGTGCTCTTTGAAATCGCGCTTTATTCAAGCCGATCTCCGCCTGGTTTTGGGATTGCACCATGGACGGATCGACTGTCCTCACCTTCTGAGTCTGTTTGGTCTGGCGGTCCCTAACAGACGTTCTCGGCAGCCAGCACTGTTTCATGTCGCATTCGGCAGAGTGAACACTGTCAAGTCGGGACTTTTCATTCGCATTCCTGTGCTATGCAGCAATTTTCTACAGAAAATTCCGAATGCAGATATGTTGGCTCCGTCGAACTGCATCCATTCTGATGTGTGTGATTTCGCTCGTTCTCAGGGTGCTTACATCTGAGACAACGTATCGTGCTTTGTAGTAGTATGTAGTGTTTTTTTTTTGTATTTTATGGGCATGACTGCCACTGTAAATGGGCCGCTGGGTCTGTGGTTGGCTTGGCACAATACACAATACACAATACGTCGATCGAGAGTTAAAGGGACTATCCCACCTTTAACATGGGGTTTGAGTTGAGATAGCCAAGTTTGCGGCGAGGTTCAGAAACCACTATCTATCTAGGTTGCAACCCCCGCGGCCTCTTGGTGTTGAAGAAATTCGTTCCCTTCATTTGAAAATGGGCCTTGTACAAGGCCCTATCTTCAACATGGAGCGACCGTTAGTGTGACGTCACCTCGTTTAGTCATTCTGATTTAAATGGGTTTGTTCGTTGACAAATCGCTTAAAACCTGGTCTGAACTTTGTTGTGGTGCCTACAGAGTAAAAAGAATCAGCTTTATGACAGTAATGTGGCCTGGGGAAGGAGGTAATTTTGGGCTGTGACGTCACATATTTGAAAGTTTGTGTTTGGAATATGGGAAGCTTAAGATGTTTAATGAAAAATAAATGCCAGAACCGTGTTCCTGGTCATCCAATCTATAAAGTCGGGCACAATTTAACTGGTTTTAACAACATTTTAGAAGGTGGGATAGTCCCTTTAAAGCATGGATGAAGGAGAACCAGGGGATGAAGGTTCTTTCATCCATGGTTAAAGTGTGCAATAAGAACTTCTTGGGTGAAGACAAGACCAACACTTTTATCAAGCTCACAGATTTTTAATGATACGGTATTTTCTCTCTACCTACTACGCCCTTCTCACATTCATTTTTCTTAAGTGTTTTTGGGGACAAAAAATATATGTTGTTCCCCTTTCAGGCTTGGGGGCATGACCCCGTGGCCCCCCTGGATCCGCTAGGCCGAAACTAACTAGGTCGTTTTCAAACGGTCTGATATTTCAGGTCATAGTTTGCAAACGGCCGGTGTTTTCAGGTAGTTTCATATGGCCTGACTGGGCCAGGCCGTTTGCAAACGGACCGAATTTTCATACGGCCTGTAACATATATTCAGATTTCGACATCTGTCGTAGCATCAAATGCTGATGTGGCGCACTCAAAAGCCGGAATTGGTCCTTGGATGCCGTAAGGACCCTTTTAAGAAATAAGTGACCCGACTGACCCTTAGAGATTGGCCTGAGCTGTGACCGAAATAAGTCTTTTACCGTTTCGCAGGAAGGGACAAAAAGGTCCCTCATATGCTTCTTGTACAATTACGAAACAAAACAAGTTTTTTTTCAACGAAAACTCAGTGAGTTTTCCTAAAAAAATTATTGCGCATATTCCGTGAATGAAAAGTTGCCGGGTCATGTCAGGTCAGGCTGCCACAGCAAGTTTGTTAACTTGACAGCTCAATCGATATTTATGCAATGAGACCTTCTCGGGTGACGATAAGACATGACGACACTTTATGAAGGAAGCTAGTAAGCCCGGTAGTTTCTCCATAGGCGCGGGAACCGGGGGGAGGGGGCAGTGGTGGCAGCTTGCCCCCCCCCCCCCCCCCCCCAACTCTGGGGCCGTGCGGGCGGTGCCCCCACAACTTTCAGACAGAATACAGCTCCTTTTTGCAAATGTTTTCTTTTTTTGTTGAAAAAGCCAAGGGATGAAAAATAAGTGGCCTAAAACCGGCGAGAAAACTATATTTGGGGGATCCTAGGTTGATCTCTATCATGGTGTGACCTCCCCCCCCCGTCTAAAAGTAGTTCCCGCGCCCCTGGGTTTCTCTACGCTATTGAATCACGCTGCTGATTCTAGTAAGTATCTACTACACAACCTTCTCACATTAATTTTTCTTCGAGCGTTTTGGGGGGCCAAAAGATATGTTGGCCCCCTCTTTCAGGCTTTTTGGGCCCATGGTCCCGGTGGCCCCCTTGAATCCGCCAGTGGGGGCGGTGCCCCCACAACTTTCAAACGGAATACCGTCCTTTTTTGCAACTGTTTCTTTTTTTTGTTGAAAAAGCCAAGGGATGAAAAATAAGTGGCCTAAAACCGGTGAGAAAACTAGATTTGGGGGGACCCTAGGTTGATCTCTATTATGGTGTGCTCCCCCAGTCTGAAAGTAGTTCCCGCGCCCCTGACTTTCTCTACGCTATTGAATCACGCTGATAAAATGTCCGCAGAGGCTCTATAGGCGATGAACAGCACACAAGCACAATCACCAACGGCCACGTGGCGCCGCACCGACACTGCTCACACCCTCCCTCGGAGACCAACGACGGAAAACTGACAGATGCGCGCGCGGCCTTCAACCTTCAAACGGCCGATCTCGTTTTTGATTGGCTGATTGATACTCTTTCAAATATTATCTTCACGAGGATAAACAAGATCCACGCATGAAACGACCACCTGCACACGAGGCACGATACCCAGGAGGAAAGAGTTTTCGTCATGTCTAGGATTGCGAGAGTAATATTGATATTTACATGGTAATAACACTCTTTGCTGGCGAATAACTTCAATTGAACCACGTACCGTTACCATGCACATAATGGTAGCAGCGAGGTACCCTTTCAATATACTCTTATCTTGCGGGTTTGGTGAAAATGAATCCTCCAGGAGGTGGTAAAAAAGTTTTGAGTGTGGTGCTGTACTTACGCCGGGTAGAGCGGTCCCTGGTGCTGTACTTACGCCGGGTAGAGCGCTCCCTGGTGCTGTACTTACGCCGGGTAGAGCGCTCCCTGGTGCTGTACTTACGCCGGGTAGAGCGGTCCCTGGTCCTGTACTTACGCCGGGTAGAGCGGTCCCTGGTGCTGTACTTACGCCGGGTAGAGCGGTCCCTGGTGCTTGCAGTACAGCTGGTTGAGTCGCTCCCTGGTCCTGTACTTACGCCGGGTAGAGCGGTCCCTGGTCCTGTACTTTCGCCGGGTAGAGCGGTCCCTGGTCCTGTACTTTCGCCGGGTAGAGCGCTCCCTGGTCCTGTACTTACGCCGGGTAGAGCGGTCCCTGGTGCTTGCAGTACAGCTGGTTGAGCCGCTGGACGCAGGGCAGGTCGGCCACTGAGAACGACCTCCCCCTGTCCACCATCAGGTACAGCGAGACGAGCACCTGTGGAAGGGCGGGCCCGTCACTCAGGTGTGTGGCAATCTAGGTCTAGGTGGCACTCAGTTGCCGCTTTTTGCCAGCGTAAGAACATTTGGTGCCAGCTGCATCGAGTGACGTCATCATATGTATTCTGGTCATTCTGGTAGATACAACCGTCACGTATTCACCGAGCAAAAACTGAATTTCTTTTTTTGCTGTTGCCTGTTGGAATTGCTAGGCCAGACGCATAATTTGCCAAAACACACGTGACAGCTCCAATAACCTTCCAGGCGGTGGGGGGGCATTTTTTTTTGCCCCCCGTTTAGTTTTTTTTCGATATATCTCGAGAACCGCTGCGCCGATCGTCACCAAACTTTCGGTACCCTCCCGTGAACAGCTATTGAACATTGTGACCAAAAATTTTCCAAAGGCGATGATAGGTTGGACGCTAATGACGTCAGAGTGACGTCATTTGTGCCATTTTCGACAAAAAAGGTTTCGCAAGAAGAGCTGTCAGGCCTACAGCTTTAGAGATACAGAAAAATGTTTCAGCATAAAAGGTGTAGAATTTGGAGGGCCACAAAACTGCGATATTGGATTTTTACATTTTTGGATTTTGACCCCAAAAATAAAAAAAAATATATTTTTTTAATATAATAGCCTAAAAATCCAAAAAAATTGAATTTCAATAAAACCGGAAAATATGTGATAGTCCCTACCGCCTTCTATCTACATACCAAGTTTGAGATCGATACCTCTTTTTTGGGCCAAGTTATAGCGAAAAAAAAACTGTTCAAAATTGATGATGTCAAATTTTCAAACTCAATTTTTAGCAATTCAAGACCTCGTAGCGCAAAACAAAGACCACCATTAGACTCCCCGTGACCAGCTGCATCGAATCAATACCTATTTTATGCAAAAATATCAACTTTGAAATTTGACCTTTTTTTAACTGACCTTGACCTGACCTCCACCAGAAAGTGACCTAAACCGTACCTGATTGTCTTATAACCAACACCATTCAGTTGGAAATGAAAAACTGGCCATAAAACATGCATCGCACAACCTTAGTAAAGTTGGGTTCATGAGCTGACCCTTGGTGACCTGACCTGTGACCTGACCTGGTATGACCAGTGACCTCTAATAGCAACATATGTACTAGAAAACCGACGCCCTATCGCTGATTTTCGACAAAATGCGTTTTACTCGATGTTATAGCGCTTTCCCTAGAAGCCCCGTGAACGGTGAAACATTTTATCTTTGACCTGACCTGTGACGTCATCGGTGACCCTGAGGTCAATGAAATTTGGTTTCCTTCAACAAATTTGACAGGGCTATCAAACGCCGTTTGAATCTTCCGGATCCGTCCAGTAGTTTCGGAGATACGGGGGGGGGGGGAAATGCCCCCCCCCCCACCGCGCGGAAGGTGGCCGGGAGGCCCACCGCCTGTCGGGATAATTACCTTGATGCGAACCACTTCTGAAAAAAAAACGAATTACAGATTCGGTGCTCAGCTATGTTACCTTTCCAGCTCCGCTGGGCCCAGAAAGGTGGCAATGGACGTTCCGGCGGGGGCATGGCTCCCAAAAAAGGCATCCTCCAGCTTGCGATGCTTCAGATTGCGTTTTTTTTTCGCAAAACTATATAATCTAGGAAGCACGGGGATGCTTCACATGTCCTCTTTTTTATTCACCGGTATTTTGCCAATTGAAGTCATTTCTGCGCCGTTCTGTCTGCTGTACCTACTATGCGCAAAGCGGCATTATATTCAAACATTTTCTTTCCTTTCTCGTATATATCATCCGTGAACTATATGAACACTTAAGTGGTACTTTAGTCATCTTATATACTTTTACTCAGGTTGATGAATTAATGGTTAACTTTTCAGAGCTTAAATGGTACATGGCATGTATTATTATTTAAATGATGGCAAATTTTTCCACCCCCACTGAGGAGCCCTTTTCAGTGCGAAATTACATAGAATAGTAAACGGTGCAGACAGTGCAAAGTTTCACATCAGCAGATTGGGAATGGGAAATGAGGTGTTTCTCCTATCGTGTGTTCGTTGCCACGAGATAAAAGTAGTCAGGAAACCAACATTAGGGATGAATTGACTGCTTATTTCCGAAACTATCTTTTAAAACCGCAGACATATTGCGCCTCACGAATACTCTTATCACCTTATCGGATACCATATTCAGCCAACAAGATGTTTCCGGATACCCACTGTTAGAGAACCTATTTAGGAACAGGTAGTTCCGTAATCTATTTATAACCTACACTTACAGGAAGCAGCACAAACCTGAGTTTTCTAACCCGGGAACTTTTGTCCGATATCCTACTTTGGCCCCCCAGGCTGCACCGCTGTTTCTGGGTAGGACTGTTAGACTGCAATGAGATTCAGGCCGAATATTCCCAGAGATGGATTGACGCAAAAAGGCTCCAAATGTCAAACAATATATTCGTGTTCGCTAACAACCGCTTAACTGTGCAGGCACAGTGTGCCGATGTTAGGGGCGCGGGGTGCAATGGCAAACCAATTATTTGTGCTGTTGAATTGTTGATGTTGGGCGTTGGCATCGTTTTATTTTTCATCTTTGTGCGGCTACGGGCGATTGTAATGAAAAGGCAAAAAAGCTCAGCACAGCGTGCTTATCAGGATTTATTAACCCGCGCATGACTGGGGTATTTTCCATAACGCGAGTGACGGGGGGGGGAGGCTCTCCAGAGCCCCCCCCCCCTCCTATCTCCGAAACTACTGGGCCGATCGTCAAAATTCAAACGGCGTCTGATAGCCCTGGAAAAAAAACTGTCGAGAAACCTATTTTCATTGACCTTGAGGTCACCGATGACGTCACAGGTCAGGTCAAAGTAAAAATTATCGACATTTTTGCTAGTTCACAATTTAGGCTCTGACCACCGGACGGCCGGTCCGATCAGGCTCATTTTTGGTTTACACACTCTTTGACGGGTGCCTTAGATACCCTGAGGTTACAGAACTTTTACTTCGAATTTTTAAGGTCAAGGTCAGGTCATCCTAGTTCACGAAAATTGTATATCATGTATCGGTCACGTGACGCATGTTTTATGGTCCATTTTACTCGTAGATTTCGAAAATAGTGTCGTCTGTGTCATTTGAGGTCATCTTCAGCTGAATTTACCGGAGGTCATGTCACTTTCAGGTCACAAAAGGTCAAATTTTGAAAATGAAATTTTTCAACAAAAAAAAAGGTGCCTATCAGATACAGTTTGAGCTCAGTAACACAATGGTGCCATTGATATTGCTGTACGACGTCAAAAAAATGGATTTGAAAAAAAAACATAAAATTGTAAAATTTTGACAATAATGCGAATAACTTGGCTATTTTTGAAGATATTGGGCTAAAACTTGCAAATGTAGTTCATCTCAGTGTGTGTTCTATCACATATGTTCCGGTTTTTGCGAAAAGTCAAAAACTTTTTGAAAAGATAAAAAATATATATTTTTTGTAATTGTAAATACATATTTTTCAAAATTTTCAAAATATCGAAAATTCGAGATAGCAGTTTGATAGCTACGTATATTTGTAGTCCACTCATGCAAAGAAAATGAATCTAGCTTTTAAAACTGAGCTCTTGAGAGCGTTTGCCGTAATTCAGTGTTTTGCATGAAAATCGGCCGACATGACGTCACTCTGACGTCATTTCCGGTCAAACTATGGTAGCTAGAAAGTTGAAATTTTATCACAAGGTTTCAAATTGATGCCTTTGAAGGTACGGCAAGTTTCGTGTCGATCCGTTAAAGGGTTTAGAAGATATTGCTGAAAAACGGAAGGGGGGCTCTGTAGAGCCCCTTCCCCCCCAGTCATGCGCGGGTTAACATTTAAATCGTTTTTCTTAATACAACTCATGTTCCTCCTAATTGCAGGTAACAAATTCTGACGTTATCATTTTTATCCAATTTTAAACATGATTTTTTTGCGGGATCTGTTTTATACCAGTTAACGGTAACGCTGCATCCTTGCTCAAACGCGTATCCGCGGTTGGCCTCTAGAGCCACGCCGCGCCGGCCGGCACTGTCGAGCACTGACCCGACCTGACCTCGCCGGAGGGTTCGTGACGCCTCACTGGTAAGCCAGCCGCAAGTGGGACGGCTGAGATCCACTCAACGCGGCCCGGGCGAGTGAAGCGGACCAGCAGCGGTCGCTGCTGAGCACGTTTCCTCCACCCACCCCCTCCAACCATCTGCGCTGCTCTTTATCTACCTGCATTTCCGTACGTACTTATGTACCTTGTCGACCGTCTCCTCTCTTAACGATCGCCTGGAAGGTGAATAGGACATAAGGGAGAGAGAGACGGCCGGCCGATAAACAGCCAACACTTGAGTATGGAGCATACGATGCCGACAGCGTTTTTTTTTTTAATATAAATTTAGCTCGAATGTTTGAATGGACGGATTGACAGAGCCGGAGCCAACGCTAAGCAGAGCTTGTTGCGTAGACCCCGACCCCTACCGTCCGATCGCGCAATTCCGGGTAACGTTAGAATTTAGATGCCAAAGTTTAACGTGCCCTTCAAAGCCGGACACGGCCTGTCCCACTCAACTGACTTCAACTGGCTGCGGCTGCTCCCATCAACCGCAGACCATCCCCGTCAGGAGTCTCTAATATCGAGCGCCGGAGCGTCTCGAACCCGGCTCTCACTACCGGGAGTCCGATGCTCTACCAACTGAGCTACGTTACGGGTTTAACTAAAGATAACGCCCGTTATCAACAGATAACGGTCTCGCGACTGCCGTATTAAATGGGTAAAAATTCATCTGTCGGCCATCTCTCAGTCATGGGCCGGACGTCGGACATGTATGTGTCTAATCGTGCGGTTACCGACAATCAACAGCTTTCGTTGTTGACATGCTGTTGAATTGGCCGCTGTTCTTATCTCCGTCAGCATTTCTAGGCTACTTCAATCCACGCAAACAAAATAGTCACAGGTTAAACTATCGGATAGAGAACAGTGGTTAAAAAGCAATGTATAGTGCTGCAAAAAGAGGCGATTTGATGTGAAAGTGTGAGTGTGTTTTTTAAACGGCTAGATTCGGAAAGAACAGAAGTTAGATATCCACGATTGAAAAAAAAAATGCTAGAAATATATCCCGACTGTTCGAACAAAACCTTCCTGCTCCTTAGTTCCACAATGACAACGATAGTGAAATCCGCCCCGGAGGGTGATCAGACCGTACCACACGGAAGGAGCGCCAAAAACAGGTCCCGGCGCCGGCCCTAAGCCGCTCAGCGCGGCCCGGAGCCGCTGATAATCACAGAGCTCTCAGGTCATATGACGACACGGAGCTCCGAGTTCCGTGCAGTCTCTAAGTCCTGTGCACGGGAGCTCTGAGCCTCAGTTTATACAGAGTCATGACTGCGGCGAGCTGCAGTTACGGCCGGGCTGTACCAGTCACAGATACTGCAGCGAAATAAGCCGTGCCATCCACAGATACTGCAGCGAAATAAGCCGTGCCAGTCACAGATACTGCAGCGAAATAAGTAGCGTCCCGCAGTAATCAGATCGACATGCCTTGAGATGAAGGACTCGCATTACCGCATGGATTATAAAAACATGTTATCATTTCCGGCGAAACGCTTGGTTCTGTCACAAAAGTCGCGGTAACAACTGTTGCAGCGAGTTTCCAATGATCCAATTGTACTCTGGTGCGTTTTTTTCTCTAGTTTTCAAGTACATTCGAGTGTACACACTATACACTCAAGTAAGTGGGCTTTTCGCATATCATTAAAGATTTCGGCATACTTTGTAAGTAGGTAGTACGCATGAAGGTGTATTTTTGCCCTATATGAGGTACTGGGAACATACATTTCACTGCATAGGTAGAACCTTTTCCTCCTCGTCAACTGATCGCGTCGGTTCTTTCCGTGCGCATTTGCTTTGCTGCCATTATCGAGCTACATTTCCAACTGAAATGTGGTAACGTAGCGAGGAAATGCATAACTACCTCCGGACTCCGGAGGAAGCGGCCGCGCAGCTTTGGACGTTTCTCCGCCGCCCGCCGAGTCCTGACATAAGCAGCTGTACAACCTTCGCCCCAGTGGGGGGGGGGGGCATATGTTACCACCCTGTCGCGTTTTTTGCGTGTGAATAAAAAACCGCGGCGCGTAGCGCCGCGCCGCTTGGGGTAGCTTTTGGTACATCAATTTTGGACAATGTGTGAAATTTTTGACCCCAGGTCATGTCAGGTCAGATCACCAGGTCAAGTTAACTGACCAAGCCTAAAAAAGTTTGCAATCCTGTCCAGCCTGCAGTGTCTGTCAGAAAGGTTTTAAACTTGGTGGATTGCATGCTGTTATGGGTGCCTACAATTTGTATGTCTCGGATTTTTTATATCCGTGACCTAAGGTCAGGTCAGTGGCGTGACCTTTCCATTACAAGTCAATGGAGAAAAATGAAAATACCTCTAGATCCGTGTGTACGCATAGGAACAGTCCAAATATTTCAGAATCACAATGATTTAGATCACTCGTGATGACCAAGGTGTCATTTTTGCTGATAGCCTCTAGAAAGGTCATCCGAGGTCATTAGAGGCTACAAATAGTTTTTTTTTTGCCAATAACTCGCGATTGGAAAGAGATAGAACGCTGGGGATGGTCTCATTGTGTTTGTCTTGTTGAGACGCATCGACTGATATGCAACATGACCTTTTCCGGTCAGGTCATGACCTTGACCTGAGGTCAAATTTTCAAGTTGACCTTTCAAGGTCAAATTATAGTTCATTCGACTGTCTCGGCGAGAGGAACACGATTCTGGCAGTAGAAATGTCGTGACTTTTTGTAGTCGAAAGTTACTGTCGAAAAACACTTTTCGTAAAAATAGCTATTTTGGAGTTTTTGCCCTCTGGAGGCTAAACCGTTGACCTGAGGTCAATTTTGATAATGACGTTATCAAAAGAAGAGTTCAAAAGCTATCGATTATTTTCCAATGCGTTTTTTTAGCTACCATAGTTCCTGAGATAGCGGCATGATTTCTGAAAAAAATATAATGACAATTGGCAAATTTTGACCTTTGATGACCTCTGGTGACCCCAATATTGCTTTAATGTGAAAAATGACCGAAATACTTTCAAACGTACGCATTGAGAGCTATCGACTGCTTTTTACTGCGTCTTTCTAGCCCTCTTAGTTTTTTAGTTGGAGGTGGGTGGTAACATATGCCCCCCCCCCCCCCCCCCACTAGGGCGAAGTTGGCTGAGACCGCCACTGGGGCGCGGGATATGAGCCGAGAGCAGCTCAGTGGGCCGAGCGGTAAAGATGCCGATGTAGTGCTCAGAGGTGGATTTTAACGCTCAGCTGATCTGCGGAGGGGTCTGGAATGCGGTACGTGAATTCCCTGTCTAAAAACGGCCGTAATATCACAGAATAAGCAGCAGCCATCATCACGATAAACAGATAATCGGGGGGATGTGAGGTACTGATAGCTATAATACAGAAGATAATACCTGCGGGAGTACTCCAGTAGCATTTTTTTCTAAATCACGGTACCGTGGCAGGGAAGATTATCCGAAATGAGCAAACAGCAAAAAAAAAAAAAACTGGAAAGTCTTACCGCAATATAATCCGTAAGCCACGAAAGGAGAACATAACGATGCATACCGGAGTATGTATTTTTACGGTGTTCTTATCGTGACACTCCAAAGTGACCCCATGTCCAGACTTCCAGAGTTTAGACACTCTGATGCCCAGAGTGACACCTAGACCCAGAGTGACACACACATGAGTGATTCTTCCCTTCCCCATGGAAACAGATGGCGACGGCGTAGGCATCGGCTGAAATCCGGCATTTTATGAAATGTCTATAAGCGGTGTGTGGGATGCCGGTGAAAAACATAAATTTTAATATATTCCTGCCCGGGGCCGGGATGATTCAATAAATGTCACCGAGGTTTTTTAGCGAAAACTCCGAGGGCCGTTAGGCCCGAGGTGCTTTTCGCTAAAAAAGCGAGGTGACATTTATTGAATTCCCGGCCTTAGGGCTGGAAGGTATTTCCCATACCTGCCAAAAAGCCCACAACTATAATTGATAGTGACGTCAGCAGCCGTGTGGTTCAACGCGTTTAACCACACCCCTTGAACCACACGGCTGGCAATATTAAAGCACTGCATTAAACTTTGAAAAGTGTGGTACAGTGCACGTGCGATTAAAATGCCTGGATGTCTCGATTTAATCATGCAATGTAGCAGGTATGGGAAAATAGAAATGTGCACGTTACAACGTATGCCTGGTGCATATTGCCGAACATGAGTGCTATCGTATTCTAGTTTGAATTAAATATGTAGCAGCCTCGACTACGTATAGCTTTTCTAGTAGTTATACCAAAAATATATACCATAATTCGCCCTACCCTTCACTCACCATACCCCGAGTTCAGCAATCTCCGTCATGCACAGCAGAAGGTCATGGCTGGGAACGATACCTAGTGCACAGACCTCCTGCAAGTGCGGCTTAGTGAATGGAGAGTTTTGCAGTCATTCGTGCATACAAGAAGTGGAAAGCGTCCTTGCATGTTTCCTGTGCCGCGCACTGCGCAGCACCAGTCCCACCGCGGGAGAACGCGGCAGCGAGGTAAGTATCACGGATCACCTACTGACGGCAGCGATGGAAGTATCATACTGACGATAGCGGGAGAAGTATCACGGATCACCTACTGACGGCGGCGGGGGAAGTATTACCAGCCGTACTGACGGCGGCGGGGGAAGTATCATCGGCCCTACCGACAGCAGCGGGGTAAGTATCACGGATCACCTACTGACAGCAGCGGGGTAAGTATCACGGATCACCTACTGACGGCAGGGGGGTAAGTATCACGGATCACCTACTGACGGCAGGGGGGTAAGTATCACGGATCACCTACTGACGGCAGGGGGGTAAGTATCACGGATCACCTACTGACGGCAGGGGGGTAAGTATCACGGATCACCTACTGACGGCGGCGGGGGAAGTATCACCGGCCCTACCGACGGCAGCGAGGGAAGTATCACCGGCCCGACCGACGGCAGCGGGGTAAGTATCACGGATCACCTGCTGACGGCGGCGGGGGAAGTATCACCGGCCCTACCGACGGCGGCGGGGGAAGTATCACCGGCCTTATACTGACGGCAGCGAGGGAAACTTATCACCGGCCCTATACTGACGGCAGTGGCAGACGCGGCACCGGTCCCGCCAACTGCTTCAGCAATGCTTGCGTCATTGGATCAACTGACTTTGACGTTCCAAGGGTCTTGAGTTCGAATATCTCTGGAGATCTAGTGAGAGGCAAAGGGTGAACCCTCCCACGTGTGATTACAGTGTTCTAAGGGACTCACGCGGAAATAATGGACGATATAAGCTGGGTCCCAAATCCCAGTTAACCCTCGCATGTGTGCGGCGTTTGCCAGCTTCTAATGTGTAGGGGGGGGGTCGGTTGGACCCCCCCCTTGCCGTTTGGCCCCTGATCGAGCTAGAGCTTCGCGGAAAAAACGAGCGTGTTGCCCGTCACGAGAGGAAGCCGATGATACCCAATTTTAAGGTCCTAGGTCATCAGGTGACCTTCCAGGTCAGGTCAATGACCCGAAAACCGGGAAAATCGGGACCTGTTAGAAAGTCGTAAAGTGTGGCTGCTATGTGGTTTTCCGGGGTGCTGATCACGAATATCGTGTTAGTTTTGATCAGAGATGATGTCTTTAAGCATTTAGACCAGGTCGGGTCAGGTCAGGTCAGGTCAACCGGTAGGGGTTGTGACGGGTATTCGTAATACGTGTCAACCGCCTCGGACAGCTTCGTAACATGTTACGAAGTCACCAAAACTACTTCGTAAATGTTCAAATGGTTGCTAAATTCGAATTCAGCTCCAAAAACTAGCCTAGAAACATGTAAAACTCGAAAAAGTGACCCGAGGTCACCCGAGGTCACCAAAGGTCAATGACCTGACCTGACCTTCAGGTGACCTTGACGCACACGGGAGTAACATCAAATCACATGTTTGAACGTTTGAAACCACGAAAAGCTTGCAAACACGCGGCTAGTGCGAGCCGACATACGCGAAATCGCGATTCCGGCCAAACATGGTCTCGGAAAAGAGGTCACAGGTCAAAGGTCATTTGGGTCAGGGTCATGAAATTTTCAGGGTAGGTGTCAAATTGATCAATGCGAGGGTACTGAAAGTTTCGTCGCGATCGGCCGCTTTTTACGCGAGTTATTCGCGAAAAACCATGGGGGGGGGGGTCCATCCGACCCCCCCCCCTACACATGCGAGGGTTAAAACCCTTGTGGGATTATTTGCATACGTGAGACATCAATATGAGTTCCATCTGGGAAAGCCCGTGTGGGACCCATTTATTCCCAGCTGGGTCCCAATTGGGCAAGCCCATATGCTGCTCAATACAGGTCTCAGCTGGGCCCCACATGGGCCCCGTCAGGGGTGCCCAGATGGGACCCAGTTGGACGCCCATGACATGCCCAACTGGGTCCTTGGTGGGCAGCCCAAATGACTCCCAGTTTGGTATCCAATTAGCGCCCATGTGTGTCCCACTTGTGAAGGGTGGCTGGGAAACGATTCAATTTACAGTTCTAGTAGCCCACATTTCGACTTTAAGGGATCAAAGCATGAACTAGATACCCACCACATGGCTTCTGTTTCAGCGGTCCGACACTGCGTGCGCCCTGGTGGTGCCCGGGCGCAACAAACCCTCCGCCGCCTTAGCAGTGACCTTGACCTCCGCCGTCTGCTGCGGTTCCAAAGCCAAGCCAGCGTGGAATTGGGAGAGCTCGGTCAACCTCAGCTGGCAGCTCAGTATATTTTCTAATAATTGTAGTAGCATTATATAGATTTGAGAATTTCATAAGCGTGCGTACCCTTTTGGTATACGTGAGCGGTAAACCCTGAGATAAAATAAATTAGTGTAATGTTTAAAGGGACTATCCCACCTTCTAAAATGTTGTTAAAACCAGTTAAATTGTGCCCGACTTTATAGATTGGATGACCAGGAACACGGTTCTGGCATTTATTTTTCATTAAACATCTTAGGCTTCCCATATTCCAAACACAAACTTTCAAATATGTGACGTCACAGCCCAAAATTACCTCCTTCCCCAGGCCACATTACTGTCATAAAGCTGATTCTTTTTACTCTGTGGGCACCACAACAAAGTTCAGACCAAGTTTTAAGCGATTTTTCAACGAACAAACCCATTTAAATCAGAATGACTAAACGAGGTGACGTCACACTAACGGTCGCTCCATGTTGAAGATAGGGCCTTGTACAAGGCCCATTTTCAAATGAAGGGAACGAATTTCTTCAACACCAAGAGGCCGCGGGGGTTGCAACCTAGATAGATAGTGGTTTCTGAACCTCGCCGCAAACTTGACTATCTCAACTCAAACCCCATGTTTAAGGTGGGACAGTCCCTTTAACAGCAAAGTAACGGGCCACTCGTTCGAAAGGTGGAAAACCTACTATAAAGAACTACTAAAGTTCCTGAGGTATCAACGGACCAAATAGAAATTAGGTATCCGCTATTCCGTCGTGAAAACTTCTACCATGACTTTCTCCTCAAAAAGGGTAGAGCGTTTATTATCCTGCATAACATGCACATTGCACATTTGCTTCAATTTTAGTGACCACACGCAATCAATCTGGCAAAAAAACTGTCACAGAAAGTTGTCCCGGTGACGTCATCAAAACTAGCCGCTCATGACGTCATAGTCCAGACGTCATAGCTCCAGTGACTGTGTCCCGCTCAACCGTCTTTTAGCGGTTGTCACACTCACGTCCAACCGTTCCAGTGACGCCGCAGTGGGGACCTGCGGTGTCTCCCCATTCCTCACACACCCAGCCGCCCTGTGTCACGTGCACTGGGCAGCCGTTCCAGCGGCGCCGCACTAAGTAGGTGTCTCCCCACAGCTCACCCCGCCGCTCCTCGCGGTCAGAAGTCGTGACGGGCGGCTGCCATTGCACCGCCAGGATATCGGAAAGGCCAGTTCAGGGCGCTACCATTAGTCACTGGATGGCGGTAGATGTCCGAGATACGAGCACGACTGACTTTACCCGAGGAAAATTGTGAAATGCGGAGAATGAAGGGAATGTTAGAAGACTGGAATAAGTAGCTATGAATAACGGTTAACCCGCGCCCTGCTGGGGGGGGGGGGGGTGTTTGAACACCCCCCCTTGTGGTTTTTCGCGAATATCTCAAAAACGGCGGCGCTCCCGTTTTTGGTACACCTTATCATACATCGATTCTACACATGTTGTGAAAATTTCAGACCAAGGTCATTCAAGGTCAGGTCACCAGGTCACTTGAAGTGACCTCACCTCATAAAAAGTTTCAATGTCTGTCATAGCTACACCGAGTGACCGATCGCTTTGAAACTTTCAGCGATTGCTAAGACCAATAGCATGTACAAAATGTATATGTCAGAATTTTATTTTTATATCGGTGACCTAAGGTCAGGTCAATTTTGCGACCTCCCCATTATAAGTCAATGGGAGAAAATTGAAATGCGCCTCCTTTGGACGAAAGACATTATAAACACTCCCAAACACTAAATTACAAGTAGTTGAGACACACTGAACATGAAAATGGTGTCCGTGACCCCTGTTTATGCCCTGAGGTCATCTTAGGTCACGAATGGCATCTAACAGTTTTTCGCAAATAACTTTTGATAGAGGCATGCTAGAGCGATGAAAACGCCTTAGATGTGTTCAGCTCGACGATACGGATCGACTGATATGCAGCATGACCCTTTCCGGTCAGGTCATGACCTTGACCTGAGGTCAAATTTTCAAGTTGACCTTTCAAGGTCATCTTATAGTTCATTCGATGCGTCTTGACGAGAGGAACACGATGCCGGTAAAAGTAAGCTCGTACAAGGCTTGGGTCAAAAGTTATTGCAGAAAAACTGTTTCCGAAAAAATCGGGTATTTTGCAGTTTTTGCCCCCTGCAGGCAAAACCGTTGACGTTAGGTGAAATCTGAGAGAATTACCCAGAAAGGGCGTTAATAGGGCTATCGAATGCGCTTTTCCGCGGCGCTGTAGCTCTATTGGTTCCCGAGTTATGCGTTGGCTTCTTGGAAATTGTCGACATTCGACCTGGAAATCGGCGAAATTTTGCCTTCAATGACCTCTGGTGACCTGACCTTTGACCTGACCAAAAATTGACCGAAGTGATTTCCTCATTATTTTTGACGCTCTTTCGAACGCCGCCTTCCGCGTATCGCTACGTGGCCCAGGAGCCGAGTTAGAAGGGGGGGGGGGTGTTCAAACACCCCCCCCAGCAGGGCGTGGAAATCCAGGACCCCCAGCCGGGCGCGGGTTAAATGCTGACGAAGTTGTCAGAGGTCGGCACATTTCTGCACGTGGCGATCTGTTCTGATGAGTTCTCGAAAGGCTAACATGAGTGGTAAAGCCTCCCGGACGATGCTACCGAAGCTACTTGGGGGATAACAAAACATAAATACATAAAGAGGAAGCGCGAGGAGCTAACCTTAAAAAATGCCGGCATTAGGTAGGGGAAAGTGGGGTAAGACGGTCAGGGTAGGTAAGACGGGCACCCCTTCTGCAGACCAAACCAATAGCGCTACGAGCGAGAAAAATTAGGACCAGAATTGCCTTTCCCACTGCACACCACCATTGAAGTCTGGTAAATTTGTGCTAAGTCGATAATCTTTTATTTTGATTTCTTTAAAACACTCATTTCATTGAAAACATCCATAATGTATTGTGCAAGCTTTTGTGTGCAGCACTATAGAGTTAAAAACTCGCAATCACTTGTGGTACACACATATGCCACCAGTGTTCATTTACCGCGGATTTGCTTTGTCTCCATCAAATTGTCCACAGAGAAAAATCGTGCTGAACTTCTGACATTAAGGTTGGGGTAAGACGGGCAACTAGGTACATATGGTACCAATGGGTCTGCAATTGTGAAAATATTTTTGTTGCTGTAGGAAAAAAAGAAGCATTTCTAATAAGAATCTGTTCGATTCCGATGCTCACAGACATGTTAGTAATATTCCTCCGGCACAGTTTATTCTCGAATAATGAATGTGAAAAACGGTTCTACATGGCTTCTGAACTACGGCCTATATACAAGCATACGCCTTCTGCACGAATCTCGTATACTGCCATTTCCGAAGCACTTGAGACCAACGAGCGACTGAATTAATGCGGCTAATCTCAGGCATTTGTTGCGAGCTGTGCTAGTCGGTGAAAGAAGCTGGCCGTCTTGCCCTACCCATGTGATCGTCTTACCCCATGGGGTGGGATAAGACGGGTTTTTGCAAGGTTTTGCAAAAGTAGTCAGGTCGAAGTCTCATCTTCTGGCAAATGGAAGTTAAATGTCTGAAAAAGGTTTTCACTCAGTTTCCCGTTTCTATGATGTTTCTAACCGGCCGAAAAATGGCTCCAAAGTTAAGGTGCCTGTCTTACCCCACTTTCCCCTACTGGTAATTTGGCGCGCCAATCAAAGAGTCAAAAGTATTTGGCAATATTTTTTTTTGGCAATGAACAATGAACATGCTTTAGTTCGAAAGCCTGGCTCCACTGCAATGGGTAAATTGCAAAAAAGAGTAAAAAGCCAGTTTGTGCCCTTTGGTATCACGCTTCGATAAAATGTGTGAGGGCTGAGGTGTTCTAAAGAACAATTACAAGTGGTAGGTAAGCAAAAACTGCGTAATCTCTCACGAATGCTACAGAAAATGTCTGAAAAGTAGCAAATTTGTAACTGGTCTCCCAATTCAGCGAAGGCTACTCACCAGTAACGTTTGCATCTTGATCTGGATCCCTGCCTTCCACCTCCGGTAGATAATTTTGTGAAACTTTCACTGACAATCGACGGTCCGTCGGTGACCTTGGATGGACTCTGATGACCTTAGCTGACCTTGAGCAGCTGGCGTTGGTGACGTCAGTGACCTCTGCTCCCCTCTCCTCCGCTCCTCTGCCCGCTCTCTCTCTCCGCACCCGCCGCCGTCCGCCACCGCCACCGACTGATCCGCTCCCGCCGGCCAGCCTCCCGCCCTCTCCCCCCTCTCTCCTCCCAGAGCGGTAATCCCAGACCGCCTCTCACGCTACATCCAGTGACGTCATCAAATCCTGCAGCAGTGACGTCACAAGGTCCGGCACCAGTGACGGGCGGCAGCTCGTCAGCTCCAGATTCACCGGTCCTTCAACCGGCTTTGACAGGTCAAAAAAACTTTTTTTCCAACTTCATCGCAATTGACCTCTTTTCGGGTAAAGTGTCGACCTTAATAATGCGTTGATTCCATTGAATGAAATTATTGGTGTTATAATATGGCGTCGTGAATAAAGGTATTTCCAGCTCAGAAGGAATTTTAAAGAGAGTCCACGACCTGCCTTGGGAAGTATCATACGCTTAACTTACACAGTAAGCAATGTAGCAATAGTTTCGTACACCCGACTTACACAGTAGCTATGTAACAACAGTTTCTGCCGTGCATACTAATCTCATATGAGTCTGAACGCCAGAAGCCTCTGCTTTTAAAGCTCGGCCGGATCCGGACTTGAGTCTGTGACGTCAATTGACTTCACAATTTGGAAACTACTGCCGATGAAGTTACCAGGAAGTCTTCAATTCATTTTGAATACAGAATAAGCGTCTTTTCATTGGCGAGCTGACCGAAAAAAATGCACATTGATTTTTTTTTCTACCACATAACTTTATCTAATTTCGAACAGGATGTTTTCACCAGGAAATGCATTCTGTGAGGTTTCGCGGGATATCCAAGGTGAAGTTTACTGACTGGTTAATTACGAAAAGTAGCTCTTAGCTGAGTAGCGGTAATAGGTAATTGGTAATTGGTATCCCATCCGTGCAGAGAAGTAATTGCCGATCGTCCATAATTTACGTACTTAACCCGCGCACCGACGGGGGGGGGCGGATATCCGCCCCCCCCTGAGGTTTTTCGCAGATAGCGGGAAAACCGCGGCGCGTAGCGCCGCGAAATTTGGTATGACTATTCTCTCATCAATTTTACACATGGTGTGCAAGTTTGAACCTCCTAACTTTTAAGGTCAGGTCACCAGGTCACTTTGAATGACCCAACCTCAAGTCACTTTTTTGCAACTTTGTCACCGTGCCAGAGCTACAGTAGATGTCGGAGGCCTTTGAAAGTCGCAGGATGTTATTAGGTCATTAGTAGCTACAATTTGTATATCTCGGAATTTTGATGTCGGTGACCTAAGGTCAGGTCAATTTCGCGACCTCCCCATTATAAGTCAATGGGGGAAAAATCAACTCCCTGTTTTTACCACTAAAACGGGTCGGAATGGCCCCATATACCATACATGACTTCACATACGATCAACCTTCACTACCTTGATGTCTGTTTTGCTGTTGGGCAGCTGTAAGGTCATGTGACGTCATCAAAGGTCACCAAAGGTTTTTTGCCAATAACTCCTTACAGGAACAAGATACAGCCGCGCGGATGGTCTCATTGTGTTCAGCTCGTCAAGACGCATCGAATGATATACATGATGACCTCGAGGTCACGTGACCTGAGGTCAACCTTTGACCTTGACCTTTCGAGGTCAACATATATATCATTCGATGCGGATTGACGAGAGGATCACGATGATGCCCTTAGTTTGTTCCTAGCTTGACTACTTCGAAAGTTATTCGAGAAAAACCCTCTCCATATCTAGCGCCGCCATTTTGACTTTTTCGACCCCTGTGACGTCATCTTTGACCTGACCTGAAAATGACCTCAGTAAAAATTGTAGACCTTGTCCGTGCGTATCCGATGCCGTTTACCGCTTGTCGCTATCTTGCTTCGTTCTCGAGATCTCAGGGGGGGGCGGTCATCCGCCCCCCCCCGTCGGTACTAAGTTGGCGCAGACCCCCGTCGGTGCGCGGGTTAATGACGATGTGACGACGTTCCAAGATTTACCGTCGCGCTACTGCCGGGTTCACACCGGATTCCGGACCGGCAAAATTCCGTCTGCCGGGCCGGAAAAATGGCCAATTCCGTGCCGGAAAATTGAAAACTGGTGTGAACCGGCAAATCTGGCAACTTCTTTTGACCGGTCCGGCAGGCCGGAGAGCCAGATTTTCCGGTCCGGCAAAAAGTTGAAATCATCTCAACTTTTGCCTTGCCGGATAGCCACCGTTTGTGATATGAAATTAAGGCACGAGGGAAATAATGTTATGTTTCAGCGCTACAGGACCAATTTAACCAACGGTGCCCTAATAGTCTCGCGATTTTTCACGAGAATATAAAATTCAAGCGTAAATTTGACGGCGTTTCATTTTTATTTCAAAACATTTGCATCTCAAACGGAGTGATAGCTACATTTCTGTTTTTGTATTTCACATGACTCATGGCCTCTTCAAATTATAAATTAATTTCATTGGTTGGAAAATATCCATGACTTTATAATAAAAAATAAATATTATAAGGAAGCGGTGAAAAGGGCGAATTTGTGGAACAACATTGCGGACGCGCTGGTTGTAGAAGGAGCGGAGCCAGTATCTGCAGAAGAGATTAGCAAGCGCTGGAGCCGGCCGCAGGACAGGTAGCACAATGTACGTATTGCTAACTTCCGTCGTCTACGAAGTGGAGCCAGCCGAGCAGATTCTGAAATCTACTTTCTACAAGACGCGCTGACAACACTTCTCTGCCCTCGATGCCCTCCTACACAGGCACATAGCAGCTCGGGAGGGTGGAGGCAGTTTTGCCATTCAATCGCAAGTAGAAGATTCAGGAAATACGATGGTACTGAATGCCAAGAATATTATCCCGCGCCCTGCTGGGGGTGGGGGTTGGGGGGGGGATATTTGAACCCTCCCTGTGGTTTTTCGCGAACATCTCAAAAACGGCGGCTGTTTTTGGCACACCTTATCATGCATCTTTTCTGCACATGTAAAAATTGTAGACCAAGGTCACTTAAGGTCAGGTCACCAGGTCACTTCAAGTGACCTCACCTCATACAAAGTTTCAACGTCTTCCATATGCTACATCGAGCGACCGACCTCTTTGAAACTCTCAGCGATTGATAAAGGCAACAATATGTACACAATTTAAATAAATAACTATCTCGGAATTTTGATATCGGTGACCTAAGGTCAGGTCAATTTTGTGACCCCCCCCCATTATAAGTCAATGGGAGAAAATTGATGCCAAGTTATGCGTTGGCTTGTTGTAAATCGTCGACATCGACCTGAAAATCGGTGAAATTCGGCTTTCCATCACCTCTGGTGACCCGACCTTCGATTTGACCAAAAAAAGTGACCGAATTAATTTCGTCATTAATTTTGACACCCTTTCGAACGCCGCCTTCCCCGTATCGCTACGTGGCCCAGGAGCCGAGTTAAAACGGGGGATGTTAAACACCCCCACCAGCAAGGCGTGGAAATTTAGGAACCCCAGCGGGGCGCGGGTTATGGCAGTAGAGTTCAGTGACAGTCAGATGACCGATTTTGAGACCCAGCCATCTACATCAGCAAGCGTAATATCAAGCTCGCCGTCTCTAATGCGCCCTGCCCAGCCCTCAATTCCTCTTTGTTCGCAAGTGTTTTTAAACCAACAACAGCCAAAGCGCGATTGACATTTATTAGTGTCTTTATGTCGATACCCAGCCCGCATGCTGTAAATGTTAAATTGTATTAATCTTGCTAATATACCTACCAGTGAAGTATGGATGATTTTCGGTTGGGTGGAACTGCATCAGGGACTTGTAAAGCCGTCACACAACTATGTTCGATTTCAAAATAATTCGCGAGATTGCTTGGTACCTACTTATCGTACTTGATGGTTGATGATTATGACATTTCCGGCTCGACTTTCCGGTTTTCCGGTTCTAGCGACTTTTTTTTACATCTAGCGACAATTTCAACATTTTGGTGCCGGCCCGGCAGACGGAATTTTTCCGGACCGGAAAACCGGTGTGAACCCGGCTTAATTCCGTGCCGGAAAATTGAAAACTGGTGTGAACCGGCAAATCTGGCAACTTCTTTTGACCGGTCCGGCAGGCCGGAGAGCCATATTTTCCGGTCCGGCAAAAAGTTGAAATCATCTCAACTTTTGCCTTGCCGGATAGCCACCGTTTGTGATATGAAATTAAGGCACGAGGGAAATAATGTTATGTTTCAGCGCTACAGGACCAATTTAACCAACGGTGCCCTAATAGTCTCGCGATTTTTCACGAGAATATAAAATTCAAGCGTAAATTTGACGGCGTTTCATTTTTATTTCAAAACATTTGCATCTCAAACGGAGTGATAGCTACATTTCTGTTTTTGTATTTCACATGACTCATGGCCTTTTCAAATTATAAATCAATTTCATTGGTTGGAAAATATCCATGACTTTATAATAAAAAAGATAAATATTATAAGGAAGCGGTGAAAAGGGCGAATTTGTGGAACAACATTGCGGACGCGCTGGTTGTAGAAGGAGCGGAGCCAGTATCTGCAGAAGAGATTAGCAAGCGCTGGAGCCGGCCGCAGGACAGGTAGCACAATGCAAGATTACTTTACTACTCGCACAATGTACGCATTGCTAACTTCCGTCGTCTACGAAGTGGAGCCAGCCGAGCAGATTCTGAAATCTACTTTCTACAAAACGCGCTGACAACACTTCTCTGCCCTCGATGCCCTCCTACACAGGCACATAGCAGCTCGGGAGGGTGGAGGCAGTTTTGCCATTCAATCGCAAGTAGAAGATTCAGGAAATACGATGGTACTGAATGCCAAGGATATTATCCCGCGCCCTGCTGGGGGTGGGGGTGGGGATATTTGAACCCTCCCTGTGGTTTTTCGTGAACATCTAAAAAACGGCGGCTGTTTTTGGCACACCTTATCATGCATCTTTTCTGCACATGTAAAAATTGTAGACCAAGGTCACTTAAGGTCAGGTCACCAGGTCACTTCAAGTGACCTCACCTCATACAAAGTTTCAACGTCTTCCATATGCTACATCGAGCGACCGACCTCTTTGAAACTCTCAGCGATTGATAAGAGCAACATATGTACACAATTTAAATAAATAACTATCTCGGAATTTTGATATCGGTGACCTAAGGTCAATTTTGTGACCCCCCCCCATTATAAGTCAATGGGAGAAAATTGATGCCAAGTTATGCGCTGGCTTGTTGTAAATCGTCGACATTCGACCTAAAAATCGGTGAAATTCGGCTTTCCATTACCTCTGGTGACCTGACCTCTGATTTGACAAAAAAAGTGACCGAATTAATTTCGTCATTAATTTTGACACTCTTTCGAACGCCGCCTTCCCCGTATCGCTACGTGGCCCAGGAGCCGAGTTAAAAGGGGGATGTTAAACACCCCCACCAGCAAGGCGTGGAAATTTAGGACCCCCAGCGGGGCGCGGGTTATGGCAGTAGAGTTCAGTGACAGTCAGATGACCGATTTTGAGACCCAGCCATCTACATCAGCAAGCGTAATTCAAGCTCGCCGTCTCTAATGCGCCCTGCCCAGCCCTCAATTCCTCTTTGTTCGCAAGTGTTTTTTAAACCAACAACAGCCAAAGCGCGATTGAACTTTATTAGTGTCTTTTTGTCGATACCCAGCCCGCATGCTGTAAATGTTAAATTGTATTAATCTTGCTAATATACCTACCAGTGAAGTATGGATGATTTTCGGTTGGGTGGAACTGCATCAGGGACTTGTAAAACCGTCACACAATTATGTTCGATTTCAAAATAATTCGCGAGATCGCTTGGTACCTACTTATTGTACTTGATGGTTGATGATTATGACATTTCCGGCTCGACTTTTCGGTTTTCCGGTTCTAGCGACTTTTTTGACATCTAGCGACAATTTCAACATTTTGGTGCCGGCCCGGCAGACGGAATTTTTCCGGACCGGAAAACCGGTGTGAACCCGGCTTAATTCCGTGCCGGAAAATTGAAAACTGGTGTGAACCGGCAAATCTGGCAACTTCTTTTGACCGGTCCGGCAGGCCGGAGAGCCATATTTTCCGGTCCGGCAAAAAGTTGAAATCATCTCAACTTTTGCCTTGCCGGATAGCCACCGTTTGTGATATGAAATTAAGGCACGAGGGAAATAATGTTATGTTTCAGCGCTACAGGACCAATTTAACCAACGGTGCCCTAATAGTCTCGCGATTTTTCACGAGAATATAAAATTCAAGCGTAAATTTGACGGCGTTTCATTTTTATTTCAAAACATTTGCATCTCAAACGGAGTGATAGCTACATTTCTGTTTTTGTATTTCACATGACTCATGGCCTTTTCAAATTATAAATCAATTTCATTGGTTGGAAAATATCCATGACTTTATAATAAAAAAGATAAATATTATAAGGAAGCGGTGAAAAGGGCGAATTTGTGGAACAACATTGCGGACGCGCTGGTTGTAGAAGGAGCGGAGCCAGTATCTGCAGAAGAGATTAGCAAGCGCTGGAGCCGGCCGCAGGACAGGTAGCACAATGCAAGATTACTTTACTACTCGCACAATGTACGCATTGCTAACTTCCGTCGTCTACGAAGTGGAGCCAGCCGAGCAGATTCTGAAATCTACTTTCTACAAAACGCGCTGACAACACTTCTCTGCCCTCGATGCCCTCCTACACAGGCACATAGCAGCTCGGGAGGGTGGAGGCAGTTTTGCCATTCAATCGCAAGTAGAAGATTCAGGAAATACGATGGTACTGAATGCCAAGGATATTATCCCGCGCCCTGCTGGGGGTGGGGGTGGGGATATTTGAACCCTCCCTGTGGTTTTTCGTGAACATCTAAAAAACGGCGGCTGTTTTTGGCACACCTTATCATGCATCTTTTCTGCACATGTAAAAATTGTAGACCAAGGTCACTTAAGGTCAGGTCACCAGGTCACTTCAAGTGACCTCACCTCATACAAAGTTTCAACGTCTTCCATATGCTACATCGAGCGACCGACCTCTTTGAAACTCTCAGCGATTGATAAGAGCAACATATGTACACAATTTAAATAAATAACTATCTCGGAATTTTGATATCGGTGACCTAAGGTCAATTTTGTGACCCCCCCCCATTATAAGTCAATGGGAGAAAATTGATGCCAAGTTATGCGCTGGCTTGTTGTAAATCGTCGACATTCGACCTGAAAATCGGTGAAATTCGGCTTTCCATTACCTCTGGTGATCTGACCTCTGATTTGACAAAAAAAGTGACCGAATTAATTTCGTCATTAATTTTGACACTCTTTCGAACGCCGCCTTCCCCGTATCGCTACGTGGCCCAGGAGCCGAGTTAAAAGGGGGATGTTAAACACCCCCACCAGCAAGGCGTGGAAATTTAGGACCCCCAGCGGGGCGCGGGTTATGGCAGTAGAGTTCAGTGACAGTCAGATGACCGATTTTGAGACCCAGCCATCTACATCAGCAAGCGTAATTCAAGCTCGCCGTCTCTAATGCGCCCTGCCCAGCCCTCAATTCCTCTTTGTTCGCAAGTGTTTTTTAAACCAACAACAGCCAAAGCGCGATTGAACTTTATTAGTGTCTTTTTGTCGATACCCAGCCCGCATGCTGTAAATGTTAAATTGTATTAATCTTGCTAATATACCTACCAGTGAAGTATGGATGATTTTCGGTTGGGTGGAACTGCATCAGGGACTTGTAAAACCGTCACACAAGTATGTTCGATTTCAAAATAATTCGCGAGATCGCTTGGTACCTACTTATTGTACTTGATGGTTGATGATTATGACATTTCCGGCTCGACTTTTCGGTTTTCCGGTTCTAGCGACTTTTTTGACATCTAGCGACAATTTCAACATTTTGGTGCCGGCCCGGCAGACGGAATTTTTCCGGACCGGAAAACCGGTGTGAACCCGGCTTAAATCATATACGACTGTGCATAATTCCGAAGTAGTCACGTGCGAATTATCCAGGATCACCTAATCATTGCATTGGAATATGGGTTATTCCAATCTATGGCACGAATGGAGCAGCATGTGCCGACTATATGCGGAAACCGTAGCTCGAAGTAGCATTGGAAACTGGAAAGCATGCTTGACCTGGTTTTCCAAACGTATTTCGAACATATTCGGGCATCGTATTGTATTGTATTGTATTTACCATAGATATAAAAGACTAGATGGGACATTGGCAGTGTTTTAGTGCGTGCGACTGGCCGCCATGTTTGTGAGGGCGGGAATCTGCGGCGCTGTGTAAACACTACGGGAGGAGGGGGGTATTTGAGACTGATTTTGTGGTATTTTTCGACCAAAAAGTGCTAATCTTTTTTGCTCACGGCATTCTTTGGAATGTGTAGATTGTGGAACAAGTGCTGAAATATGCTTATCTATTGTAATTTGGCTATGTTAGCCTTAGACATGTTGCACTGTTGACGCTGATGAAGAATAGGCGGCACCAAAGGTAGATTTGCTTGGCATGCCTGTTTTAGATTTAATTCAGTTCCCATGTTTTTTTTTGTGCACACCACAATCCTTTAATTATTCTTGCATGGATAGAGCATCAGTCATATGATTTTTCACAAAGAAAGCTTACCTAGATAGGTACCAGAACATTGGCAGCGGAAAGCAGACTCATTACCTACACTTGCTTTGCCTGCTCACTTTCTACTGTTGCCTTCAATGGACAATATTTATGAAGTAAGAAGGTTTTATGATTATAGGTTTTAAATAAGTACTTTACTTAATGTCATCAGTTAGTATTAAATAGTAGTTCAGTGCCAAACGAAAAATCCATGCACTATGCCAGATGCCTCGGGGGCTCTTATCCGCTCTGGGTTCAGAGTGCAGTGGCATACCACGCTCACCCTCAACCAGAGCTGATAGATAGTGAAAATGCCAGACGTCGTGATATCTGCACCAGTGAACCGTGTCGCACATTTGATCCCAATAATGAACAGCACAGGGGTGACGTAAAAATGTGCGTTAGTTGGAGCACCTAAACTCAGATTGTCATTACCTAATTAGTTTTCACATTGTAAAGCTTAAACTACACTTCATGCTCTTTTGGCTCACCTGTTACCAGTATCAGTAAATAGGGTATTAGTAAATCTGGCGTTACCATCAATGCTAAGTGCTAACAAGTAAATATGATGTCCAAGGAAGATAAAAATCATAATCTTACTTGACCTAACCTTACCTTCTAACCTAACTAACCTACAACCTACAAACCTCAACCTACATACAACCTCCATACCTACAACCTACCCACCTACAACCTACCAACCTTATATGTGCCGACGGTGGCACCAGATTTATGGATACCCTTATTTGTTAGGTACTTCACTCCACTTCTCATTTTATTTGAAGCTCATTTAAATTATTGTATTTAAGTCTGTGTAAACTATTATTTTAAAAACCTGATGCTTTTCCATGACTGTAATCTCACTGTTTGCTATGTGTATTTTGTAGTGTGTACTGTGTGCAAATCCAGTATCCTACACTTGTATGCTACAGGCCTTGTTTTGATCTGACTAACTGTTAATATGTTTCAGCTTTAAAGACTAGTATCTTTTGAAATTGAAATTTGCCTCTCAGTCTCTCAAGAATCAAGATGCCAAATAGATGTGCAGGATTTGATTGCTGACAAACCAGGGATGAGGCTCAAGAGGTAAGAGATCACCCTGCATTGGCAAGTAAAAGCTACAGACTCTTGATTTTTTATATTGTTACAGGTTATCTGTCACCGAGAGCGATTGCTGTAGTTCAATTTCTTGCATCAAAATTGGCAGAATATGACTTCACTGATCACTCTGACGTCATTTACGGCCGACCTATGGTAGCTACACAATTTTTATTTCTAGAAAATGTTTCAGATTGATGCAGCCGAAGGTACTGCAAGTTTCGTATTGACACGTCTAGTGGTTTATAAATGTTGCAACAAATATATATTTTAATTTTTTCAATATATAAATGTAAATATTTTATTGCAGAAAACAGGAGAGGGGCTCTGTAGAGCCCCACCCTCCAGTCATGCGTGGGTAAAGGTCCATCAGCCACTAAAACCAGAATAAGTGCAAAAAATTATTACCAAATGCCCGGAGACTGCTTTACCATTGCCAACATGTGTGTGTGTGTGTGTGTGTGTGCGTGTGTGTGTGCGTGTGCGTGTGTGTCAACAATGTGTTAACAACAAATACAACACTTGTGCCTGGCGTATGTTAACACTAAACACTATTAGCCATATTTTATTGATACTAATCGAACCTTCCAGGTGGCTGGAACAACCCCAGTGCCGCACAGTTCTGCGGGATATTCCGGCACCTGCTCCACCGCTGCGGCGTCCGGCCCGGCAGCACAGGGAAAGTGGCAGCCCTCGACCCGACCAGCATCCTGGCAGTCGGTCACACGACCAGCGGACGGGGAGCCAGCCTTACTACCTCGGCCTCCACCACCTCAGACAACGGTGCCACGGCACTCCACATCATCACGGAGCACGACTTCCAGCCTGGGCTGTCGTCTGGTGGGCAACATCGTCACCTACATCGCAGGGTTCGTGGTGAAGAAGGCGCTCGACTCTGTCAGCTGTAGCACCTGTCAGGAGGCCCTGGTGAGCGACATCCAGCCGGACGACATGACACAGCTTTACCACCTCTTCATCATCTCTGCCAGATGAGCTAAGGTGGGGACGGGTTACATGCCTGGGATCTGACTGAGACCCGCTCATACCCTGCCGAAGTGTTGGTGATTTCAGCGGTCATCTGTCTCTAGCCGGTGTCAGTGAGTCGCGGCCAGCTGCCGCTGGAGTGGGTATCTACCGTCGATAGCTGCTGTGTGGCGGATAACGTGGATTTGGATGGACACTTCATATTAATGAACAGATCAATGTCTGGCCGATAAAAGACGTATTTTGTCGATGATTGCTTAGTGACTGAGTGGGTCCACTGGCGACCAATGCAGTGGGCGCTGGGTTAACGCCTCGCCTCTTGTGACCGTGTCGATATGTAGCACTGTTAATTGCCGATTCGTTGCCGGCCGTCTCTGCTCCGTGGCTGGCTGATCCGGCACAAACTGGTGTTCGTGGCTGAAGGCGCGGCTACAGTTACACTAGCTCGCCACGTGCCTGTGCGACTATCGTCGGTGCTGTCTGCAAGGGCGATGTCGGTGCCTGTAGGGGGCGCGGATTGATTCAAAGTGAGGAATGGGTCATCGGAGCTCGGGTCAGGTCATGTTCGGCTAAAATAAGCGGATTTTGCGATTTGCCGCATCCGGGTGAATTTCCTTGCCTTCTAGTGCATGTTTATGCATTTTACATGCGTTTTTTTTAGTGTTGATGTCTAGATAACGTGCATTTGCCTCGAGGTCAAGGCTGCGCTTCATATGGGCAGTTTTCGGAGCATCTTGCTCATTTTATTCGTAATCCTTAATTATGTTTGCGGATTTGTGCCCGCAAATCATTTTTTAAAGTAAGATTGACACGGGATTCGTGATCGGCGCCCATAAATACACTTCACATGACCCGCCATGTGTCAAGGCCATCCGAGGTCATCTAAGGTCGCTGACCTTGTATGACCTTATGTGACCCGGTTCGCTAGATTTCGAGATGAGGTTGATTGGGAATGATGTAACCCATTTCGCCGACAGTTCACGCGTTTTGGTCGATTTTATAGCGAAAGATCTCAAACTCCAGTGACTTTACTGGTTCGATTTCCAGTGTTTGACCTGACCTCTGAGTTCACCCGTTGACCTAGTACCCTGAAATTTGGTATCACTGGTTTACTCACATCGCGGACAGCATACCTATTTTTTCCGTTCTTGCTCCGTCGAGGGGCGAACGGCTGGAGTTCACTCCGTTCACCCTGGCTTCCCCTACTCGTAAGACGCTGACAAACTACGAACGGGTGAGGGCTAAAATTGCACTTATTGTCGATCATTGTCCATTGCATACTGCATACATAGATATAAAGTATGGTAGCCATAATGGGAAACGAATTTAATCTTAAATTAGCATGCCAATTGCATCTACCTTCGGTGCCGCATATCCTTTATCAGCGTCTTCAGGGCTATATGTCTAGGGCTGATGTAATTACATTACTATAAATACACATGTTTCTGCCCTTGTTTCACAATCTACTCATTCCAAAGAATGCCATAGGTAAAAAAGATTAACACTTTTCGGTCGAAAAATACCACAAAATCTGTCCCAAACACCCCCCTCCTCCCATAGTGTTTACACAGCGCCGCAGATCCTCGCCCTCACCAACATGGCGGCCGCTGCTACGTATTCGCGAGTCGCTCCCGACATGGGGGTGCCCCATCTAGTCTTTATATCTATGGTATTTACGTCATAGACTCATCCCTTCATGAGATCGGAATCACAGGGCTATTCTCGAGTCAGAGTCAACACACGCTAAGAAATGCAATGATGAGGATAAAAAGTGAACACACATAAACCACACTACACACACGATGCAGAAGCTAAAAGCGGTTACAGTGACGTGTCAGCTCATGTCACCGAAGATAAGAGTTCTAAGACCTTGCTGGTAAACATCGAGGTGGACATGTCCCAGAACTCGCGTGGTAGGGCGTTATAGCCTGCGGCAGCGCGGTACACGAATTGCCGCTTCCCCGCAGCCGAGCCGTGTATGCGGGGAAGACTAAGCAGGTGGTCCTGCCTGGTGCTGCGGCTACGGTCTGGACGCTCGGCATTAGTGGCAAATAGTGCAGCTAGTGACTCGGGCTGACCTGTTCGTCTAGCTTTGTGTAGGATGTTTAGGGTTTGGGCTTGAACCATAGTGGAGGGGTCCGGCCAGCCGAGTGAGGCACGGACAGAGGAGATGTGGTCGAATTTCTTTTTGCCGGAGATGATGCGGGCCGCAAAATTTACAATTTTGTTGATGGTGGCGAGGTTCTTGGCAGACCCGTTGCCATAGACGGAGAGGCAGTAGCGGACGTGGGAAAGGACGAGGGCAGACACAAGGATTGGGAGAGTGCCGGATGGTAGGTAGTGGCGGATGTGGGAGAGACCGAAAAGGATGCCGAAGCACTTCTGTGACAGTTGCGATACGTGCGAGTCCCAAGTGAGATGGCGATCAAAAGTGACACCGAGATTTTTTGCTTCAGTGCAAGGTGATAGCACGGCTTGCCGAAACTTGACCGTGAACGGTGGGAGGTCTCGCAGATTTTGACGTGAGCCGATGGGAAGTAGCTCGAATTTTGACTCGTTAAGTTTTAGACCGTTCGAATGAAAGTAATCACCAAGCGACTGGAGAGATGCCTCGGGTTTTAAGATAAGGTCAGGTAGCTCGGACTTGTGTCCAGAGACTAAAACCTGGGTGTCATCGGCGTACTGAATGATAAAAGAGTCGCCAGCGTACAAGCTAAGATCGTTAACGACGATGCTGAACAAGAGAGGACCCAACGATGACCCCTGGAAGACGCCCTGGCTAATGTTGAGCGGAGGGGAGCTCTGTGAGGCAGAGATGGCTACGCTTTGCGTGTGACCGTCAAGATAATTTCGAAACCAGGCAGTGTCAATGCCGTGCAGCTCGAGCTTGTCAAGCAATTTAGAGTGGGAAATCACGTCAAAAGCTTTAGACAGATCAAGTAAACAGGGCAGGGAGATGTGGCCTTGATCCATGCCAGCAAGTGCTCGGTCAGAGATTTGGAGAAGGGCTGATTCGGTACAGTGATGTGGACGGAAGCCGTGTTGGGTAGGGGAGAGGAGAGAGTTGGAGGATAGGTAGTGTTGAAGCTGTCGCTGTACGACCTTCTCCACTACCTTCGCAATGACAGGGAGGATGGAAATAGGACGGTAGTTTGCAGGATTGTTGGGATCACCGGACTTCAGGATGGGGTGGATTTGGGGCTGGGCATGTTTCCAGGATGCGGGGATGTCATTCATGGATAGGCAGGAGTTCACAACATGCAAGAGAACAGGTCCGATCACACTAAAAGACATCTTAAAAACGCGAATGCAAAGCCCGTCAGAGCCACGAGCAGATGAGTTTCGCATGCTAAAAACAACGTTCTTTAAAAATTCAAGACTGACGGGTTGCACGGTAAAACCGCACGAACCGACTCGCTGTAGCCGCACAGGCACTTGCCGAGACGAGTCGTGCACACCGGAGTTCAAATCGGAAACAATGTTTGCGCCTACATCAACAAAAAACTGATTCAGTGTGTCACCACTGACGCGGGGAAAAGTGACATGCGAATCTCGCTTGCCACTCACGACACGCCGCTAGTTACGCCACACCGAAGCCGGAGGCATCCCGAAGGTCGAGCTTCCACAATTAGTAGCTATTAGAGATGTCAATCGGATACCGACTTTTTGGTATACCGATACCAAACCGATACCAACTCGGTATTTGGTATTTCAATCCTAATGTGTTTGGTATTTTGTTGGTATCATGAACCCTCGCTAATGTTTAGGAGGCTAAGGAATCGGTAAAAAGTTGGTATTTTCCTCATGTTCCCAAGTTGGTTTGGTTTCGGTATTTCTCCACGGTTTTGGTTGGTAATTGGTTTGGTATCGGTATTCCGATTTTCCGTAATTGACATCACTAGTAGCTATACTTAGCGCTGTCCCCAGCCATCAACAATCATTGTTCCATATGAAAGTAACAACTGAGAGTGGCATTCTAAGAATCACTCTAGCGCGAAAACCCACCCAACAAGCCCAGGAATGCGCGTGGGATGCAGAATATGTCGAAGGTTGCGGATTATTGGCTGCGATTGATCAGCGACAGGTGTGAACTATCAGAGGCATGGCGGCAAACAGTGCACGAGGGTTTATTCAGCGAACTTTGGAAAGGCCATGGCTTTGGAACTTTTTATGACGTTTCGCTTGTCGACGCTGCGCTGCTCCAGCTGCGGGACCCACTCGGCGAAGTTCGAGGCGTTTTCACACCTCTCAGTGCCGATATACCAGCCAGGGCCAGTCAGTGCTCGCTCCACGAGTGCATCCAGCTTTTTGTGGAGGGCGACACAATCAGCGGCTGGACTTGCCCGGAGTGTCAAAGCAGCGACCAAGCGACTTGACGCCAGATGTCGCCAAGCGGCTTGACATCTGAGGCCTGTTTCACTAAAAACTTGTATTTTTAAGTGTTTGTAGTTAACAATTCATAAGTATTTTCACCAACTACGTAAAAACCGATTTCACTAAGCTTCATCGCCAGTGGCACCTCCGATAAGAAAATGTTTGCAAATAAACTTGTAAACAGTAAAAATCAGTAAAAATGTTTTTAATCAAGAACTATAGCATGTTAAAGATATTGCTTCTGTGAAGACGCCTCTGAACCGGTGCAGGTGTATTGTTCACAGCGAGCGAGCGTGGCGCGGACCCAGTAGAGACTGACGCGGCCCCGCACGGTCCGGCCGGGAGCCGCCGCCGGACCGTGTCCCGAGGGCACACACGGTCGTAGAGATGCAAACCCCAGGTACAGACTGGGGATGCACACCACCACATCTCCCCCCTTAAGCCCCCAGCGCGCTCGAGGTATAACGAAAAGAACGGAATCATAACACAATAGCGAAAATAACAAGAAACGTAGTACACAATCACATCTCCTCTATGAGCCGACGCACCGGCTTCCGCACACGGGTGGATCGGCGGACAGTCGGCGGCTCAGTGCGCGGCGCGCGATCCGGCCGTGTGGAGGCGCGCGATTCGCTCGCAGATGCATGGTCACGACTCATCCGACCAGTGTCCGGTTGTGTGACGACACGCGGGCCGGCTCTCCCGGGAGGCTCCACTCCGGGCACCGGGCACAGAGCGTGCCGCCTGCGCAGGTGGCATCTGTTCCGATCCACCTCCCCTCCATCGTCGAAGCGTACACTGTAGCGTCGGTGGGGGCCGACCGACGTCACCACGCCGCACCTGTCCCATCGTTTTGTCCTGACGTCCTGCACACGGACGCGAGTCCCGACGGGGAACTCGGGCAGGTCGTGGGCATGCTGGTCGTACCACCGTTTGGCGGCGCAGCGGCGTGACTCGCGGCGATCGTCGCAGTCCACAGTCTGGTGCGGTGGCGTCCCCCTCCGCTGCTGGCCTCCGCCTCCACTCGCCCGCTGCGAGCGCGCCGATGGTTTGAAGTGCGACGGGTGCGTGGGCAGGTCGTCCCTCAGTGGCCGGCCGTAGACGATCTCGGCGGGCGACTTCCCGCTGACGCCCGGCGTGTTCCGCTGCTGAAGCAGGCCCCGCGTCCACTCCTCTTCGTTGAGCCGTCCTCTGCCGTCGTCCCAGCATCGCCTGAGAAGCTTTTTTGCAGATTTAACGGCAGACTCGGCCAGGCCGTTAGATCGGGGGTAGTGTGGGGATGATGTGCGATGCAGAACGCCCCAGTTGCTCAAGAACGTGCTGAACTGAAGAGACGTGAAGCAGAGGGCCCCGTCGGTTCTGACAAGTTCTGGCACACCGACCTCACTGAAAATCTTAAGCATTACTTTGATTACGTTTTTGGTGTCAGACCGGGTGCCCGTAGATTCGATGAACTTCCACCCAGAGTAGCCGTCAACGACGACGAGGTACTTGCCTCCTGCGTGGTCTGCGAAGTCCATGTCCAGGACCTGGAACGGCCTGGCGGCAGGCTCATGATGCAGCATGGTCTCCCTCGGCTGGGATGGCAGCTCTTGCTGACACCTACTGCATCCTCTGGTGACGTCGTCGATGGCGGCGTCCATTCCCGGCCAGTAGACCACCCGCCGAGCTCGCTCCTTGGTCTTCTCCTTCCCGAGGTGACTCGCATGGAGAGACGCTAAGGTCGATCTACGGAGGGATAGCGGCACCAGGATGCGCATGCCGCATAAGATGATGCCGCCCTCCACCGACAGTCGGTCGTGCACCGGCCAGTACTTCCGGAGGGGTTCCGCAAGCTCCGCTCTGGATGCCGGAAAGCCGGTGGAGATGATGTCTCTGAGCATCTGGAGCTCGGGGTCCTCTGACGTCGCACACTCCACCCGGTCCAGCATGATGTCGGTGTCGCACGCTCGAAGCTCAGCTACCAAGACGCTCTGGAGGGCAGGTGCGTCGTCGTCTTCCCCACATTCGTCATCAGCAGCTGCTGGTTGGGTGGGGCTCCTGGAGAGAGCGTCTGCCGCCTTGTGCTGGGATCCTGGCACCCAGCTGGCTACGAATGGTCCGTAGTATGCCATCTTCAACTTCAGTCTCTGTAGTCTCGGGTTCTCGATCTCGTCGAGAGTCTTGCCGTTGATGATGGGGACGAGCGGCTTGTGGTCGACGAATATCGTGAAGCTCGTCAGTCCGGAGAGAAAGATGTGACATTTCTTCATGGCCCATACCACGGCAGTGGCTTCCAACTCGATGGTGGCGTATCGGGACTCCGCTGAAGACAGGAATCGCGATCCCGCCTGGATAACCCGCCAGCTGCCGTCCTCCTGCTGCTGCCGTAGGAGGAAGCCGAATCCCTTGAGGCGGCTGGCGTCGGTCGAGAGCGAGGTTGGTCGTCTGGGGTCGAAGTAGGCCAGGTTCGGAACTGATGTCAGCGCTTTCTTGGCTGATATGAACGCCTGTTCTTGCTGCTCGTCCCAGACGAACTCGTTTCGGGTGCTGAGCAGCGGCCTGAGAGGCAGGAGGAGCTCCGAGAGCTCGTCGACGAATGGGGCGACCTGGTTGGCGAGGCCGAAGAAACTTCGGAGCTCAGAGATGTTCTTCGGTGTCGGGAACGACGAGATGACCGACGTCAGCTGAGGGTCGGGCTCGTAGCCGTCCGCCGATATGATGAAGCCGGCGAATTTCACCTTCTGTTGGGCCAGCTGCAGCTTCCGCCGGTTCAGGGAGATACCTCTCTCCTCGCAGCGCTCCATGAAGCGACGGACGTCACGGATGTGGTCCTCCCTGGTCCGACTGTAGACCACGACGTCATCCACGATCTTCTTGTAGCCGGTGAGGCCGGAGAACGCCTCGTCCATGCGCCTGTTGTAGTGGTCAGATATCGAGCTGACCCCGTACGGCGCGCGTAAAAACGCGTACCGGCCGAACGGCGTGATGAACGTCGTCTTCAGCACGCTGTCCTGATGAAGAGGGCACTGGTGGTAGCCCTTTGCCGCGTCGAAGACGGTGAACCACTTCGCCTCCGAGCTCGCTATAGAGGCAACTTCCTCCAGCGGGGTGGGTGCCTGGTACTGCTCGGTGCGGACGAACTTGTTCAGGCGAGACAGGTCCACGCACAGCCTGATTCCTCCCTCCTTCTTCGGTTCAACGACGATCGGTGCACACCACTCAGTCGGCTCCGTGACGGGCACGATGATGCCCTCGGACACCAGCTTTTGCAACTCGTCCTTCAGCGGCGTGCGGAGTGAGAGGGGCACTCGTCGTGGGCTCGACACGCGGAACGGCACGGCTTCCTCCCTGAGGTGAATCTTGAACTGCTCCCCCGGCATGACTCTGATGTGGCCGTCGAACACGGTGGGGAACTCGGACGTGATGTCCGGGAAGGAGCCTCCCTGGTCCACAGGCGGCTCTGCTGACCCGTCTTCAGATGCAGGTGCACCGGTCGGAAGGCTGCTGCCAGGCCGCTCGACAGGTGTCGCCGCGGTCGCCTCTCCAGCAGCGCCGTCGCGCGACACCGCCGCCACGCAGTCCGATGACGTGCCACCGTCGGGCAGCGCGGCGCGAGACCGGTGCCGATGCCGCGCTGGCCCCGGCCGAGGGCGGTCTGGTGCGTCCCTGGTGCGAGAGCCAGAGGCGGGTTCCGGTAGATCGGCGGTTATCTGCTGCGGATAACCGGCTGGAATGATGTGAAGTCCCTTCACGGCCTTCCAGGAGAGCAGCAGGCCGCTGACGCCCTCCAGGATGTGCACCGACTCCTGCACCGAGACGCGGCCGAGATTCAGCGAGACCGGCAGGACTCCCAGCGACTTGACCGTCTCGCCGTTGGCTGTCCGAGGATGCTGCTCCGGGGGGAGCAGGTTCTCCGGGTACTCGTCCATCTCCTTCAGGAAGTCGAGTCCTCCGACGCAGATGTCAGCCCCGGTGTCAGGCAGCGCGAGTACCGAGGCGCGGCGCTGCGCCGTGACATCCAGGCGCACGCGGGGGGCGCTCTGCACCGAAGCGACCGCGATGATGGCCGACGCGGCCGGTCGCCGCGCCGCACCGTCCGGGCTCCGGTCACTGCTGCCCTCCGACGACTGGAAGCGGACCCGGGTGCCGCGCCACGGCTGGCGCCGTTGCGATCGCCGCGTGTCCAGCGACGGGGACGGCGATCTCGACGACGAGCGGTACGGGTCGGGCCTGTAGCTCCGCCCAGGTGGCGAGCTCCGCGGCCGAGACGGGGCCAGCCGGCGGCGCTCGTACGACGTGGTCGGTCGGCGGTCATCGTAGTCGCCGGATGCGTCGGGGCAAACTGCCGCGAAGTGGTCCAGCTGACGGCAGCTGCGACAGCGCTGACCCCGGGCCGGACACGCGTCTCCCATCCGGTGACGTCGCCGGCCGCACGCAGCGCACCAGCCACCGTCGCGCCGCCTCGGTCCAGCGCTCGGCGGCGCTCGGTGGCGCTCGGCGGCGTCCACTCGGTGGGCGGCGGCCCGGGCGAGTCCGCCTGCCCGCAGCTCCAAGGCGTCTCTGGCGGCCGCCTCGTCAGCCCTGCAAACAGCGATGGCATGCGACAGCGAGAGGTTTTGGACGGCGCAGAGACGTTTGACGGTCTCCGCTGATCTCAGACCCATCATAATCCTATCCCTGATTAGCGAATCATTACACGCGTCACAAAATTTGCAAGCACGAGACAATTCACGCAGGGAGGTTAGAAAATCATCAAAGACCTCCCCTTCAGCCTGAAACCTTTCGTTAAACCTCTTCCTTTCGATAACCTCGTTTACTTGGCCCACTGCGAAACGCTCCAGCGCGTCCAGTACAACCTCGGGATTGGCACGCTGGACCTCGGTCAGTTCCAGGTTCCTCAGGACGCGGCGACTCTCCGGGGTCATGACATTTTTCAGGGCAGCCAGCTGAATGTCATGTTCAGCGTCTATCAAGCCGGTCAGGAGCACGTAGTCCTCCCAGCTTTCTCTCCACACCAGGAAAGACTCACCCCGGTCCGTGGAGAGGTCCAGGCTGTCCGGTGCTCGTACTCGGCCCGCCCACGGGGTCGGCGCGCTGCGGGACGCACGACCGCGGCCGGCCCGCTGCCGCGGCGCGGCAGCCCGAACCGCGACGGAAGCGGCCGGCTCCCGAGACGCATCCGGCTCCCGAGACGCATCCGCTACGCTGTCGGCGTCAGAGTCCCCCATTGCTGGGTCGAAAATGCACAATAATTATGCACGTCGCCCTGTCACACTTGCACTGGTAATCGCACGTTCACGACCCTGCCGGCTGCGCCATGTGAAGACGCCTCTGAACCGGTGCAGGTGTATTGTTCACAGCGAGCGAGCGTGGCGCGGACCCAGTAGAGACTGACGCGGCCCCGCACGGTCCGGCCGGGAGCCGCCGCCGGACCGTGTCCCGAGGGCACACACGGTCGTAGAGATGCAAACCCCAGGTACAGACTGGGGATGCACACCACCACAGCTTCTTTGTATCAAATATTGTCTTGTATTCATGTCAAAAGCTGCCTAATTAAATTATTTTTAATGATGCTGTTGGAAAAAGATATAAATGATAATTCACATTGTCTTATTATTGTAAGAAAAATAACACGCAAAACATTTGACAGCAGAAGACTGTTGAATGCAATTATGGCGCGCGAATGACAAACCTTGCCGATATTTTAATACCGATTATTTTGCTTCTTAGGTTGTGTGCGAAGTAAAAATTGAGCATGAAACGACTCAACAAAGCATAGTTCTTCTAAATATATGACTGTTTTGCATTATTGCACAAAAAGTATCAAAATTCCGAACGTCAGGACCACTGGAATTTCAGGTTTGTAATTGCGATGTTTTCTTTCAAGTCTCTGGTCTTCGTGAAACAGAAAGTTTGCGATTCCCATGTTTTCTAGCAAACTTTTTCTTGTAAAAAAGTTTGCAAATTTTAAACTCAAAATTCATGTTCAAAGGTTTCGTGAAATCCAAATCTCAAATGTTGGTAATTATTTCTTGTAAACTCAAGCTTTTTCTTTGTAAATACAAGTTTTATTTGTTAGTGAAACAGGCCTCTGGCGTCTTCCAGTTCCACCAGTACTCAACATCCACGTAACTACAGCGCTTCTACCGCTTCTACAGCGACGGCGCGTGGGTGAAGAACCAGTCCAGCGTCCAGTTTCCTCTAAAAAACCTGGACGTGTCGTCGTAAGTGGCCAACAAAGATGCACACCGACGACATCACAAGTAGGACCTATTCGGTGTGGTGAACAACTACGGCTCCATAGACTGCGGCCACTGCACGGCCTTCTGCCGCGCACCCAACGCGGACGGATGGCATACATACGACGACGAAGGGGAGCACGAACTGGACAGGGGAAGCGTGCAAAGCTCAGCCGGCTACATACTGTTTTACTCGGCCATCGAGGAGCGGCTATAAGCTCTGCCACTTCCGCCAGTGATCGAACGAACGTGAAACTGTCCTCCATTCGAGAGGGTAATGTGAGATTGTAATGGCTGTGTATGATGTCTTGCACAGCGCTTACCACCGAAATGAATATATAGATTATTTCGCATGTTGCTGTCGACATTATGTGAATAAGTTTTTTTTTGGTACGTGACCAATTACATCGTCTCCCTGCTTGCTCAGCTCCGGCAGTGCGTTGTTTTCATTTATCGTCCCATTTGCTGAACAGAACCACTCACAGTAAGAGATGCGGGCCCGGTCGGTGTGCATTTCTGCACGGCCATCTGTGTTAACAGGAGGGTCGCGTGCCGCGCGATGTGCAGCCGCATCCCGGTGGCCACTTTGGTTACACGGGAGGCTGTTCAGTGACGTCATTGGCTCCACGGACACGTTACACTAAGGTGCGGGTCCTGTATGTCCGGCTACTCCCAGCGGAGAGAAGGTACCACGAGTTGTATGCCATCATGGATCCGGTTTTCATTGAACAGAATATTCATCTAAATTTGTGTAGCATCACCATTGCCGTAGATAACGTAGAAACATATGGACTATGCTTGTCATGTCATCTGACAAGAGCAGTATTTTACCCTGGATTCCATAATAACTCACACTAAAAATCAGTTACGTAATTCGACCACACACACATTTTCATCACATCTACACATTCCCGCATCCCAAAATAGCATTCGGTATGCTGACTTGCGATCCTGCGCCCATAGAGATCGTCTATAAACGGTATGCCTGCACCATAGCAGCTATCGATTCACGATGTCCGGTACGTGCGAATGGATGACATCACCCTATCGATGCCGTAATAAACGGCTTCACACGCGCAGACCCGCCCCCGCACACGGGCTCCTCGCCCCCTGTTATAATACCACCCACGCACCATCAGCCGCCCATCCGCATACGGCTCGGAATTCCCGCCAAAATTTCCCGCCACACATTGGCGCCATTTAGCGCGGGCCGATCCGGAACTGAACGCCAATCACCGCTCCCCTCCATCGTCAGCCGGTTAACTGCGCCGGCCAAATCGCTGTTTTAGCGCGCGGCCGGCACGCGACCGGCGCGGCGCGCGCGCGCTCCCAGCCGAAATGGCGGGAGCTGGCCGGATTGGCGCCAATCTGATCGGCGCCGTGGGCGGGGCGCGCCCCAGTAGACCCGCCGGGCCGAGCTGACCCGCCCGCCAGTTCGACCGGGAGGTGCCGACATAAATGAGCGGGGCGCGGTGGGATGGACCGCGGAGGAACGGATTGCTCAGACAGAGGAACGGACTGTTCAGACGGAGGAGCTGGCAGTGCTCGCGGACGGGGGACACAGCTTGTGGACCTTCGAGAGCCGCCTGTGGGCCTTAGAGAGCGGCTCAGAAGAGGTCGAAAGCTGCTGGAGGGCCTTCGAGACCTGCCTGAGGGCCTTCGATAGCCGTCTGTGGGCCTTCGAGAGCGGCTGGAGGACCTTCAAGAGTTACTCGAGGGCGTTCGAGAGCCGCTGAAGGAAGTTCAAGAGCTGTGACCGAAGTGGCAGATCGAGCAGATCTGTTGGCAAGCAATAGGGTGTGTGTGTCTTTGTCACATAAGTTCACGGAGTTCTCCGTTGGGAACTCCGAGATTCAGAGACTGTCAGCTTCTACTGAAGCCCTCGAAGCTCAATCAGCCACAAAAAAAAAAGATCTCCCAGCAAACGGTGCTTCAGTGCTTCAGTGTTTCAGTGTTAATATAAGAACTTTCAACTTTATCTAGCGGCTAAGCTATCGCAGGTCTCCAGTTGAAGGTGGTGTGACGCGTCATTTTGGAGCTTGGAGCCGCGCTGATACCTGTTGGGGAGTCGGCGGCACCACCTGATACCTGTTGGGGAGTCGGCGGCACCCTCTGATACCTGTTGGGGAGTCGGCAGCTCCCTCTGATACCTGTTGGGGAGTCGGCGGCACCATCTGATACCTGTTGGGGAGTCGGGGGCACCATCTGCAACATGCAGCTGAAACGGGTAAGCAACTCAGTAGGTATCTACTTTTCACTTCTTATCTTACCCTATCAATGGTCATTGGTGTGAAGTTGGTTACTCGACAAGGATTCTGGATTTCGGTCGTTTTATAATCTTTTTTTTTTGGGGGGGGGGGGGGGCTCATACCAGGAAAGCACTGCCTCTCTTGTTGCTATCCTCGAGCAAGAAACGGCCGGTATTTAAAGGGACTATCCCACCTTTAACATGGGGTTTGAGTTGAGATAGCCAAGTTTGCGGCGAGGTTCAGAAACCACTATCTATCTAGGTTGTAACCCCGCGGCCTCTTGGTGTTGAAGAAATTCGTTCGAAGAAATTCGTTTGAAAATGGGCCTTGCGCATTTAATGCGCAAGGCCCTATCTTCAACATGGAGCGACAGTTAGTGTGACGTCACCTCGCTTAGTCATTCTGATTTAAATGGGTTTGTTAATGGAAAAATCGCTTAAACTTGGTCTGAACTTTGTTGTGGTGCCTACAGAGTAAAAAGAATCAGCTTTATGACAGTAATGTGGCCTGGGGAAGGAGGTAATTTTGGGCTGTGACGTCACATATTTGAAAGTTTGTGTTTGGAATATGGGAAGCCTAAGATGTTTAATGAAAAATAAATGCCAGAACCGTGTTCCGGGTCATCCAATCTATAAAGTCGGGCACAATTTAACTGGTTTTAACAACATTTTAGAAGGTGGGATAGTTCCTTTAACTGCACACAAAGCAGAAACCTAAGTCAGTTCACAGCAAAGAAGAATTTACTTGCGCAGGGCTCTGAAAAAGTTACGTTTAGGACGACCAGTTACCGCATGGCTGTAATAACATCATTCTAAAGTGTCCAAGGTTTGCACAGGGAAGCTGTGTTTGGCTACCTATGCGGAACGTATTCCAATTTACTCAGACAACACTAACTAGTTTACGTCAAATTTGCACGCAACTGACGCAAGCAGCAAAAAAAAAAAATCGTCAAGTTGGTAAAGTTATCATTGGTAGTAAAGAAGTTCTATTGCCCATCGGCGCGAAGGCGGCGAAGCAGTGTGCTATGAAAGTCCATTCTCTGTTCTATTTCATCCTGTTGCTGCACAATTGGCTAATCGTGTTATCCTTCCCTATCCGCACATGAGCGATGGGCTTCAGCCAATATTGCCACTTGCAATGCACGCGAGGGACGATAATTTGAACCATCACGCTAAAGATATTCGCAGCGATGATGACTGATAAAGTTACAATGCTACCATACGAGACGCTGAATCCGGTTCCGTTGCTCTAATCTGGCTGTTGTGTAGGGGATTCCTATTTCCTAGTTCCTGCTCGGTCGGGCAGGCACTAGGTCTGGGCAGGTCTGGGCCACAGAGTCCCCTCTGTGGTCCAGACCCTTTTTTCTTCTAAACGGCAAACCTGCCGCATTTCGGGCACAAAATCACATTACTCAGCACCTTTGTAGTGCTTTGCAGGTTTTTACTGGTAAAGTCAACTTTCATTACATTTCGCGTTGGTGTGCTTGTTAGTTGTCAAGTCAACTCAGTTAGGTATTTCACGTGTCCGCCCCATAAGTGTCAATGCTGTGAATTGTGATGCTTATGCTCATGTTTAAGCCCATCATGCCAACGCGCTGCCCGTGCTGTTTTTTTTTTCAGGCCGTCACAGCGCTGTTCTGGATGCTGCTGACCAGCAGAGCGGTGGCACAGGTCAGGATCACCGACCTGCCCTGCGTCCAGCGACTCAACCAGCTGTACTGCGAGGACCAGGGAACGATGTATCCCGCGTAAGTACCCGTAGGACCAGGCAACGATGTACCCCGCGTAAGTACCCGTAGGACCAGGCAACGATGTACCCCGCGTAAGTACCCGTAGGACCAGGGAACGATGTACCCCGCGTGAGTACCTACAGGACCAGGGGACGATGTGCCCCGCGTAAGTACCCATAGGACCAGGCAACGATGTACCCCGCGTAAGTACAGGACCAGGGGACGATGTACCCGGCGTAAGCACCCGTAGGACCAGGGAACGATGTACCCGGCGCAAGTACCCGTAGGACCAGGCAACGATGTAACCCGCGTAAGTACCCGTAGGACCAGGCAACGATGTAACCCGCGTAAGTACCCGTAGGACCAGGCAACGATGTACCCCGCGTAAGTACCCGCAGGACCAGGGAACGATGTACTCCGCGTAAGTACCCGTAGGATCAGGGAACGATGTACCCCGCGTAAGTACCCGTAGGACCAGGCAACGCTGGGAACGCTGTACCCCGCGTGACGCGAAGTACAGGAACAGGGGACGCCGTATCCGGACTCCGGAGTAAGTATAGGGCCAGGGACCGCAGTACCCCGCGTAAGTATGAGGACAAGGAACTAACTCTGTACCCAGCGTGAGTATAGAATCAGGGGAAACAATATAGCATTGCGGGGGAGGGTTCAACGCCCCCACTTTTCGCCGCCCTATATATACGGATGGAAAAACTGGCAAATTTTGAGTACCTGTAGGAAATTGACTGATGTTTGTTGTGACAAGGTTTCAAAAAATCGATCGGAAATTGTTTTGTGATATAGACGTTTGAATAGTGTCATGATTTCGGAGTTCAGGCCCCGTTGAGGCCGTTTTTCCCAGTTCAAAGGACGCTGAGCGGACCGTTTTTCTCCCGGCAGGGAGCGCATCGACCACTTTATCGAACTGAACAAGGCGCTCACGCTGCGCATGTTCGGAGAGGCGTCCATCAGTGACGTCACCGTCAGCTCTTTCCCGCCAAACACCACGTCCCAAATAGAGAGCGTCCATACGGGCGTCTTTCCCAGCTACCTGCCGCGAGAGGTGAGTCTTATTGACAATCCGATGCACACACTTAGTCCATACGGCGTGCTTTCAAGCTATGTTCTGCGAGAGGTGAGGCTTATTGTCTCTGTATTTACATTTTTATTTGCGTCGTTAATTGCACGTTACAGTGCAGACTCATCGAATGTTTTTTTTTTTTTGCTGTGTAGGTGCCTACATATTTAATATTTATTGTAACAATACAATCAAAAGTGAAAAGTTGGTAACATTTGACTCCACGTCTAGTAGAAGACACCTATTAAAAAACTCAAACACAGAAATTGGATTATTACGTTTCGCATACCTACCTGCATGTCAATTAATTTCTAATCGTGCTCTATTTCTCTAGATGTTTAGGTATTTTCGTTATTCCTGTGACCTGTTCTGCAGAATGTTTGGAAAACATGGTTAATTAAGCGAATCAATGACAGTGGAACACATATAGTGCTGCGTCACTTGTCTAATATTTAGCGCTACTCAGCACTGATTGAGAGCAAACCCACCTTCACTATACACAGCTGTGCCCGACCCAGGGGTAGCCAGTAACAGTTGGTAGCAATGCATTAGGCCAAATGGGCGCTCAAAAACTACTACCCCATAGGGTTTCCATGTTAAATCGACCATTTTCAAGCGAGCCCCATACGTAAGCTAAAAGATAAAGTGCCAATATTATTGTGGGGAAAGGTAGCCCCAAGCTTCTTCTACATCAGTGGTCGGCAGGTCATTCGGGGTCGTGCCCCCTTTTTGGGCGCCAGGCAGGGCCATTACCCCCACCTACCAGACCCCATTGCTGACACAACCAAGTTTACTGAAATTCCATACCGTCCTGGAACTCTTTGGGTATTTGTGCATTTCCAATGCATCAAATTTAAAACATGACACTTCCTCCACAAAACATTTTATATCCCAGTAGCGGCGGAACACCTTCAATTAAGGGGGGGGGGGGGCACTGCCGACTTTTGGTCCCATTCTTTCCATGCAACGCCCATAGGGCTAATGTTAAAATGCAAAAATCAAAGGGTCCACGGTGCCCCGGTGCCCTGCCCGTTCCGCCGCCTATGCTATATTCCATTTAACCCTTGTACGTATAGGGGCGGCGGGTGGTTTTTCGTTAAAAGCTCACGTAAAAGGCATTGGATCACGACCAAATTGTACCCTCGAGCCCATCTTTTTTTACCAGCCCGGAAAATATCATGACCTGAGACCAGTTTTACCAACAGAAAAATAACCGCCTGCCGGAATTTTTGCCTCAAGACCGCTTCACATACGGAGCGTAAACGCGATGGGCTCGTAAGCGGATAGGGCTTTACCGTTTACGCTCCATATGCAAAACGATCTTTAGGCAAAAAATTCCGGCAGGCGGCTATTTTTCTGTTGGTAAAACTGGCCTCTGGACCCATAATGACCGTTGGCTTATGAGCTTTTTCTGGAGATCATCTTGAGCCATAAAATCTCACTTCAAGAATGTTATAGCGGGTCCCGATTTTCTCGACACTTGTCATTGCCCTCTTGAATGAGACGGAATGACCAAGGACCTTTAAAATGGGCAGCAGCGGCTTCCTATTGTCACGGGTAGCACGCTCGTCTTTTTTAGGCACAGTTCCATCTCAGAGTCCAAGAGGCCGCGGGGGTCCGATCGACTCCTCCCTCTTACGTTAGCGGCTGTTGAAACGCCAACAGACGGGCGACGGTTAACCCGCGAGTTGCTGGGGGGGGGGGGGCGTTAAACGCCCCCACTTTTTTCGCTGTGCCATAGCATAAAAACGGCGCGCCGCAGGCGCGCCAAATTTTGAGTAACTGTAGGGAATTGATTGAAGTTTATTGTGACAAAGTTTCAAAAAAATCGGTCGGAAAATTTTTGAGATATCGAGGTTTTAGTGACGTCATGAATTTTGAGTTTTCGACCAAAAACGGCATATGTTCAAGAAATTATATAAAATCACAGAATAGACATACAGACATGCCGTAAACGCCATTAGACTGCCAATACCATGAACAATCAAATGGCTATCTTCGATTATTGATTATCGTTCCGCATTTTCCAAAATCTCGAACTGAATCTCGGCAATTTCTCGTGACTACTTCACGACCATGATACATGCATTTCTTAAATTCAACTTTTTGAGCCAAACACGTACACATATGATAAAATGAATGTCACCATCGTGTTCTACGCCCCAAATTACCCATAAAACATGTGTCACAGGCTGCGAATATCAGTTTTGATTTTCGGGGATATGTGCCTACCCGGTTGACCTGACCTTGACCCTGACCTATGCTTGACTGACCCCTACATGGAGCTGACACTCTTGTAGGCCTTATATGATTGATTGTGCACCGTTTTGACAGAGTTTATGACGAGAGGTGCCCATTGCGAAGTCCTGAAGTCCATGCTACTGAAAGCCCGATTTCAGGTGTTTGACCTGACCTTGACCCGACCTGTGACCTCAAAATTCAACTTTAAAGTACTCATCTGAAGCGTCTCGTCGCGTTCTTTCGTTTGCCGCCTCGTGCGTTTCGCTGCGCCTATTGGTTCTCGAGTTATCGGCTGGGGGCGTTTAAACCCCAGCAACTGCCGGGTTAAAAGTTGCAGCTGCTTTTGTACGACTGTACGGAGGGGTGAGATGGTGAGGCGAGCAGGTACGTGAAAATTGGTATCTAATCAATGTGTGCTGTGCCTTTGGCCTGGGCTAATCTTTGAACCCTGGGATGAAACAGTCACGATGGCTCCATCACTGGAGCTACAAACTCTAAAAAGATAGGCTTTCTCATAATCCCTCATTACCCCCACCGAAAGGGCTCCATTACCCCCAAAGGGGGCATGCCCCACCATTTGCCGACCCCTGTTCTACATCCTTTCTATCTAGCGTTTTTCGATGCGGAGGCCATAACAGGTCCAAAAAGCATTGGGCGCTGCCCAAGGTACCAAAAGCCCCTCCATGAGAGTACAAGTTCTTGCGCATGCGCACATTGCCTCAACCCTGTACTAGCGTAAATTAGTGATACTGCTCACGGACTCGATCAGCCAATCAGCATCCCTGATTACATTCATAGATGTCGCTAGCATCACGTAAATCCTGCATGCGGACACATTTTAAGAATGAAATAGCTGCGCCATTTCTGCCTTCCATTGCTTCCTTCCATCTTAATAACAACTATACACTTTTCAACTAACTTTAGACTAAGTTTTAAACTATGGTTAGTATGTTATTTCTGGTAGGTAGGGGAAGCCGGGGGAAGCCCGGCATAGTAAGCTCTTTTTCATTTTTATTACATACCATACGTGCTGTATAAAATGTTGATATCCTGCTACCTAGCTAAGTTCATTGGCCGTGTTTTCCCAAAAATTCGGTTTCGTGGAATAAGTATAAGGTTGAGAAAATCGAGTTTTAAAAAAGTGTTGATTTTTCTGGGGTAAGCCCGGCATAGGGGTAACGCCGGCCACCTCCCCAGCGCTTTACAACGAGTTGATGAAACCATTATGTGTTTTCCAAATATTAACGGAAAGTGAAATATTAAGGTACTGATTAGCTCTGGACATCTTAGAGTTTATGTCACTACTTGTATTTTAGCTAGCGTCTACTACATATACAGTACAGAGCGCTATTGCATAAAACTTACGACACCGGATATTTTACGAATTGTCTTAGAATCGTATTTATTCTACGCCAATCTGTTTCACAAAGGTCTTGAAAATAGTACGGAGAGCAAGGAATTTACTCCAGCACGTGACGTAACTTTTGGGGGTTTCTGTTGCATATAAGTTAAGATTTAAGAAAAAGTAGTTCGCCGAAACGCGCAGAAAATGTCGCAGATGCGCCAAATGTGTAAAAATCGTAAATTATTCTACGGAGGGGGTGGGCTTCTTAGATTTTAGCCGAAAGTCGGCTATTGCAGCTGTTTGACGCCGAATTCCAACTTTTTGAGTCCTTATACAGTTATGAATGCATATGAAGGTAACTCCTTAACACACTGATGCTTTCTTATCCTCGAACAATTTATAGAAAGACTGCAACCGCACCTCTCATTTCTCAACCAATGCGATAGCATGATATAAGCATGGTCGTACCCGACAATTGTACTACAACGGTGGTGACTGACGTTAAACCGCGCTCGTAGCTCGTTTGAGGAACTGCAGACGCATTAGTCATCAAACATATCAGCCATGTCGATGTTTATTTCTGGTTCCCACATTCCGTTGACGATTTTAGTGAACATCCAAACACACTCGCCTCAGATTCTAGCACGTATGTACCATACGTATTCAGAGAACGTCTGTGCACCAATACGGCCGCGATTCAAGTTGAGCTAGAGACCCACGTAAACTTGACATGTCACTGTAATCGTAACACGCAGAGCGCTTCTTAAAAAAGGGAACAAATGATGCTGAGCTTGCACAGCCTCACTTTTCCCGAGTGCGCCAACACCGGGATAAGACGCTGCTGATAGGACGATTTCAACGACGGTAGTGACTCTTGGCGTAGCAGCCGCCATCTATCGGCGATTTATCAGAGCCCTCTGTCGGCTGAACCCAGCGGGATTCTCCAACCTTCATGTAGAACAGCCGAATGCCGTGGTCAGAAGACTCCTCCACAAAGTCGGATAGAAATTCCTGAAACAGAAATAAAGATGTCGGTAAGTATCAGAAAGACTAGAACGAATGGATTGAGAGGAGATCATTTTCGAAGGCAAAGTGGCTGACAGAGCATGAAATAGGAGAGAGGACTGAGGGAATCAGGAAAGAGGCGATACATATAGACAGGGGCGGAAAAAGTAAATCGAGCGAATAATAAACTTTTTATGACACCATGTATCTCCTCGCTCTCAGCCTTCTTTGAATGCAAGCATAAAGGTATGTATTAACCCTCGCCCGTAAACGGCGATCTGCCACCTTCGCCCATGCAGGGGGGGGTTGGTGCGACCCCCCCCCCTGGCGTTTGAAAACGGAGCGTCGTAGAGCTTAGCGGAAAAGACCAACGGATTGCTCTCGCCGAGATCTCGCGATTGGTGGTATATTTTTTGGTCCTAGGTCAACATTTGACCTACTTTTGACCGGTCAAAGGTCAAATTTTCTGAAATATAGACTTTTTTCAACTTTCCGCGGCGATTGCGGCAAAACGGTGGGAGATATCGACTTGAAACCTTCACTATCGTGTTCCTTGATCAATTCTCTATCGTTTGGTATGTATTTCGTTTCCCTAGCTCTAAAAATGGCGCGTTGGGAGCGCCGGAAGTCGGCAAGGTCACAGTCGGCGGCAGAAATTCGAAAAATCAAAATTTAAATTTTTGAAATCTGATTGTATTTTTGGATTTGGAAGGTCCATTTGCTCCCTATAGAAGCTAATATTGCTGCATATTCCCATTGAGGTGACAAGAATTAGCAAAATAGTGGTTCGGGCGCTTTTCAAAAATAGTACCGGACGCTGTTCCTCTTGTGACGTCATAGCTCCGTGACCTGACCTGACCCGGTCAAGTTTCTTATACCATATGATAGCCAATACTTGCCCCAACATGCATGGGAAGTTTCATCACGATCCATCAACCGATGTCCGTACCACCGGCAGGAAACCTCGGGCGTTAGCACTCAGTTTGTGAAAATCCGGCCGGAGGCTGTTCCCTTTGTGACGTCATAACTCCGTGACCTGACATGACCCGGTCAATTTTTTTTTATCAAAAGATGCGCAAGGTTTGCCCCATAAGGTACCCAAAATTTGGTGGCGCTGCGCGCCGCCGTTTTTGCACTATTTCCGAAAAACCTCAGGGGGGGGGTTGCACCCCCCCCCCCCTACATGGGCGAGGGTTAACATCTTGCAATCATCCATGAACACATGGCTATTATGATTCGCGCGTCTGTGACTGTGCCCTGCTATACTGGTAAAGTTGACTTTTTAAAGCCAATTTTAGCCAGTGCATTTAATTAAATTTAATTAGCCAATTTTAGCCAGTGCCATTTAATTAAATTTAATTAGCCATGTCATTTAATAAAAGCCTGTGAATTGAAAGTAATAAGCAATTCACTGGCAGATTCAGAATAGTCCAGTAGGTATCTAGATGCTATGCTGATATGCCCTTAATGCTTACGTTTGAAACTGAAAAATATCATGCAAGCCCACAGACGAATAGGTAGGTATTCATCTTGTAATACCTAGCTTAAATGCATTCTGTTTTGTGCCTACTAATTCAACGCGCGAAAGCATGTTGCTTGCAAATATATAATTAAACGTAATTTTGTGGATATTTAAATGATTTTAATGATAAGACACCTGGCACCATATCAATATGATATGGCATTTCAACATACCTAATTGTAGATAATGGTGAAGAAAAAAGCGTCAGAACATTGGAATGTTGCGAGTAATTGAGGGCTGAGGCTAATAAACACGATGCCAAATTCAAAATACACCAAAAGAAAATATGGATCAGGAATTGTAGCGGCATTAGCTTTAACCATTAACTATTGAAAAAGCTCACGATTGGTCTGAAAGGGCTGAGCAGTGAGCAGTGTGCTGCCAATGAACCGACAATTGTTCACTAACCATTCGCTATAATAGAAAACTTACTTGTTAGTCTGGGCCCTGGTTATCTTAAGTCTTCATTTTCAGCCACCAAATGATGATCTTGTTCGATCTTGCAGGCCAAGCTGGACACTTGTCTTGAAATTCTTTATTCTTCTTGCCTTGATTCTTCTTTGGAATGTTGTTTACTTTCGTGTCCTACCTAGCAACCATCCGGACGGCGAGTGTATAAATCTCAGCTTACTTAATTGGCGAAAGGTGGCAGTAGCAGCTACGGCACTGTTCTAGACGGATGCAGTGCACTCAGTTCTATGCAAATTTATGTAGAATATCGACTGAAACCCATAGTGAGGGCAAATTATCTATGATCTTAGAATACCCCACACTCCCAAGATGCCACGATCGATGTTGTTTACCAAGCCGACCGCCGCTTGATGTGGGGGGGGGGGGGGGGCGCATGAATATTGAAAAGTACGAAAGGTTTTCTAAAGTCGCTATCAATTCAAGGTGATTTGAACCACTTATCCAGACAACGTGACTCACACATTTCAGTACACTGGAACTTTAATCGCTTTCATTATTGTCACCATTCTTCTGCATTTCTTGCTGAGATCCGGCACTACTTTCATTCATGTATGACGTCATACCTAGATTTTCCAAATATTTACGAAGTAGGTCACGGCCTTTATGCAACAGGTTTTACGGTGTTTCGTAGAGTATGGCCGTTTCGTAAAAAAGTTAAGATCTACTCCGGTGGCGTAAATCTTATGTTTATGCAATAGCGCTCTGGTCGATGAAAATCGTGATGCAAAATTGACAAAAAATGTGTATTTCAAAATTCCTTAAAATTTATTTTTCTTTTTACCTTAATGCATCATATTGCATATCATTCGACTCGGCTGATGAAGAAGAACACAACGACACCATTTTTGAAGCTCTAGCTTCATTGTCTGTCGCGTTATCTGCAAAAACGTAGTTTGACCCTAGTTGACCTTAAGTGACATGACTGGCTTTGTCTATGATAACATGTTTATTTTCGAAATTTATCTTTTATCTAGGTGTAAACCAAACCTGCTCAGTACCTATTATCTCATGGAAAACAGTGGTTTAGTGGCATTGCTCTCGGTTGGGGGTAAGCTTGGCCACTCGCCCGGGGTTACCCCAATATGCTAATTTTTATTTTAGAACAGCGATATTCGAAAAATGTCATACTTAAGCCAGCCTGCCTCGTCACCCCTCACTACAAACACTTTAACGGTCTTTACATAACATTCGTATAAATATTAGTACTGTATGGTATAACATTAACAGTGCAACATATCTCACTTTTTAGCTAAAAACCCTTAAAATATCATTTTTGCGCTATAACTTTAACAATGTGCAATTTTTGTCAGCCTTAACTTTTTTGCTGGCGTTACCTTAGCTGCCACGCTGCAAGGACAAACAGTTGAGCATTTTATTGTGAATAATTTAGCCGGAAATGGGGTGGCCGGGCTTCCCCCGCGCCCGGGCTTCCCCCGGCTTCCCCTACATATAATTTGAAAATAACTGCTTTATGAATTTGGCTATACTCTTCAGAATGGAATACTCTATTATTTCCATATTCAAAAAATATATCACCTACCAATGTAACTCATCCAGGTAAAATGGGCGCTTTCCGCGTCGTTGGTGTACCCGTTGTTCTATATACCCTGTGCCCGACCAGCCACCACTAGCGCCACCTACTGCCCGTTACAGACGCGGCGCGACCGGCGCGCCACCAACGCGACGGTGGCGCCGCCCGCGGCCGGAAACCAAACTACTCCCGAGGAGGCCGTGCCCTCGCCGCCGGAAATCCAGGTCAGCAGCCAGCATCGGTAAGTGCGTGTGCACTGTATCGGTATATACATCACCCGTCCGTCGCTTCCATCCTCAGGATGCTGAAATCCTTCTCCTCCACGCCGCAACCCCCTCCGGGCTGGACAGGCAACTTTATATTATGCGGGCTGCTCCCTTGGAGCGACACCGGTACCGCTGCTCCCAAGGGAGCGCACCCCGTAGCCGGGTGCAGAGAGTGCTTGGTGTGTGTGTGGGGGGGGGGGGGGGGGGGGGGCTGGTCGGCCTGTCCATTCGGACGAGCTCAGCCCCGGCGACTCTCTAGGGTGTCTGCATACAGAGGCGGATCCAGCTCATAGTTTTTTTTTTTTTTGGGGGGGGGGGCAAACCATAACAATTTATCGATTCTTTCCATGCCTCTTCCAGATAGGCGTAATGATAAAATTATGCCGTTTGGGAGGGGCAAATGCCCATTTCCCCCCCCCCTGGATCCGCCACTGTCTGCATAGACCAATGTCTCCCCTTAATTCCTATCATCCTGATCCTTCCAGCTCTAAAATGGTCTTGTTAGACCGAAAGTGCCTAACCCAACAAAACAAAACAAACAATCGGTATACATATGTACATATAAAACTACCAGAAGGAGTATAAATCTGACTTCCAAAGTAGCACAAATTGGGAAAGTTTTTGCTTGCTTTCCGACATTTGTATTGGATCAACTAAATTTCATGTACGGGCAGGCGTAATATATTAGGCGAGTTTTTTTAAGCAAAGGAAACGGTCAAAATTTTATAAGCAATAATTTTCCTACGTCCCATCGTGTAATGATTTTTTTGTCTGAATCACAAAAGAGTTTGTTACCCGTAATTAAACCCTCGCACTTAGGGGCAGGAGGTCGAACGGACCCAGCTTTCGGTTTTCGCGAATAACTCGAGCAAAAAGCGGCTAATCGCGACGAAACATTCAGAACCCTCGCTTTTTTCAATTTCACACATACCCTGCACACTGTATCACTGTGACCCAAATAACCTTTGACCTGTGACCTGTTTCTCGAGACTATGTTTGGCCGGAATCGCGTTTCGGAATATGTCGGCCCACACTATCCGCGCGTTTGCAGTCTTTCTGTGGTTTTTAACGTTCAACGTGAAATGCTGTTCTCCCATATATTGCGGTGGTTGTTCAGTATTGTAAGACATGTTTATAAAGTCTGATGGCCAAGAGTTGCGAACGAAAATTATAATTAAAATCTAAATCTTTTTGTATTTCAGACGTTTCGACAACACTGTGTCATTGTCAGTAATTGATATAAAATATTTCCTGAATTCACAAATCACATTTTAAAAATAACATCAGCATTAACCCTCGCATGTGTGCGGCGTTTGCCAGCTTCTAATGTGTAGAGGGGGGGGGGGGGGGGGTCGGTTGGACCCCCCCCCCTTGCCGTTTGGCCCCTGATCGAGCTAGAGCTTCGCGGAAAAAACGAGCGTGTTGCCCGTGACGAGAGGAAGCCGATGATACCCAATTTTAAGGTCCTAGGTCATTGGTTGACCTTCCAGGTCAGGTCAATGACCCAAAGTCGGGAAAATCGGAACCTGTTAGAAAGTCGTAAAGTGTGGCTGCTAAGGGGTTCTTCGGGGTGCTGATCACGAATATCGTGTTAGTTTTGATCACAGATGATGTCTTGAAGCATTTAGACCAGGTCGGGTCAGGTCAGGTCAGGTCAACCAGTAGGCGTCGTGACGGGTATTCGTAGTACGTGTCAACCGCCTCTGACAGCTTCGTAACATGTTACGAAGTCACCAAAACTACTTCGTAAATGTTCAAATGGTTGCTAAATTCGAATTCAGCTCCAAAAACTAGCCTAGAAACATGTAAAACTCGAAAAAGTGACCCGAGGTCACCCGAGGTCACCAAAGGTCAATGACCTGACCTGACCTTCAGGTGACCTTGACACACACGGGAGTAACATCAAATCACATGTTTGAACGTTTGAAACCACGAAAAGCTTGCAAACACGCGGCTAGTGCGAGCCGACATACGCGAAATCGCGATTCCGGCCAAACATGGTCTCGGAAAAGAGGTCACAGGTCAAAGGTCATTGGGGTCAGGGTCATGAAATTTTCAGGGTAGGTGTAAAATTGATTAACGCGAGGGTACTTAAAGTTTCGTCGCGATCGGCCGCTTTTTACGCGAGTTATTCGCGAAAAACCATGGGGGGGGGTCCATCCGACCCCCCCCTACACATGCGAGGGTTAAGAAATTACACATGGTAATGACATTTCAGATACCGTGCGCTGTTTGCGAAAAACAATATGTAGGCGAGACAGGTAGGGGCCTAGGTACCCGTGTCGGGGAACACAGAAGAGACGTGAGGGGGCACGTGTTAAGTAATGCGATAGTGGTTCATGTGGATGAGGTCGGGCACTTACCAAGGTGGGAAGGGGCTGAAATTTTAGAGAAAGGTAAACTAAAATATCAGGAGGGCACTAGAGGCTGCACACATCAAGACCAAGAACACACTTAACACAAGAGGGGGATTTTATTCGATGGCAGTAGCGACAGCCAGATTATCAGATAGGCGTTATTACAAGTGTATTCGCGGCCATTGGGGCGACGTAAGAAAAGAAGAAAACAACTGACCCGAAGAACTTTAAACTATCAGTTAGCATGCATCTTTTCCTTGACCTGTAGAGAATTTATCATTAATTGCTAGAGAAAATTGCATTTAAAATATTCCATCTATGCTTTTTTCAACGTTTGCACAATATATTCTTGTATTAAGCTAGAAACACTAATTAGAAATAGTTCCCGCATCATCAAGAACAATAGGGAGCATATTTACGTCTGGACAACGAGTTGCGGGGAAAAGTGCTGATTTTGTTGCAGTTTTAGGAGCCGGTGATTAGGCTGGATTTTTCGGTTACTTTTTCGTTCCGATTCATGTATTTCATAGTGTTTGGCTTTTGAATATTTTAATTCTTTCAGATAAATATTACTTGCCTTACAACTTTTGTAAAAACGTTTCATTTTTTATAAGCCGACCTTCAGAGTCCTAAAAATACATCAGCACTACAATCATTGTAAACAAGCAAATGGAGGACCACTTGGCTCTGTTCCAAGGCGCTTTTTAAGTTTATCTAGTGGTTTCCGTACTCTTGTACGTCGTTTTGTTGGATGTTTTGGATCCATTAAGATTGACTTATATCATATTTAAGAAGCATGTGACTGAAAACAATCCGAAGTATCCAGGAGGCTGACAGAGGTCAAGGTCCTGACTAGTGACTCCTGAGCAATATCAATATCAAGTTGAACTTTAAGCTATTAAATTTTGGTTGATAAACGCAAGTTGATCGGGCTCATATATCAGCAAAAACAAAGTAAAATTAAAAGAGCTTATTGGCCGAAAACAAGCTATAATATTGCAGATCCTGGAGCAATACTGAAGAGCACGCTGAGCAGGATCATGCCAGAAAATGTTGACTGATGAGTGCATATTGATGTATTGGTATGAATATTGAATGATAACTTACAACAGCAAGATAAATTAGTGCTAACTATCAAGTTAAAAATTTAGAATGAATGGACTTTGGCAGCTTTACTATGCTTAGATGCTGTGCAGATTGTAATGTGCATCCTACTCAGTGTCTGGCAAATGAAACATGCGATCATTTCATTGCTACTGCAACTGGAGGAGAAAGCTTGGATCACCAAATCCACTTAATGCTGATTTTGATGTTAATCATTACTGTATTTTTTGAAAAAAAATTGTTATAAAATTGTCAATGTGACAATCCATGCAACGATGTGATCATATGATGTGTTCATAGTCATTCATGATAGTGATTCATGATTGTTGGTCCAATATACAATGGCAAAGCTCTCAGTCTCAGCGTTTCTTCCTGTGGATGGCCAGCAGTGACTCACAGCTTAGAAGCATTAGTTTTCTTCACAGGGCTGGGATAAAAAGTACTGAGGGTAATCTTCCACCAAGGAACTCTACTTTGAGTTTTGACATGGTATGAGATGTAGGCACAAGTAGGTAGGTGCTTAGTTCCTATAGTCAGCAGTTGTGTAGGTTTAGTCGGGTTAGCTTAGATTAGGTTATGCTAGTTTTTTAATTTGCCAAGTGTCCATAAAAATGTGACCTGAGCAATGAGCATACCTGAATAACCTGACAGCTGACCTAACCTCAATCATCACACATATTTGCAGCCTTACCCAAGACCTGCATAGCAGAAGCACCCAGTTATAGGTAGGTACTCACCCTAACTCAATCTTACCTGCTAACCTTCAACTTGCCTATAGTTAGCTCACCTTGCCAAGCTGCATCCAGGGAAACAGTCAACTGAGGAACTGGCTCATTGGGTGGCTGGTGTGAGTCTGTGCATTTAAAGTGTTTCTTCTCTGAAGCTGCTCTGCACTGCTGTATGTCATGTTAGATGCTCAGAAAATGTGGGAAATGATTACTAAGCTACTTTAGTGCTTTGTTTATGCTCAAGACATGAACAAGTACAGATCCTGCAGGGTACAGCTATGAGTTAGGTGCTAGGTGAGTATGTTATGTGAATGTGCTGTTCCCTGTTTGACCATAGTAAGTATACAAACAAGCAAAGGGTCACAGTTATATTCAATCTCCACATAAACATACAACAAAAATGGCCATATAGCCTCACTCCGAACACACCACAAATAGCTTAAGCCTTTGTAAGCACAAAAATGCTTTGATTTACAGGACAGCTATACAATATAACCTCTGTCCTTGGGGATCTTGCTGCCAAGTTGAGGTACGATGACTGAACTTCAGGATTGATCAACTTTTTCTTCTTAGCCACTGCTTATATACGAGAAAGACCAAATGCTTGTTTGTAAACTGCCTTGAAAATTTAATGATCCACCTTCAATTCTGACATGAAGGCACAAATAAAATAGTTCCCACTCCTTTTGGAATACACAAAGCAAAATATTTAATAACTTCTAGTGGATGGACAAGAGCAATTAACATAGCTTCTCCTCAAGTTAACTTCTGGCACTGATGAATCTTCTTCTTCTTCTTCTTCTGACGCTTATTCGCTTCATATTTTGTAACAAACGCGCAAAAACTGCAATATAACAGCACTATATGCTTCTTGACAAAATGCAAAAGTAGTACAAATTTAGCCCCGATGGCATTCATTCTTGGTGGAAACGTAATAAAAAAATATTTTGTAGTAACTATTAAATTCCGGCCGAAAACAGTGCACGGTTTCAAAAAGAATCATTCCAATGGCGGTCCATTCTTGCGGTCCTGAAATCGCCACTATTTCCGGCCTCTCCAACGCAACTCGTTGTCCAGACGTAAATATGCCAATAGGGAAGGCTTGAAGTGAATACAATAATCTAAACGGTGTTGTAATCTATGTGAAGACACTTCTAAAATTGCCTGTAGAAATATTGAAGGCAAAAGTTCAACTTTTTCACAAGACGGATGTCTATTAACCCGCGCCCGGCTGGGGGTCCTGGATTTCCACGCCCTGCTGGGGGGGGGGGGGTGTTCAAACACCCCCCCCCCTTGTAACTCGGCTCCTGGGCCACGTAGCGATACGCGGAAGGCGGCGTTCGAAAGAGCGTCAAAAATAATGACGAAATCACTTCGGTCAATTTTTTGGTCAGGTCAAAGGTCAGGTCACCAGAGGTCATTGAAGGCAAAAATTCGCCGATTTCCAGGTCGAATGTCGAAAATTTCCAAGAAGCTAACGCATAACTCGAGAACCAATAGAGCTACAGCGCCGCGGAAAAGCGCATTCGATAGCCCTTTAAACGCGCTTTCTGAGTAATTCTCTCAGATTTGACCTAACGTCAACGGTTTTGCCTGCAGGGGGCAAAAACTGCAAAAATAGCCGATTTTTTCGGAAACAGTTTTTCTGCAATAACTTTTGACCCAAGCCTTGTACGAGCTTACTTTTACCGGCATTGTGTTCCTCTCGTCAAGACGCATCGAATGAACTATAAGTTGACCTTGAAAGGTCAACTTGAAAATTTGACCTCAGGTCAAGGTCATGACCTGACCGGAAAGGGTCATGTTGCATATTAGTCGATCCGTATCGTCGAGCTGAACACATCTAAGGCGTTTTCATCGCTCTAGCATGCCTCTATCAAAAGTTATTTGCGAAAAACTGTTAGATACCATTCGTGACCTAAGATGACCTCAGGGCATAAACAAGGGTCACAAACACCATTTTCATGTTCATTGTGTTTAAAACACTTGTAATTCGGTGTTTAGGAGTGTTTATAATGTCTTTTGTCCAAAACAGACGCTTTTCAATTTTCTCCCATTGACTTATAATGGGGAGGTCGCAAAATTGACCTGACCTTAGGTCATCGATATCAAAATTCTGAGATATACATTTTGTACATGCTATTACTCTTAGCAATCGCTGAAAGTTTCAAAGCGATCGGTCACTCGTCGTAGCTATGACAGACATTGAAACTTTTTATGAGGTGAGGTCACTTCAAGTAACCTGGTGACCTGACCTTGAATGACCTTGGTCTGAAATTTTCACAACATGTGTAGAATTGATGTATGATAAGGTGTACCAAAAACGGCGGCGCTCGGCGCCGCTGTTTTTGAGATATTCGCGAAAAACCACAAGGGGGGGGTGTTCAAACACCCCCCCCCCCAGCAGGGCGCGGGTTAACCTATTCAACGTGTGACAACTCAGCCGGTATTTCGTCGCCTACAGCCCAGCTTTCCCTAGTGACCGATAGAGGCGCTGCTATCGATGTCCGCCCGTGCCGCCTAACGCCTTGCTGAAACGGAGCACGCTTGTGAGGAACGAACGTGATCGAATGTAAAAACACCGAAATGTCATTACCATGTGTAATTTCTTAATGCTGATGTTATTTTTAAAATGTGATTTGTGACTTCAGGAAATATTTTATATCAATTACTGACGATGACACAGTGTTGTCGAAACGTCTGAAATACAAAAAGATTTAGATTTTAATTATAATTTTCGTTCGCAACTCTTGGCCATCAGACTTTATAAAAATTGCGGTGGTTGTCAAGGTCACGTGGAAGCCAGGTCAGGGCATTGACTTTGAGGATCTTGATTCACTTTTTCGACTTTTACATGTTTCCAGGCTAGTTTTTGGAGCTGATTTCGAATTTAGCAACCATTTGAACATTGACGAGGTAGTTTTTGTGCCTTTGTAACATGTTAAGAAGCTGTCAGTGTTGGCTGACACCTATTATGAATACCCGGCAGTAACCCTACTGGTTGACCTGACCTGACCTGACTCGATCTGGCCTGAATGCATCAAGACATCATATGTGATCAAAATCAATATAAAATTCGTGATCAGCACCCCGAAAACTGCATAACCTCACTTTACGAAGTTTTAACAGGTTCCGTTTTCCCCGACTTTTGGGTTATTGACCTGACCTGGAAGGTCAACCAATGACCTAGGATGTTAAAATTGGGTATCATCGACTTCCTCTCGTCACGGGCAACACGCTGGTTTTTTTTCCGCGAAGCTCTAGCTCGATCAGGGGCTGAACGGCAAGGGGAGGGGTCCAGCCGATACCCTCTCCCCCTATACCTACGTTCGCGGCTGGTAAAACACCAATACGGGCAAAATTTAACCATATTCAACAATGAACAAACAAATGCATTTAAGCGTGCCACAAATCGTTGTATTTATTCCGACCCGATTACAATTTCGCAGCAAATGTTCTTGAAATAACCAGCCTTCTCGGCTTCAGTGCAGTGGCATAATCACGCTCAACAGATTGGTGCGGACAAACTGTCATAGGGACGCCATCCCTCAAGGGGGCGCCACCTGTGGCAGTTTATGATCGGGTCACGGGGAGGCCGTCTGACCAGCGGCCGGTGAGACGCCGCCGCAGTCGCTGCCTGGCGGGGGCCGCGTCTCGCTGTGGGGGGCTGTCTGGGCCCGTAGGGGTTGCGTCCCCCCGCCGCACGAGGCCGGCAGTGCCGCGTCTCGCTGCGGGGGCTGTCCGCGGGTCCGCGGCCCCCTCTTTGAGGACGCCGGGAGTTCCGCTGCCTGTGGTGGGATCAGGCGCCCGTATGTGAGCACGTTGCCCTCCTGGGCCCGCACCTATTTCCGGCGGTGCGAGGGGCCAGTCTGGCTGTAGGTTTGGTGCAGTGTGCACGTGCAGTGAATATACTGGTATACTGGTATCACTATTGCCTAAGTGAAGGGGGCACTTCCCTGTGAAAGAGAGGGGATTCACGAGAGGCCTGCATTCACGAGAGGGGCGCTAGTGAGGCCTATAGGGGTCACGAGAGGCTAGTGAGGCCTATAGGGGCCACGAGAGGCTAGTGAGGCCTATAGGGGCGCTTCTGATGTCTATACGGGCGCCCACATACAAAAGAGATTCGTTGCTGTACGAAAATGCATGCCAAAGAGCGGCGCCCCTAAATAAAGCCTTTGCCTTATGGGCCTATGAAGCCCATAAGGGCGCCTAAGTGCGAAGTCTTCAGGGGCGCCTGTGATGGCAATAGAGGTGCCTCCATGAGAAAGAGGGGTGCCTGTGAGGTCTATGAGAGGCGCCTTTTATGGTCATAGTGGCGCCCCCATGCAAAAGATCCACATTGTCCGTACAGGGGTTTACGCCCATGCAGATCTCATTAGAATTGAATTGAGTAAATGCTGCCCTCCGATCGACGTTCTGCGTCTGCTGTGCTGTGTGCCGAGCTCTCCTGGCGGCGCGAGTTCCGCGGTTGGCCTCCGGCTCCGATCCTGGCCGAGCTGCCGGAGCTGCTGACGCCGTCTGTGGCTCCTTCGTCAGTGGTGCTGGCAGTGGCGCGAGATTCGCGGTCTGGTCCGGTGGTCCCCCTGCGGTCTGGTGTAGCGGTCCCAGGACGTGCGGGTTCGGCGGTCTGTGTGATGCCCCGCCCGGCGATCGCCGCGATGATGGTGTCGACCACGGAGAGGACTGAGACGCCGAGCACCAGGCTGACAAACCCTCCCATCTCGCTGAGTAGACTGGGCAGCCGGTACGAGCGGCGCTCAGTACTCACCTCCTCGGCGACCGAGGCGGCCGCCACGCGCACCACCAGCGGCCTCTTCTTGGTCCAGGTGGACGACACGGGGAACGTCTCCACGCCAGTGTCAGCGACGAAGCTGCGGGTGTGGCAACTGGCAGGCCGGCAGGCAGGGGCACTCGGCCGCGCTGACGGCCAGGGAGCCGTCGCGCTGCGCCCGCCTCAGGACGGTCTTGGAGCACTCGACGAGCTGCGGGTAGTCGCGGAGCATCTCCGGCGTAGAACAGTTCTTCCGCTCGGCCCACTGGTGGTGCGCGCAGTCCATGATGCAGGACTCGTAGTAGTAGTCGTTGGCGGGGTGGCACGGGGCGCGGTTCAGGCTCTCGCGGTCGAGGACGCGCGAGATGAGTTGAACGCTGACGCGGTCGGACGTCTCGGCGTGGCAGAGGTAGTGCAGTCGCAGGTCCTGCTGCACGCCGCGGACTCCGAGACCGGACACCACCGGCGCCCGGCGCGGGTGGACAAACAGCCGGTAGTCGCAGTCGGACCTCTTGGTGTTCAGCCTCAGCTCCAGGTCAACTCTCTTCTGGTCCGCCGCCTGCGCCAGCTGGCTCCACGTCACGTTCGGTGTCAGCGTGTGGCAGAGAGTGCTCTCGCTCAGCGACGGCCACGACTCCCACGAGCCGATGCCGACCTCAACCCGTCCTCCGGGATAGGGGACGCTCTCCTGGGGACGACACGCCGGTTCGCAGCCGGAGATCACCTCGCGGAGCCTCCCGCCGGCGTACCAGAGCGTCTGACCGACGGTGCTGTCCTGCGGCAGGCCCATGGTAAACTCGTGTCGGTACAGTTGGTAGGGTCTGCCGCAGACGGTGACGGACGGCACGGGCACGTCCTCCCGCGGCGTGAACGAGGTGACGACAGAGACCGGTTCCTCGACGAACATCCGCACCAGCATCCAGCACTGGTAGACGGAGAGGGCTGCGCAGCCGGCGACCAGCGCGAGACGCGCCAGCCGCGGCCCCGCTCCCGGCGCCATGGCTGGGCCGCGGGGCACGACGGACAGACACAGCGGACGGACAGACGGGCACAGCGGCCAGCCGCGGCCCAGGCACCGCCCGCGGGCTCTGAGCGGACCCAGGGTCCCTCGGCCTCGCTGCGTCTTCACCTGGATCAATGGCGTACCACCAGCCGTCAATACGCTCCTTCAAAACCATGGGTTCCAGCGCGCGCCGTTAATGCACCATATAGCACTCGTGGGCAGTCACTCAGTTCATTCGATTTGCGAGTCATGGCCTGCAGCGTTAGTGCTCGATCAGGTGGTGTTTGAGGCTGCATCTACGTTCCACCACTTCTGGCACTCCCATACATTGAGTTGGTTGGTCGACCTTAGCGGCTGCATCCACCTTTGACGCTCCGAGGCGTTGAGTGAATGTATTGGCAAGGCGATAAAACGCCATATGACGTCATTGGGACCTCTGCGCAGGCCGAGCGGGCTGGTGCAACTTTGGAGCAGTTGAGGGAGCTGAAAGAACATATGTAAGATAATAATTAACCATTTTATAATTGTAGGTATCTGTTTCTTTTAAATATTTGACAATCGTACCGTACAATAGTTGGTCGTTTCCTCACACATTGTTCATATTTTATTCGCACGGCTTTCTATAGGCAATTCAGGATCCCTTTGTAGTTTGTTAGTAAACGATTCATCATCATCATCACCATCATCATCATATATTGCGAGAAAAAAAAAACAAGTAGGTATCAAACAAGATATGCAGGGCGGTGCAAAAGCACACCGTGCTTATATCGAGGCACCGCTCCCGTCACCCATACATGAATACTGAAGAACTGAAGCCATGACGGATACAAATTGGACCTGAGACCTGGCCATGGAATGAAAAAATGTTGAATACTTCAATATTACAGTTGTGTGCTTGCATCAACCCTCGCCCGTATCGGGGCGGGAGGGGGGGGGGTCGAACGGATCCTTCCTCAGTTTTTCGCAACTAACGCGTAAAAAGCGCCGATCGCGACGAAAGTTTCAGTACCCTCGCGTTAATCAATTTTACACCTACCCTAGAAATTTCATGACCCTGACCCCAATGACCTTTGACCTGTGACCTCTTTTCCGAGACCATGTTTGGCCGGAATCGAAATTCGGCTTATGTCGGCTCGCATTAGCCGCGCGTTTGCAGTCTTTTCGTGGTTTCAAGCGTTCAAACATGTGATATGATGTCAGATGTTGGTCCCATGCATTAGGGTGGGTTTCAAGGTCATCTGAAGGTCAGGTCAGGTCATCGACCTTTGGTGACCCCGATTAACTTTTCGCGTTTTACATGTTTCAAGGCTCGTTTTTGGAGGTAAATTCGAATTTAGCAACCATTTGAACATTTTAAATATTATTTAGTTTTAAATATAAATACAGTTTAAAAAATTGACTTCGGTACTAAATGGGCTATCCCGTCGGAGCTCTTTTAAAATAAATAAATAGATAAATAAATAAATTTACGAAGTAGTTTTGTTGCCCTCGTAACATGTTACGAAGCTGTCAGAGGCGGTTGACACGTACTACGAATACCTAGCAGGACCCTACTGATTGACCTGACCTGACCTGACCTGACCCGAACTGGCCTAAATGCATGAAGACATCATCTGTGAATGTGATCAAAACTAACATGATATTCGTGATCAGCACCCCAGAAACACCCTATAGCAGCCACACTATACGACGTTCTAATAGGTCCCGATTTTCCCGACTTTTGGGTCATTGACCTGACCTGAAAGGTCAACCAATGACCTAGGACCTTAAAGTTGGGTATTATCGACTTCCTTTCGTCACGGGCACACGATCATTTTTCCGGGAAGCTCTAGCTCGATCAGGGGCCAAACGGCAAGGTGGGGTCCAACAGCCCCCCCCCCCTTTATACATTCGCGGCTGAAAAAACACCAATACGGGCGAGGGTTAATTAATAAAGATCGTTAACAATTTTTTTATGTAAACACGATGTTATTACTTTTAACCCTCGCCCGTATAGGGGGGGGGGGGGGTCGAACGGACCCCCCATGGTTTTTCGCAAATAACTCGCGTAAAAAGCGGCCGATCGCGACGAAACTTTTAGTACCCTCGCGATCATCAATTTCACACCTACCCTGAAAATTTCATGACCCTGACCCAAATGACCTTTGACCTGTGACCTACTTTTCGAGACAATGTTTGGCTGGAATCGCGATTCGGCGTATGTCGGCTCGCATTAGCCGCGAGTTTGCAGTCTTTTCGTGGTTTCAAGCGTTCAAACATGTGATATGATGTTGCCCCCATGCATTAGGGTGGGTGTCAAGGTCACCTGAAGGTCAGGTCAGGTCATTGACCTTTGATGACCTCGGCTCACTTTTTCGAGTTTTACATGTTCACATTGCTCCAACAGACGGTAAATAACTTTTGAAAATACCTATCTCCAATTTTAGTGTTTTCTGAACCAAAATTTTGCGAGGAATCCGATGGTGTGGTCCCTGAAATCTGAAAAAATTCCATTTTGGAGATAGCACCTATTTTTTGAAAAGTAAATATTCGTCATGCACAAAAGTCAAATAAATTGAAAATATAATGAGTGAATATTTATGCTAACACTAGAATGTATCGAACATGAATTAGTGATATGTTTTAGCTGAGATGATACTATATCTGCTCATACATGTACATGAATTAGTACATTAACCCTCGTCGGCCGAGAAGGGGTGGGGCGGATGCCGCCTCATAGGTTTTTTTCGCGATAGCTCAAAACACGCTGAGGGAAAACAGCTGAAACTTGGCATACCTAATATTTCATTCAAGCTGGATCTTTTGACACCAACTGCGTTTTCAGGTCAGGTCAGGTCACTGACCTATGACGTCATAAATGAACCTCTGCACAGTCCTCAGAAGTTGCAACTTTGCAACGCCCTCAGTGCCAGAGGAACTTTCACAGGAAGATGAAACTTACAGGACGTGGTATCCTTTAGAGGTCTCACAAATTGTATATCTCAGATTTTTCCCAAATGTCACATGAGGTCAGTTCGGTCACGTGACCTCACCATAATAAGTCAATGGATGGAAATATGAAAACTGTTATTTTGACGCCGGAAATTGTCTAAAAACTGTCCCAAGCACATGAAATCGTGGTTTCATGCACTCTTTGTAAGGTCCGATCATGAAACCACGATTTCATGTGCTTGGGATAGTTTTAGATCTTTTCCGGCGCCAAAATAACAGTTTCAATATTTCCCCCATTGACTTATAATGGTGAGGTCACGTGACCGACCTGACCTCATGTGACATTTAGGTTAAATCCGAGATAAACAAGTTGTGAGACCTCAGAAGGATACTACGTTCTGTAACTTCCATCTTCCTGTGAAAGTTCCTCTGGCACTGAGGGAGTTGCAAAGTTGCAACATCTGAGGACTTCGCAGAGGTTTATTTATGACGTCATAGGTCAGTGACCTGACCTGACCTGAAAACGCAGTTGAGGACAAAAGATCCAGTTTGAATAAAATATTAGGTATACCAAGTTTCAGCTGTCTACCCTAAGCGAGTTTTAAGCTATCGCGAAAAGCCCTATGAGGCGGCACCCGCCCCACCCCTTCTCGGCCGACGAGGGTTAATGTACTAGTTCATGTACATGTATGCGCAGATATAGTATCATCTCAGCTAAAATATATCTCTAATTCATGTTCGACACATTCTAGTGTTGTTACAAAAATTAACTCATTATATTTTCAATTTATTTGACTATTATGCCTGACGAATATTTATTTTTAAAAAAATAGGTAATATCTCCAAAATGGAAATTTTTCGGATCTCGGAGACCACACCATCGGATTCCTTGCAAAATTTTGGTCCAGAAAACACTAAAATTGGAGATAGGTATTTTCAAAAGTTATTTACCGTCTTTTGGGGCAATGTGTGTTTCTAGGCCAGTTTTTGGAGCTGAATTCGAATTTAGCAACCATATGAACATTTACGAAGTAGTTTTGGTGCCTTCGTAACATGTTACGAAGCTGTCAGAGGCGGTTGCTACCTACTACGAATACCCTTACTGGTTGACCTGACCTGACCTGACCCGACCTGGCCTAAATACATGAAGACATCATCTGTGATCAAAACTAACATGATATTCGTGATCAGCGCCCCGAAAACCCCCGTATCAGCCACACTTTACGACGTTCTAACAGGTCCCGATTTTCCCGCCTGTGAGGTCATTGACCTGACCTGTAAGGTCAATTGGGTATCATCTGCTTCTTCTCGTCACGGGCAACACGCTCAGAAAACGGCATCGTCATCGGTATATGATAAGCAGCGCACTTGATATTCAACGGTGACCCAAAACAGCAACATTTTTTAGTTTGACCTGACCTGGAAGGTCAATGACTGACCTGAGAAGGTAAAACTGGGTATCATTGGATTCGTCTCTTCCCAAAGAATCTTTTTGGTCTTTATCGCTAAGCTCTATCTCCAACAGGAACGAAATGGCGCGGGGGGGTGGCAACCCCCCCCCCCCCCCATGTGCGTTCTAGGATGGGAAAATGGCATGTGCGGGCGAGGGTTAACGTGAACGCGGTGGGCATTGGGCACGTAAGCGGATATGGCTTTACCCTTTACGCTCCGTATGTGAAGCGGTCCTTAGGCAAACAATTCCGGCAGGCGACCATTTTTTTGTTGGTAAAGCTGGCCTCAGGCCATGTTTGTAATAAAATGTGTAAACGGTTTGATTAATTTATTAATACATAGAATTGATATAGTGTTTTATCCCAGACGAAGGCACCCTGAAGCCAGAATGTCGGCCGTCGGGTTATTTCAAATATTTGCTTTGATTTTGTATGTGTGTAACTGAACATTTGAAATGCATTCCATGACATCCTGATTCCAGCAATGCCCATGACGTTTGTCATAGCCAAAATGTGGGTAAAATTTGTGGCTGCGGTGAGAATTCGAACCCGCGCTGTCCGCTGACGGCACTGTCGGTCTGTCGCAGCGTGGACAGCTGTGAGTCCAAGGTGGAGATCATCACTCCATTCTGGGCCAACAACACCAACAACGAGCTGCGCGTGGTCGTCAACACGCGGCACTTCCCGCAGGCCATCCAGGCCGAGATCTGCACGTGAGTGACGTCACTGGGGGGGACCGAGAGTGACGTCACTGGGGGGGGGGACCGAGAGTGACGTCACTGGGGGGACCGAGAGTGACGTCAGCCGTACCCAGAATAGTGTCTAAAAAAGCCATAGCTTCACATGAAAATACCTATGTTGACTACCACAAAAAACTTGAGTATTTTTGTTAACACTGGCATTAACTGACGTCTGCGAAATTAAGCAGCACTCAAGTTTACAAGTTGACAGTTGTTTTGATGTTACCTGTGTTTATTTGCAGTACCTACTTTGTTAACATTTTAATTGATTTTTAACGTCTTAGGCGTCTCTTTTTGCAAAACAGACGGTGGCTTAAAAGAGTATGTTTGATTGTTCTGATTACGAGGAGGCTGGTGTATTTTGACTCCTCTTCTTGGCGTTATTCTCAGGAGCACCACGACCGGCTGTTGTTCGAGGGACTGCATCTGTGAGCAGAAGTACACCAATCACAGACTCTTCTCTGTTCGCAGGAACACCACTACTAGCTACTGTTCTGGGGACTGCATTTGCGAACAGAAGTACACCAATCACAGACTGTTTTCTGTTCGCAGGAACACCACCACTAGCTACTGTTCGGGGGACTGCATTTGCGAACAGAAGTACACCTATCACAGACTGCTAGCGTACGACCCGAATAATGACTGCAAGGGAATTTACATTGATTGGTTCCTGTACCCCTCCTGCTGCATTTGCCGCTGCAAACCATAAGATAGGTACCTATACCTAGTTCTTTTTTCCTATGACGGTGAATTCGTAAAACGGAATTGGGGAAAAAGTGTGAGGCGTTATTTTCATAAGTTTACGGAAACATTTTCATGTTTTGTTTTCATTTCTGCTTAGTGACCTCGCTCAGCTGATAACATCTGAGCGAGTGATTATCTGAGTGATATCTACGGGCAGCGCTATCTTAGGTGGGTGTTTTTGGTGGTTGGTAGTTATTTATTCAGATTATTTGACCAGTTACCACATTTTTAATAGGTCAATTTTGACGTTATTTATGTATATAAAGTGTGTGAGTGATGTTTGTAATTCCATGTTACACAATTGGGGATAATTTGTTGTCTGTTTCTTTGTTCTCGTCGTAAAAGATTTGTCGTTCCACGACAAATCGACAAATAAAAAATTAAATTTGCACCCTCATATTTTATTTTTCGTTGAAAACTGGTGTAAGGGTTTGTGATGGGCGGGGAAGCCAGCTGTGGCAAGGATTTTTTTCTCCGAACAACGGTTTCCGAGATATAGCCTCGGGCAATTCCTGGAGGTCGCGCTGCAGCCCTATGTTTGGCGGCCTATAACTCAAAAACTATTGGATTTCTACGATAAAAACTTAATATGGTTCAACTCACAATCAGCCAACAAACATTTTGGCTATCTCGGATTTTCATTTTTTGAAAATTTTGATCACGTGACCTTTTGACCTATTTTTCGAAGAGTGACCTTGATATTTTCCCCACTGAAAGTTGCAATTTTGTCTGATGACGATTAAAGCCTTATCGATTGTCATTCATATGCGAAAATAAAAAAAGTGGATATCGCCCTGCGTTGACCTCAGGTCAGGTCATTTTTATGACCTGTCCATTATTACGAGCGGGAGCGACAGCGAGATCTCGAGAATAAAGCAAGATAGCGACAAGCGGGAAACGGTGCAGGGTACACACGGATAAGGTCTATAATTTTTACTGAGGTCATTTTCAGGTCAGGTCAAAGATGACGTCACAGGAGCAAAAAGGAAGTCAAAATTGCGGCACTACATATATATGAAGTTTTTCTCGAATAACTTTCAAGGTATCCCAGCTAGGAACAAACCAATAGCACCATCGTGATCCTCTCGTCGATCCGCATCGAAACACATGTATGTTGACCTCGAAAGGTCGAAAGGTCAAAAGTTGACCTTAGGTCACGTGACGAGCGGGAGCGACAGCGAGATCTCGAGATTAAAGCAAGATAGCGACAAGCGGTAAACGGTGCAGGGTACACACGGATACGGTCTATAATTTTTACTGAGGTCATTTTCAGGTCAGGTAAAAGATGACGTCACAGGAGCAAAAAGGAAGTCGAAATTGCGGCACTACATATATATGAAGTTTTTCTCGAATAACTTTCAAGGTATCCCAGTTAGGAACAAACTAATAGCACCATCATGATCCTCTCGTCGATCCGCATCGAAACATATGTATGTTGACCTCGAAAGGTCGAAAGGTCAAAAGTTGACCTTAAGTCACGTGACCTAAGGTCAACTTTTGACCTTTAAACCTTTCGAGGTCAACATACATATGTTTCGATGCGGATCGACGAGAGGATCACGATGGTGATATTAGTTTGTTCCTAGCTGGGATACCTTGAAAGTTATTCGAGAAAAACTTGATATATATGAAGTGCCGCAATTTTGACTTCCTTTTTGCTCCTGTGACGTCATCTTTGACCTGACCTGAAAATGACCTCAGTAAAAATTATAGACCTTATCCGTGTGTACCCTTTACCGTTTACTGCTTGTCGCTAGCTTGCTTTATTCTCGAGATCTCGCTGTCGCTCCCGCTCGTAATAATGGACAGGTCAAAAAAATGACCTGACCTGAGGTCAACGCAGGGCGATATCCACTTTTTTTATTTTCGCATATGAATGACAATTGATAAGGCTTTAATCGTCATCAGACAAAATTGCAACTTTCAGTGGGGAAAATATCAAGGTCACTCTTCGAAAAATAGGTCAAAAGGTCACGTGATCAAAATTTTCAAAAATTGAAAATCCGAGATAGCCAAAATGTTTTTTGGCTGATTGTGAGTTGAACCATATAAAGTTTTTATCGTAGAAAACCAATAGTTTTTGAGTTATAGGCCGCCAAACATAGGGCTGCAGCGCGACCTCCAGGAATTGCCCGAGGCTATATCTCGGAAACCGTTGTTCGAAGAAAAAAATCCTTGTCACAGCTGGCTTCCCCGCCCATCACAACCCATTAGACCAATTTTAAGCAAAAAATAAAATATGAGGGTGCAGGGCACTTGTCGATTTGTCGTGGAACGCCCCAGATGCGAGATGACGCTCCTCTGCTCAACAACAAAAAAAAAAACGCGTCAAATCTTCAATTTTTTAGGATCTTGGAGCCGCTTTTACCATTACCTACTGTTCAATGCGCGTTGTGCAATGTGGAATATAGGGCCCTCCAGCAAAAGAGTGGTTGGTTAGCCTATGTGCTTTTGGTGTAACAACTTCAAAATGACAGACACACTCCTGTAAAATGACTCAATAGAAATGAGAAGAGGGTTCGTGCACACATTTCGGCAGTGGTTTTCAACAGCCATTAGACGTATTCATCAATGCAGATCGATTATTGTGATGTTGGGAACCAACCACTACCTACAATACCTACAATACCTGGAGGGCCGTACATTGCAGATCACCTAATCTATTTTGTTTGCATTTTGTGTGGTGATGTTCATTGTAGGGATGCATTGGAATGTAAGAGGGCAATATCCGAAAAAGGATATCCCCAACATCCTTAGAAAAAAATGACGTCCGCGTAGGAAATGTGCTGGCTGGTATTGGGTTCAAATAAATCATCAGTACATCTCGAATGGTGTTTTTACTTTGGCACTAGACCTCATGCACCTGAAATGCACCTGAAATGCGCCTAAATTTCAAATGCATCCCTTTGAAACAGGTTTTGCCATATAGCCTCGCAGTCATTCCCTGCTGTCTGCTTCCTACCTCTCATTTTCCATCCGCACGCGCCGCGGGTACTGAGGTGACCTTGGAAAGGAAGTGGGCCACCTGGCGACCTAGTTGGCCCCAGGCGATCGCCCCGCTCCGGGGGGGGGGGGGGGGCTGGGCAGCGTGCCAGCCCCGTCTGGTAGAGCGGTGCGTGATAGGAAACATGTTGGTTTAGGCCGCGAGGAGCGGCATGACTGACGGCGCGACTGACTTGCGTCTCTGAGTCAGTATGATCTCTTATCACTGAGAGATATCTAGGTTTAATGTCGTCAGAATACAGACTGTCAGAGCTGCTGTGAAGTCGTCAGGTTATTTGACAGGTGCCTGAAAGGATGGCTCGCCAGTCGCCACCCTCCTTTATATCAATTACATTATTCCGAACATTTACCATTTTCTGTTGTAGGACCCCGGTGCGACCTCCTGAACTGCTGATTGTGCTGTTGATGCTGTTGTTGATGCTGTTGACTGTTGATGTGTACAGCACCACGCTAAGGCAGCAGCAGCACCCACAGATCTGTACCTAATCCAATCTTCCCTATCCTTATCCTTCTCTTTGCCTTATAGTATCTTGTTCATCCAGCTCATAGCTGTTCGCCGATTCTTTTGGATGACGTTGTAGTTATATTTAAATTTAAATATACACACGAAAAAACTCTGATGCACGTTTGAAGTGTCCACTGTTCATTACTTACCACCATGTGACAATTGACAAACAGTTGAAGAGAATCTGTGGCCTGTGGGATTCCAACCGCTTAGCTGCAGGGGCTGGGGAACAGTACAATATCTGGTCCCCGTAAAAAGTTCAGTTTTATCCTTCACAATTCCTCCACAGAACTCTCCTCCCTTCAACATGAACCGCATGCAGCTGAGAGAAGATGGGCGAAAAACGAGGGGCGCGAAGTACATAGATGGTTAGTGGTAGGCGGAAAACGTTCTTCAGGCGGACCAGAGCCCGGCCGGGCGGACTGATGTCAGGCGAACGGATATCAGGCGGGCGGATATCAGGCGGGTGGATGTCAGGCGTACGGATGTTAGGCTCGTGCCGGGAGGCCGTCCCACCGCGGCAGTCCCTCTGGCCCCACTGCACTGGTCAGGCGGCCCCTTCCTCTGCGAAGGGTGCCCCGCAGGTTCAGGCGCCCCTCGCTCTGCGGAGGGCGCCCTGTAGGTTCAGGCGGCCCCTTCCTCTGCGGAGGGCGCCCTGTAGGTTTCAGGCGGCCCTCGCTCTGCGGAGGGCGCCCCGTCACGGCAGTCCCACTGGCCCGGCTCGCGGGTCAGGCGGCCACCTCAGCTCTCTGTAGGTCGAGTCAAACACGCCCCAGTTTTGGCGCCGACCGCCGGCTGTTGGCGCCAAAAATAGGCGGCCCGATGGCGCGCCGCCGCCGCCGCCGGTGGCAAAGTCGGTGTCGACGCGAGCCAGAGTCGGTGTCGACGCGAGCCAGAGTCGGTGTCCGTGAGGTCTGCGCCTCCACCGGATCCCGCGAGTCAGTCAGTGAACCATTGGACCAGCCCGAGAGCGGGACCCAGCGGAGATAGGCGTGAACAAACCGGCGCGAAACGGCGCGAGGCAGTGAGGGTGGTGCGGAGAGTGGTTTCAGAGGTTCAGCGTAGCGACGAGTGAGGTGAAGCGAGTGACGAGTGAAGTGAGTAAAGGGGCGAGTGAGAAACGCGAGGAGTTTGGCCACCGATCTTGAAAGGTCCAAAGCTCCAGAGTCCAGACAGCCTTTGGATTCAGTGCTTGGAGTCCAAGGTTCCTGAGTCAGGGAGTCCGGACTGTCCTCAAGTCCCGGAGTCCGGAATCCACCAGGAGCCGGCGCAATGGAAGACGGCAGGTGAGTTCACATGTCCGCGGACTTCCCTTGGATTCTCGGATTCCATCATAGCTCGTGGGATATCACCAGACCCGGCGTAAGACACAGCATTGCATGCAGAATAGCGGGAGTACAGCTTGTTTTCTGTCCTTATCATGAAGTTGAGGTGAAAGCTGAAATCCGCATGAAATTGACACATTTTATATTATATCATTAGACTACCGACCATGGGAATCCGATTATTGCTTGTTCATCAGTCTCGCCCGTATGTATGTACAGCCCACCGCTAAAGTAATGTAGGGTTTTACCAATCTCAACGGTTGGCTTTGACTGGCGATTGTTTAATGCGGAGTGATCGAAAAGAAGATGTCAATAGCTAAAGTTGCAGCTGCAAGGGTGACGATACATATAAGCTACATTCAAAGTTTCACTGTAGTCTGGCTAATCGTTCCTAAGCTTCAGAAGCAGAACATACCCATGACTGAAACCCCACATTACTTGTGCTGTGGACTGTACAATGCGCGTCTCCCAAATAGCTAAATGGCCATCTTGTATTCACACTTTTGACCTTGCAACTGCGTTCCCGGAGAAAAGGACTCGTTCCAAGGTGAAGGATCAGGCATGTGCGGCAGTTCAGTCACGCAGGAACGTGGCGACAGGTAGAGGACTTGTTCTGTGATCGCGCTCATTTCGCGTTTCTACCTCGGTTCTTTCATCGATAAATATCTCCAGCAGCTACCTCACCACCTGGCCCCGGGTGTTATTTGGCCAAAGTTGGCAGCCCGGGCCAGATGTGACTCACCGCTGCTGAGACCGCTAAAACGCTGCCAACTTTACCGTTCTGCCGTCTGCGAGATAAAAATATACGGGACAATGCTGCTGGAATGTGTCATAGTGTGTGTCAAGTACCTATGGTAGTTTCAGGAGAGTTTGAGACAATACCTATACAGGGTGGGTATACCTTTTCATCAAATGGTTTCTCCAATTTACAAAAAAAAGAATCGTTGAATTTCACTTCCTTTTGTCGTTCTGCGCGGTTAACAACCAACTTTTTTCTTTGGTTTTTAAGCTTTCTTTCCATGCGAGGAACACCGGTAACTTCCGTCAATGTTGGATGTTGTGTGAGGGGTAGAAGCCCCAACGCCCCCACCCTTCCCTCCTTGGATCCGCCATTGCGCGAGTACCTATGCAATACTTTAGTCAGTACTTATTAGGTCGTCGTCACTACTAAACACTCCTTCATTTGTGATTTTTTTTTTGAGATTTTATGCCTCACGTGTTCTTTTCTGTTTAGATTTTCGAATGCGCAGCCAATGCGAACGTGTCACCATCGGTGGTAGTGTCCAGTTTGGAATTACGTCTATTGTTTGTTTGTTTGTTTTGTTGGGTTAGGCCCTTTCGGTCGACAAGACCATTGCAGAGCCGGAAGGATGTTAGGAATTAGGGGGAGACATTGGTCTGGGCAGGCACCCTAGTGAGTCGCCGGGGCTGAGCCCGTCCAGAGGACAGGCCACCCAGCCCCAAGGCACTCACTGTACATGGCTGCGGGGTGCGCTCCCTCGGGAGCAGCGGTGCCGCTCCAAGGGAGCAGCCCGCATGAGATAAAGTTGCCTGTCCAGCCCGGAGGGGGGTTGCGGCGTGGAGGAGAAGGATTTCAGTATCCTGAGGATAGAAGCACGGATAGGTGAATTACGTCTATTGGATTTCGGGTCAAGAATTGGCTTCGAACGGTCCTCCAAGTTCGTGACAACCTGCTGCTGAAAATGTTGCTTCACATCGGACATCCAGCAATGAGCACACCCAGTACCCACACGACGATTTCCACCCAAAATCAGCAGGAGTCTGCACGCTGATGGTGAAGTTCACACTACATGACAAATCCACCATCTGGCAAATGACTCATCGATCCCGGGTATCCGGAGCCAGCCCTTGGCGCATTGCCAGTCCAGTCGGCACAGAACCTTGGCGTAAACCCAGTCAGGGTTTGGCGAATTTTTGGTGCTTGGCCAAAGCATCATTCCGTTCGGGCGGCGGGCGAATGTCAAATGCCACGATAAGGTGACGCGGATGTATCGGGATAAGCTTGCATTAGGTTTTCACTAAGAATCCCTAATAAATGTTCATTAAATTAGTAGTGTATATCACACCAATAAACAATGCAATATTTTGTGTGCTGTGTACCTACCTATTCACTTCGCCATACCGTTACTGAAGTCAAGGACCAGTAGGCAGCATTCATAAGCCCTCCCATTTTCTTTTGTCAGTGAAATTATTTTGGCTTTCCTCGCTGTGCAGTCACAACATTTGAACGTGACGCATTCCTGAATGGAAGTGACGCATTCCTGAATGAACGTGACGCATTCCTGAATGGAAGTGACGCATTTTAATGGAATGTCGGACACTGTGCTGTCTGGTATTGTTGTACGTTGCAATAGATTGCAATCGGAACAAAACTTCAGGTACCCTGGAATGTGCCAAAAACGACCGAACAAGTTATTAGTCATGTTACGGCACATAGTCTAAAGACATAGTGTACGGTGTACGCGTGTTGCTCGAGGTGAGCCGCGAAGGTGCCGCCGATTTCACGAACACTGGTGGATCGAACAAGACACCCGGTGCACATGCTTCTCAGCGTTTGAAGTTGGTGATAATTTACCCCTTTTTGCCTAGGACAGGAAACCAATAGGTAGTTTTTATAATGATAAAAAATAGCCAGCAATGTTTATGACTGCAGAACAAAACAAGGCGAATTTGGACGTATTCCTGAAATTACGAGAATTCCGCCCTTAGTGTCCAATAGCTTTATTGTTCCCTATTATCCAAAGCGGACCGACTGGGAAATGTTGATGTGTTACTTTGGATATTAATAATCAATCTTTGGATAGTTGGTTCATAACATTTGCTTTATCACCTGTTAACCCGCGCCCGGCTGGGGGTCCTGGATTTCCACGCCCTGCTGGGGGGGGGGGGTGTTTGAACACCCCCCCCCCTTGTAACTCGGCTCCTGGGCCACGTAGCGATACGCGGAAGGCGGCGTTCGAAAGAGCGTCAAAAATAATAACGAAATCACTTCGGTCAATTTTTTGGTCAGGTCAAAGGTCAGGTCACCAGAGGTCATTGAAGGCAAAATTTCGCCGATTTCCACGTCGAATGTCGAAAATTTCCAAGAAGCCAACGCATAACTCGAGAACCAATAGAGCTACAGCGCCGCGGAAAAGCGCATTCGATAGCCCTATTAAAGCCCTTTCTGAGTAATCCTCTCTTATTTGACCTAACGTCAACGGTTTTGCCTGCAGGGGGCAAAAACTGCAAAAATAGCCGATTTTTTCGGAAACAGTTTTTCTGCAATAACTTTTGATCCAAGTCTTGTACGAGCTTGCTTTTACCGGCATTGTGTTCCTCTCGTCAAGACGCATCGAATGAACTATAAGTTGACCTTGAAAGGTCAACTTGAAAATTTGACCTCAGGTCAAGGTCATGACTTGACCTGAAAGGGTCATGTTGCATATCAGTCGATCCCTATCGTCAAGCTGAACACATCTAAGGCGTTTTCATCGCTCTAGCATGCCTCTGTCAAAAGTTATTTGCGAAAAACTGTTAGGTACCTTTCGTGACCTAAGATGACCTCAGGGCATAAACAAGGGTCACGGACACCATTTTCATGTTCAGTGTGTCTAAACCACTTGTAATTCGGTGTTTGGGAGTGTTTATAATGTCTTTTGTCCAAAAGAGGCGCATTTCAATTTTCTCCCATTGACTTATAATGGGGAGGTCGCAAAATTGACCTGACCTTAGGTCATCGATAGCAAAATTCTGAGATATACATTTTGTGCATGCTATTGCTCTTAGCAATCGCTGAAATTTTCAAAGCGATCGGTCACTCGGTGTAGCTATGACAGACATTGAAACTTTTTATGAGGTGAGGTCACTTCAAGTGACCTGGTGACCTGACCTTGTATGACCTTGGTCTGAAATTTTCACAACATGTGTAGAATTGATGTATGATAAAGTGTACCAAAAATGGCGGCGCTCCGTGCTGCCGTTTTTGAGATATTCGCGAAAAACCACAAGGGGGGTGTTCAAACACCCCCCAGCAGGGCGCGGGTTAACCCACGCGGGGCTGGGGGAGGTAAATTTTACCCCCCCCCTCGCGAATTTTTGCGATATCTCAAAAACGGCGGCGCGCAGCGCCGCCAAACTTTCATTACCTTTTCTTACATCAATTTGACACATTCCCTGAAAATTTGAGCGAAATCCGTCGGAAAATTTTTGAGAAATTGACGTTTTAGTGACGTCATGTTCGCCATTTTCGCCTCAAAAACGGCAAAAGTTCAAACGCCGCTAACATCTTCATTTTTAAAGGGATCAAGACGTAACAAAAAAGGTTATACGTAATTTTACTTTATCTATCAAATGGCTATCTCGTTTTTTTTTAAAAATTTTGGAAATTTTTTGAGAAATTGACGTTTTAGTGACGTCATGTTCGCCATTTTCGCCTCAAAAACGGCAAAAGTTCAAACGCCGCTAACATCTTCATTTTTAAAGGGATCAAGACGTAACAAAAAAGGTTATACGTAATTTTACTTTATCTATCAAATGGCTATCTCGTTTTTTTTAATTTTGGATTTCGGCCTAAATTTTTTTCAAAAGACTGACTTTTTTGGGAAAATCATTATAAAATCCAAAATTTTGAGCCTATCGAAAAAACCGGAATATATGTCAGAGAAGTGGTCTATTTGCACCTACATACCAAATTTTAGAAGAATCGGTTCAAAAATGTGGGAGTTATTCGAAATTTTATGACGTCACGACACACAAAATTTTTGAACAATGACTTTTTTGGAAGTTCTAGACCTCGTACGGAAACAAAAATAGCACCATTCGATTTGCCGTGAAAAACTGCATCAGATAGACACCTTTTTAAGCCTTAACAACCAACTTCAAAATTTGACCTCACTTGACCTGACCTTGACCTGACCTCGACCTAAAATTCATCCAGAGGTGGTCCATATCACTTATTGAGTGTGCCTATTGAATTCTATGAGTAAAATGACCCATAAAACATGTGTCGCACATGCCCTTTTCTATATTTTGTTTTTTGGTGACCTGACCTGACCTGACCTGACCTTGACCTTGACCTCTGAATGATATTGTATGCAACGAATATTGTCTTGGTAGCCTAAGAACACGTTTTGGGCGATCAGTCTCAGTCCATGACTCCATTCTTCGGCAACTACGGTGCAAGGCCGATACTGTAGAAACTTGCAATTTGTACCCTTGACCTGACCTTGACCTTGACCTCAAACTTTAAATTAAAGGGACCCTCCCACCTTCAAAAAAGTTAATGAATTGGCACGAAAGTGATGTCGCTCGGTTCAGAAAGAGCGAAAACGAAAATCTACCAAATTTCATCGAAAAATATTCACCGGTTTTCAAGATATTAGACATTTACTTTTGTTTACTTTTTGGGATCTCCGCTGTTCCTAGCGACTTTATTTGAAAGTGCGGCATTTGTTGCGCGCAAAGCAGCATATACCACCGCGTGCTACCAAACGTTTTAGTAAAAGATTTAAAAATCGTTAGATCTCCGCTGACGTCACAAATTCTAAGGGGGCATACCAATGCACTAGCCCCTTAGAATCCGAAAACTGCAAGTTTGAAATTCCATATCTCCGAATTAAAGCATTTGTCGATGTTGTGAGTGCCCAAACCGGTATTTGCAGGCCATGGCCACCAATTTGGCTATCTCAACTCAAAACTAATGTTAAGGTGGGAGTGTCCCTTTAAGTACATGTTTTTAGTAGTTCGTGATGAGAGCTTTCGATTGGCGTTTGAATTTTCCAAATCGGACCGTTAGTTCGGGAGATAACAGGGGGGGGTAAAATTTACCCCCCCCCCCCAGCCCCGCGCGTTCGGCTGGAGACCCCAGCCCCGCGCGGGTTAAGTGGATGCCTTTATTGTTTTCACAATACTTACAGCGGCCAGAAGTTATATGATATTTGACCGCACTACGAGTAAGTATGAGTTGCCCGTATATAATCGCTGTGATCAGCGAGGCACCGCGAGGTGCTGCGTGTGTTCTTTAATCAGCGCGCGCGCTGTATCAACGCCACAATACCAGCGAACCAGCCATGTCAGGATGTGTAATATTGCTGTAAAAATGGCTTCCCGCTAAGTGCATACTTCTGTATTATTGTCACAAACTGAAAGCGCTTCTTGCCGTCCGGCAACTTACACATATAGTATCTTCCTTCATTCTTCAGCCGGATAACTGGTTCAGTCGAGTCAGAGTGATAGGTAACTGTATACACGCGTCACGCTCATCACTTAACATTAAAACGCATTACTTTGTTTTGCATCATGGAAGCCGACCAGCGCAAAAGCAAGAGGGTGTGAACCTTACACGTGCGGAACTGCGTGGGGGTACTTCGAACTGACTCGTGCACGGCACCCTACTAATCGGTCTCTAGCGGGGTGCCAAATTTTAGCGCAATCGGCACGACCGTTCTTGAAATATGATAGCGCCACCCTACACGTGCCCACGTGCAAACTGGGTCCCCATTGGCTTGTGCAGTGACATGTGCACGGTAGGTAGTAGGTACCCTTCTCTTCGGTCTCTAGCAGTTTACCAAATTTGTGCGCAATTGGCCCGGCCGTTCTCGAGATCTGGAAACGGCCCCTGCCCGTGCGCACGTGCAGCAGCACCCCAACCGTCGTGATCGGTTGGGGTGCTGTACAATTCACATGCTCGTTAGAAATTCGAAAGTTGTTTGATACATTGTCGAATCCGGTTATCTAATAGATATAAATGATAAATGAGTTCATCACTGAACTGTTCTCCATCCTGAATCAGCTTCACCCTCGCCAGCTTAGATCTCCTCTGCCAGCCCAGCCAGTTCTGAATCAGCCACACCCGTCTGACTGTGTGCCCAGTGACAGACTGGAATATAGTGACTCAACCGTGTGAGACCCGGACCGGAAATACTGACACTAGCTGAACCGCCATCGCAAAATACTGACACTCCTGTGCGTGAGCTTTCTAGCTCCCTGCTGCAGCATCACGTACTATGAAGAAAAGAGAAACAAATCGATGAATGTAACAATAAAAGAAGTTTTAAAAAATCAAGGCACTAAGCAATGCATAGCTCAAATTCAGTATTGTCCAAAGATGCAGAACTCTCCTTGCTCTAGTTTTTTTTTGTGTGTGATTTAATCTGATTCAACTCGAATTGGCAATTAAAATGTTAGCACGGCTACCAATACCAATTGCGATCAGCGCATCATCAGCTAATAAACTCCCTGCTCTGTTGAGCCCCCCTCCCTCCCCCAGGTTTGACCCAGTGTGGGAGGAGGGGTAGGTAGCCAGCTGAGTCGGCCACATTCTTTGGCGGTTGTCCAGGGCTGGGTCCGGCGAGGGTGGAGGAACTTCAAACGAAGCGCCGCACCGCCGCGCCACTGGGACCAGAGGGCCCAGGTAGTTACGGTCATCTCTCTGGGATAGGGAATAGTACTGGGGTACTAGGGAAGCTCTGATTGCTCCTTTCTTGACGGTCAAACACAATTATGTTATATTATACTTGTAGCTGGATTTTGAAGCGTTATCAAAGATCATCTTTCAATGAATTTGAACTAGCAAACTACATATAGACAACGTGCAAATGAACATTGCGGTGAAGTATGATCCACAAAACTGGAACCAATCTGGAATTTAAGTTCTAACCTCCATTCGTGCACGCACGACATACACAATTTTCCACAAAGTCGATTCACTTTTTTGTTACCTATCTGCTGCCTTTTCGAATATTCTAACCTTTTAAAACATGTCATTACCTGGCTATCTAGCGGTTGAGTAAGCTGGCGTCCCACGGCCGGGTGTTGGCCCGTTTCCTGCCGTTTGCAGTCTCAGCAGGGTCGCGGGAGCCGCGGTATAGGTATTTCCGGTACTCGGTGATAAGGTCCGACCAAGATGGCGCCCATCAGCACTTTATAGCCGGAGAGGGAGGGAAGAGACCGGGGAGAGTTTGATGCATGGGTGTGGGCATCTCAGGAGGGGACGGGGAAGACCAAGAGGGGCGTCCTTATCTAATATCCAGCGCAAGGGATACTCTGTTTGAGGAAAAATTACGGTAGGATAGCTTTTGATCTATGTTCGTTATGCATGTTGAAGAACGATTCATAACAGATCATATGTACCTAAATGTATGGTTTTATGAAATTGTGTATACCTATGCGACAATAGGCGGATTACAAGAATGAACATTGCGAATGAACACTCTCGAAGTCACGCCGGCGACTTCGGAGCTTCTCAGCGAAGTTTCACTTTCATCTCAAACCTGTTTGCCTGTCATCTGCTTGGAATCTTAACCATTCTATTCCGGCTGAACCCGTTACTGGACCACTGTGCAGTGGGCAGCGGAGCTGGCCAGCCAGACCAGACCAGACCCAGTGGCTGGCGCCTGGCTGAGCTGACCAGCCAGACCAGACCAGACCCACTGGCCAGCGGAGCTGATCGTTTAGTAGACCTAATCCGCTGGCCAGCTGACCGCACAGATCAGACCCAGTGGGCAGCTGGCGGTGACTCACCCCTCGATGACTCATCGACTCATTACTCCAGAGCCCCATTTGAAGGAATGTCGTTCGACATACCTCTGTGACCACTCCGCACAGCGGTGATGGGCCGTTACTATATCACAGACAGAGCGGAGAAAGTCTCGCCTGTCTGTCTGTCTGTCTGTCTGTCTGGCTGGCTGGCTGGTTAGCTGTCTGTCCACCGTTTTGCGGCGCCACAGATATTTCGTAAAAGGACGTGAGGAGCAGAGGGGACAGGCCGTATGGAATATGATTTGTGGGGAGTGTGAGACAATCTGCGGAGGTGATTTGTGATGATTGTTGGATGATTTGTGGTGATTTCGAGTGCTCACGGATGCGAAGGGTTCTGGACAATGGGAATGTCAAGAAGCGCTTAACATTGGTGACAAGTTTGGGAAGGCGCGTATGGAAACGAGGAGTGATCTGATAACTGATCACGCGCACAGTGACTGAAAGCAAAGGAGCTGGACAAAAATGGCGTGCAGACTACAGAAATGCAGAGAAGTGTGTTAATCAAAATTCGAATTTAAAATGTGTCTTCTCCTCTGTCTTGTGCTTATTCTTAAGATGACTTACTATGGTTGTCTTTAAACCCTGACGGCTGTTTGTTTTTAGCTGTCATGCTTGACGAATCGTGTTCAGGTTCACGCATGTAATAATGTTGCAAATGCTTGTTTTGAATAGAACTGTCAACAAATTACTATGAACTAAACAACTAGACTACGGAAATTTTGAATGCGCCACACACGTACAGATACCCGTCCTGAAGGAAAAGTAATTTTGTAAAAGATGATAAGTGAATAGCATCGACAAAAACGCTCGGATTTGTCCAATATTTAATCAGTTCCATGAGTGATTAGCCGAGCATCACTCCGGCCTGCCCTGGCCACGCGTACCATTACTGCGATATTTCCGCTCTGTGGGCCACAAATCACACTCCCTCCCCTGTCCACCGCGACCGGCCGCACCGCGCCCCTGTGGACCGGCCCTGGCGGGTGGCGATACCGCAGGGGATGGCTCGGGACGGGACGGGCTGCCCGTCTGCACACTGCCGGCGGCCCGTGAGGGAAGCACAACCGCCTCTGACAGTGACACACATCAACATTGATGCAAATTGTGCAGTGTGTGAGTCATCTTATCAATCGTAAGAAAATGCAGCATGTGATAGAGCAGATTTTGTGTTTTAGCTGTCATTGTTCATAGAAAACTTGCTATTTGTGAGAATTCGCTTGCACCATGATCCACAATTTACTGACCAGATACTGAGAGCTTTGCGTGGTAAAAAGGGCGTATATAATGATGAGTGCAAGCACACTTACATGCAATATTTCCATGACCGAGTGAAAGCTGCACTGCATACTTGACCACCAATAAATTAAGGCAGAGCATCAAGAGAATCTCACATGTGCGTAAAAAGTATGCAACTCTCCGCGGTGAAACTCTCAACTCTCTCTCTCCCTGCGGTTACTTGTAACGGGGGACCAGTGGGTTAAAATCTGCATATTTAGTTCTTAGTGCAGCTGCTTTTGGTTTCTGCAGCGCTCCCCAGCTGTCCCTCCCTCCCTCTCTCCTCCTCCCCTGCTCTCTCCTCTGGGACCGTCTGCCGGCAGCTGTGAGTCGGTCCCAGTGCCAGGCCGCGTGGAAAGCCACGTCACTGGACTTTTGGCGAGTCATGTGGGCTGAGAATGCTGGAGTCATACCTTGAGTCATGTTCGGAGTCATGCGACGATATATTTGGTACCGAAATTATTTTAACATTTCTTGTAATCAAATTCATTTTTGAGTAGTTTGCATGTGTTTGCTTCAGTGTCTATATGTATGATTGAAATTTGAAGTAACATGAGCGACATGTTAGTATGAATTACAGCTTATTGATCGAGTAAATAGCCACTCTTGCTTTCAAACGTCATCTAGCCTCAGCGAATAAACTATCTCACATATTTACCGATTCTATAGGCAAACATTTTTGAAATAGTGCCATGACCTGCACGGTATATGCCATTGATGACTGAGCGGATGGCTCGGTGGCTCTGTTGGCAACATTCGGTCAGTCGAGTCATGGGAGGTCAGTCCTCGTCTGCTCCGTCCGACACTGCAGTCCAGGCAGACAGAGGGCGCGGTTTGTGGGAAAGGAGTTATGAGCGTGTGGTTGGGAGAGAGGGAGGGAGGGGCAGAGGGGAGAGGGCTGGACGGAGCAGCTGGGGTGTTGCAGGCGAGAGGGAAAACTGCTGTGAAATATGCAAAATGGTCTGGGAAATCCAGACAAAATTGATGACCCTCAAGGTAGGCGCTATTAAGTTCGAAGATGTCGACCTCAGCGTGAAAAGCGTTTGTATAAGGCAAACAGTGTAGTTTTTCTAAGTGAAAGCTTTTCTATATCACTGACCAGTTTTGCAACTCGTTTTGTGATCTGGTAGGGAAGCGCTGCATTGAAAAAAAAAAAACACCAGCCGACATCCAGGGAAATGCAACTGCAATCCACGGTCCGACTCGTTAGTCGACAGGTGGAAGATGGAGTCGAGGGAACACAGATGTTTGTTCAAAGTTCAAACACTTTCGTATTCCATCTGTCGAGGTGCAGTGCCGATCTGTCAAGATTGGGTCAACATCAACCAGTTCTCTTCGCGCCAGATGGCTCTAAGTGAAAATTCTTACGATGCCTATATTTGAAATCATGTCACAGGGCTGAGTGAAGCCGCTCTCACCACCTCACCAAATCGACCTCCTTAGTCGCCCGGTGCTCCCCGTCAAACATTGCTGAGCGCCTGGATAAACACTCCAAAGCAGCAGCTCTGGTGCGCGGGTGCGTTCTTGGCAGAGGCCACACCTCAACCCTGCTGACAGGGTGCCAGGGGTGGGTACAGGCAGCAGATCATTGGGACTTTTCCACGCACAAAACTCGAACGGTTATATCGGTACTCGAACGGTACTCATGACATTTGTGGTTATTTTAATGGCTATCAATGAATTCTTTATCGTTGTTGCAACCCCTGAAGCTTTTACCTGGAGCCGCCCATGCGGGCGTTGTCAGCTGGCTGGAGGCCCCCCTCCCTCCGCCTGACCCCTGACCTCAGGTATTGTGTCTGCGTCGGACGCCGGCCGTCAAAGGTCAGGGGTCAGCTGTCAGCTGAGTGACCTGAACAGCCCCAGCGCTCAACGCGAGGAGCGGGGGACTGGGAACGAAAATGTGAACCGCAGTCAATGCATCGACTGGATGGACGCAGCAGGCCTTCACTTTTCATGCTGACACCTCACACGCTGAAATAAACAAGAGGTGGACATAGTCACGGAAATTTATTTTGAAAAAGTGTTTTACACTCTACATTAGTCCATTATTCAGAAGCTATCATTTCATATCTTTACCTACATGAAGTAGGTAATGAATTCCATATTTTTTGTTGTTGATTAGTAAACATAGTGAAGTACAACTTACGTCAACACATTCTTATGACTACAAGATTCATAACTGACATCACATTCTGTTAAAAAAGGACAAGTCACCTCTGTAGCTGTTCTTCTTTTTGTTGAAGCCTGATTCCAATAGATATCGAAGCACGTTGACCTTTGACTTTTATCTTTTTCCATAAATAGCAATGAGAGCTAGCAACTGCACCGCCCTCCCTTGCCTACAGGCATCATAGCCCGTGCGGGGCTGGGGGGGTAAATTTTACCCCCCCTCCCGAATTTTTGCAATATCTCAAAAACAGCGGCGCGCAGCGCCGCCAAACTTTCAGTACCTTTTCTTACATAAATTTGACATGTTCCCTGAAAATTTGAACGAAATCCGTCGGAAAATTTTTGAGAAATTGACGTTTTAGTGACGTCATGTTCGCCATTTTCGCCTCAAAAACGGCAAAAGTTCAAACGCCGCTAACATCTTCATTTTTAAAGGAATCAAGACGTAACAAATAGGATATACGTAATTTTGCTTTGTCTATCAAATGGCTATCTCCGTTTTTTGAAAAATTTGGATTTTGGCCCAATTTTTTTTCTCAAAAAACTGACTTTTTTGGGAAAATAATTATCAAATCCAAAATTTTGAGTGTATCGAAAAAACCGGAATATATGTCAGAGAAGTGGTCTATGTGCACCTACATACCAAGTTTAAGAAGAATCGGTTCAAAAATGTGGGAGTTATTCAAAATTTTATGACGTCACGACACACAATGTTTTTGAAAAATGACTTTTTTGGAAGTTCTAGACCTCGTACGGAAACAAAAATAGCACCATTCGATTCGCCGTCAAAAACTGCATCAGATAGACACCTTTTTAGGCCCTAACAACCAACGTCAAAATTTGACCTCACTTGACCTGACCTTGACCTGACCTCGACCTGAAATTCATCCAGAGGTGGTCCATATCACTTATTGAGTGTGCCTATTGAATTCTATGAGTAAAATGACCCATAAAACATGTGCTGCACATGCCCTTTTCTATATTTTGTTTTTGGTGACCTGACCTGACCTGACCTGACCTGACCTTGACCTTGACCTCTGAATGATATTGTATGCAACGAATATTGTCTTGGTAGCCTAAGAACACGTTTTGGGCGATCAGTCTCAGTCCATGACTCCATTCTTCGGCAACTACGGTGCAAGACCGATACTGTAGGAACTTGCAATTTGTACCCTTGACCTGACCTTGACCTTGACCTCAAACTTAAAATTAAGTACATGTTTTTAGTTGTTCGTGATGGGATCTTTCGATTGGCGTTTGAATTTTCCAAATCGGACCATTAGTTCGGGAGATAACAGGGGGGTAAAATTTACCCCCCAGCCCCGCGCGTTCGGCTGGAGACCCCAGCCCCGCGCGGGATAGCATACCAACCGCATGTCAGTATGAGTCATCAAATGGTATTTCAATTATCGGAGTCTTTTACAGATGGCCGCGCTTACCATTGGTTCGCGTCTCCAACGGACATACCTGTCGTGTTTTGTTTACTTTTTTCTCTTCGATCCACTTCTTTCACCAAAGAAAGCTAAAAAATCCGATGACAGCCGCAGAATAGCTCCCTGGCGAACAGGATTTCAGAGTGTGACATTCCCTTAGCGGATAACCAGGTCAGATTTGGTCCCGGGCGACATTCCGGTCATTCAGACAACCATTCCCAAAATAACCCCCAGATCTCTTCCTTGTGAATCAGAGATCATCAAATACAAAAACAACGTCGACGTCCGGTCTGGCATGATCTGACCCTTTGATCGGAATCTGGGTGACTGGGTCACTGACCCCAGCGGCTCTATTTCATCTCTCCACGGGGGTGTTTCTCTCCACCTTCCCGCGTGGGTGGTCCCGTGTCGCCGCCGCGGATACCTCCGCTGCTGAGAAGAATCCTCCCCACTCGCTCAAACACGGCTAGAAACTCGGCCGGCGCAGCGGGCCGCGCGGTGACGTCACTCACCCACGTCACAGCGGGTGTCGGACCCGCCCCCGGGCTGACCGGCGCGGCTCCTGTCGCCCGGTGGGTGCCGGGCTTAGTCGGCGAGCGGCCGGGACGAGGGGTGTGTGAGGAAAGACCGAGTGGGTCTAGTGAGAAACGTGGTGGGAGCCGAGGGCGAGACGAATTCTCACACAGGTGGTGTGAGAAGTGTGAATCAGTGCCTTAGGAGAAAGAGACCCAAGTGGGCTTGTTGGCGAACATAAGCACCGGCGAAAGTATTTAAGTGGATTTTTCATGCACACCATGAAATTGAAAGTCGATTTTTAAGATCCCGCGAAGTGACTTCCAGTTGCAACTTGTGACTTGTGGAACCTGGGGTGACCTGCCCTGACCTCCGTTGACCCTCGGTGGCCTCTGGCGACGATTTGTAACCTGATCTTAAGCGACTCCGGAGAACCTCGGTGATCTACAGGGATTCTTGCTACCCTCGTGACCTGCAGTGACCTGAAGTGACCTCCGGTGACATCTGGTGACCTGTGGTGACCTCCGGTGACCTCCGGCGACCCGCGGTGACCCCCGGTGACCTCTGCTGACCTCCGGCGATGTCCCAGAGTGTTGACCTCTGTGACCCGCGTCTGCGCCACCACGCGGCCTACTCGCTGTACCGTGACCTGCTGGGGGCCTACCAGGGTCGCGGGGTGGCCCTCGTGGAGAGTGCGCCGCCCGGTAAAAAGGTGACGAGCGACAGCGGGGTCACCGCGCACATACTGAGCATCATGTGAGTGCCGGAATAAACATACTGTGAGTGGCTAGTGGAACGAATTAAACCAAGGATATCGTGATCGGTTAGCGACTGTAGGTAACCCAATTATCTAACTGATACTGAATCTTTCAAAGATGTTTAACTTGCAATAAAAATAAAAGCATCTTTTCGGCTAGTCCTTCGGATATCTTTCCAACAGTATAGGACATGCTAGCGTGTCTTATTCGGGCAATGATTTGACAGCCTTTGGCATAAATAACGATAAACCTATCGCATACATATAGCCGGTCCCGTACCTCAAGCCGGTCCCGTAGCTCAGTTGGTTGGAGCGTTGGACTCCGCGTGGTGAGAGCACGCGTTCCCGGTTATGACAGTTCGGGTTCGAAGCGCGACGGGCGCTCGACATTTATGGGCCTCCTGACAGGTATGGTTGCGGTTGGTGACAGGCCGTAGCCAGGCGAAGTCAGCGAGGTGACCGGCCGTGCGCGGCTTTGTGCGCACGTTAACCCTCGCCGGCACAGGCCATTTTGCGTCCTTCGACGGCACAAGGGGGGGGGGGGTTGGTACGACCCCCCATCGCGTTTGGCCGCTGATCAAGCTAGAGCTTCGCGGAAAAACGAGCGTGTTGCCCGTCACGAGACGAAGCCGATGATACCCAATTTTAAGGTCCTAGGTCATTGGGTGACCTTCCAGGTCAGGACAATGACCCGAAAACCGGGAAAATCGGGACCTGTTAGAAAGTCGTAGAGTGTGGCTGCTATGTGGTTTTCCGGGGTGCCGATCACGAATATCGTGTTAGTTTTGATCAGAGGTGATGTTTTTAAGCATTTAGACCAGGTCGGGTCAGGTCAGGTCAGGTCAACCGGTAGGGGTTGTGACGGGTATTCGTAATACGTGTCAACCGCCTCTGACAGCTTCGTAACATGTTACGAAGGCACCAAAACTACTTCGTAAATGTTCAACTGGTTGGTAAATTCGAATTCAGCTCCAAAAACTAGCCTAGAAACATGTAAAACTCGAAAAAGTGAACCGAGGTCACCCGAGGTCACCAAAGGTCAATGACCTGACCTGACCTTCAGGTGACCTTGACACCCACCCTAATGTATGGGAGCAACATCAAATCACATGTTTGAACGTTTGAAACCACGAAAAGCTTGCAAACGCGCGGCTAATGCGAGCCGACATACGCCGAATCGCGATTTCGGCCAAACATGGTCACGGAAAAGAGGTCACAGGTGAAAGGTCATTGGGGTCAGGTTCATGCAATTTTAAGGGGACGTGTAAAATTGATCAATGCGAGGGTACTGAAAGTTTCGTCGCGATCGGCCGCTTTTTACGCGAGTTATTCGCGAAAAACCTTAGGGGAAGGGGGTTGCATCAACCCCCCCCCCCTGTGCCGGCGAGGGTTAAACTTTGGACTCTAAATTCTGCCATAGAATCGGAATTGCGCGATCGGAGGGTAGAAGGCAGGGTCATCGCAACAAGTTTCGCTTAGCGGTGGCTCTGTCCTTGTGAATCCTTCCCATCAAAAGGTTCGGACTAGATTTATAAAAAAAATATATCATGTTATCTATGCCTATTGGTTTTTAATTTTCATGCGCAAACATACTATCGCTACACGATATTAGCGATTGTTGCGACTTTTCATTTATCGGTGGCCGTGTTTATGCTTGAAAGTTGATTTTATCTTACGATCACAGATATGACTTAAATTTGTAAGTTTTTGTTTGTCTGTTCATTGTTCAAGCATGCAAAAGGCGAGCCGATTAACCCGCGCCCCGCTGGGGGGGGGGGGGCAGAATCTGCCCCCCTCCCGTTTTTCGCCAATAACTTCTAAACGCGTTACGGCAGCGACGTCAAACTTTCAGTACCTCATCATACATCAATTTGACACGTTCCCTGAAAATTTGAGCGAAATCCGTCGGAAAATTTTTGAGAAATTGACGTTTTAGTGACGTCATGTTCGCCATTTTTGCCTCAAAAACGGCAAAATTTCAAACGCCGCTCACATCTTCATTTTTAAAGGAATCAAGACGTAACAAAAAAGGTTATACGTGATTCTACTTTGTCTATCAAATGGCTATCTCGGTTTTTTGACAATTTTGGATTTTGGCCCATTTTTTTCCAAAAACTTACTTTTTTGGGAAAATTATGATACAATCCAAAATTTTAAGTGTATCGAAAAAACCGGAATATATGTCAGAGAAGTAGTCTATGTGCACCTATATACTAATTTTTAGAAGAATCGGTTCAAAAATGTGGGAGTTATTCAAAATTTTATGACGTCACTACAAACAAAAATTTAAAAAAATGATTTTTTTTTTGGAAGTTCTAGACCTCGTACGGAAACAGACATAGCACCATTCGATTCGCCGTGAAAAACTGCATCAGATAGACACCTTTTTAGGCCTTAACAACCAACTTCAAAATTTGACCTTACTTGACCTGACCTTGACCTGACCTCGACCTGAAATTCATCCAGAGGTGGTCCATATCACTTATTGAGTGTGCCTATTGAATTCTATGAGTAAAATGACCCATAAAACATGTGTCGCACATGCCCTTTTCTATATTTTGTTTTTGGTGACCTGACCTGACCTGACCTGACCTTGACCTTGACCTTTGAATGACATTGTATGCAACGAATATTGTCTTGGTAGTCTAAGAACACGTTTTGGGCAATCAGTCTCAGTCCATTCTCCGGCAACTACGGTGCAAGGCCGATACTGTAGAAACTTACATTTTGTACCCTTGACCTGACCTTGACCTGACCTCTGACCTACTTAAGCAAAAAAAATTGGACTCTTTAGATCCGCCTTGTTGAGAGCTTTCGATTGCCGTTTTCCCCGTCTTTCTACGACCATCGGTTCGGAAGTTAGACAGGGGGGGGCAGAATCTGCCCCCCCCCCCCCCAGCAGGGCGCGTATGGCTGAATAGCCCAGCGGGGCGCGGGTTAATATGGGCTGATACGATAAGGACCAAACAACAAAAACAAGTAGGGGAGAGTGGGGCAAAGCGGCCACCCGGGGCAAAGCGGCCACCCATCGTTTAAGCCCTTCATAGCTGGCGTCAGTTCCAATTTATGGTTTCCAATTATACTTCTCTTCACGGTCGTTCGAATGAGCCAGACCGGGGTTTCAGGCCCATCACCATTGTTCTGTGAAACACGGAAAAGCATTTCTTGCCAGGTTACCAACTATGTTTACAATTTTTAAATGTTATGTTATTCCATAACCGTTTGGAATTTTTATAAGCGTTCTTGTCCATGCATTGCATGGTTATCGTACATGTATTCTACCAATTTTAATGTTTTTTACCCCATTAATAGCTAAGCTGGAATATTTTTGCCTCGGACGGTATGCGCGGGGCAAAGTGGCCGGGGCAAAGTGGCCACCCCCCAATTGGCCATAAGTTGCTTCCATCTGGATAAAAAACATTATTTATATTCAAATGTGTCGTCATGCATTCATCTTGGCCACTTTTCAGTTGCATGAGTTACCAAATAATGCAATTACCTAAATGTTTATTTTCATTAAAACCCTTTCTTTGTTTACCTACAGGTGGAAGATGATAAAGTAGGTAAACATCCATCCTCGCTTAACCTTGTCACCATCAAATACCCTAGTCGTACACGAGGCAACTATTTTGTTTCTCATATCAGGACTTGAGAAGACGCCGGTGGCCGCTTTGCCCCAGGGTATGGGGCAAAGTGGCCAATATGCATAGGTTTAAAGTTTTGTCAATATCTTTCATATGTGAACGCCTTCGGAAATAAAACGCAGTTGAAATAAAAGGCAACTTAATAGGGATCACATTGGTATAGAAAGAATCTTTCCAAGTTTAAAAATCAAGCGTTGGCATCGTGAGAAGCGTTAGGGTGGCCGCTTTGCCCCACTCTCCCCTAAAACGCAAGAGAAGGCACAATTCACCATTGTAAGTACCGGTGGAAGCTTTTCTAAGAACTATTCAGATCGGCAATTCATTGCCAACGGGTTCATCAGCACAGTTGATGATATGTAACTAGTATGCGCCAATGTTTGCCACAGCATGTAATAAAGCAGAAAGGTGAGGTTATTGTCAGCTTTGAAACGAACAGACAGGCGATGGTGGCCTAACTGAAAACGTAACTACATACATTTCACAGATGTCGTATCCCTGAACCTTATGCGAACAGTACGCGCCTCCCCCGTCAGCGATTTTCATATTATCACATCCTTTCTTTCATAATTATCCCTATTCTCCGTGCGACATTTGTCATACTCGGTATATTAATCTGGCACGCTGCCAGCGGCTCCGAGTACTCCGAGTACTCAGTACTCACCCATCACATGCGATATATACTCGTGGTACGGATTACATGGTCATAGAGGGATATATCCCTAATCCCCGGAATACTTTTGGTCACATAGGGGACACATGTGCTGGTGAGCAGGCCTTGAGGTTTGCAAGGGGCAGCGTGAATTCTGAAAACCCGTTGATGACACGTGGGACCGCGTTGGGTGACATGACGGACGCACAGCATGGTCACACATAGGGTCTCGTGCAGTAAATAACACGTGTGACATGGGGTCGAAGACAGGCACCATAAAGAGTCCCAGGTATGATCCTGAAGTGCGGGAACTACATGTGACAGCGGTCTGACAGGACTATCTGGCAAACAAGTTAAACAGTGACAGTCTGGGGCTGTGCACGTAAAGGTCGTAATGGCACTGACATCACCGTGTCTGTATCTGCCACGATAAGCTCCAGGTGTGTGCGTGCCGATCCCTCCTGCACAGAGCACATGTCTCCGTCATAAGCTGCTGAGCCCTACCGGAAGACAGACGTTCCTATCAGAGGAGCCTCCCCAGATGACACCTCAGATTGGTCCAAGCCAGGCTGTGACGTTGTTACTTGTCATATCTGCTCAGATCTAGTCTGAGACGACGTGTGTGATATCCGCAGTGCCAGTTACGGGATATTATTTCATTAGAGGTGAAAAATTCACTGGGCTGGGTGTCGATAACGCAGGCTGCAGGGGTGGCAACAGGCTAGGAAACGAGCATTGTTACTATGGCTAGCCATATTATTCCACTCTACCCTTGATTTGCCTATATTCAACATGTTTTATAATTGGCGCCTCAAGTCAGTCATACCTTACGCGGACAATGGGCATTGCACGCAAGAAAAAAAGAAAGTTACGCCGGTTAGCAGACAACAAAATCAAGCCGCTTTGTAGAAATATTGTTTTTGAGCCCGAGAGTCCCTGCTAGTATTCGCTGTTAGACCCAGTAGTCCATAAGTGCATGATGCTGCATTTCATCAGTTCCAGGCCCTTTAGTATAAACCCATCAGTCACTGTCACCTCTCCCCATCTTTGATCCGCCCCTGATCCCAGACTGTCTGGACGACAGTTTCACCTCAATGTTGATCCATATCGCTCGGCTCTGGCATGTGACAATGTTAACGAGCTACACTACCGCTAACGGACATTTCCAGACCGTATCGCCAGATCAGGACATGTTCACGGTATTTGCAGCGTTTTAGCCGGTTATAACCCCAACCTTGAAATGGACGGCGGCGTCTGAATGTACGATAAGAAACCATGAAGAGGGTTGATGGCTTGTGCTGCAGTGATGACGTCATTGGTTGCTAGGCAACGGGTGAGGGCGGATGATATGTGAGGGCGGGGAAACATTAATGAATAAACATGCGGTAAAGTTCCCATGTGTAGGTACAGTTTGTTGGTGTGGGAAATGGTGGGGTATCATGCAAGGTATCATGCAACTGCAAGGGATGATGGCAGAGTATGAGGTTTGAGAGATGGCCGGAGGTCCAGCATGGGATCGGAGGCTGATGTCCTCTATTTCCTCTGCTGCTGTACATTATCTGATAGGTATGAGTACAGATAATTTCTCTGTAGGTATATAGCTACTCGTTTTCTTACGTACCTATGTTTCTTTTTTAGACAAAATAAAAGAGATAATGAAGTAAAGAAACAGAAAGAAAGAGAAGCTGTGAGGAGAGACAGGAATCGGGTAGAAGAGAAAAAGAGAGCCAATCATAATCACGTAGTAATTGCTTTCATATTTCTGTTCGTAGAATTAGAAACTAAAGCGATACGCCATCACCAAATTACCCAAATGTAACCCTACCGACTTACGTTTCTATGTACATATACCTTTTTAGCCCATTGCAATGGTAAAATAGCTGATATGGTTCTTCACGTCGGCACGGCCTTCAAACCGTGAGTTCGTGCGTCATTTGCGCGACACGTCAGGTTGCAAATATCAGCGAATTGGAGCGAACTCTTGCCACGACCATGGTTGTGTGTTTGTAACCACTGCACTCGATGCCGGGTGAGCCGACAATGGCCAATTCTGCTGTTCCTGCCCAGTGCCGCGCCTCCATTCACACGGGACAGGGACATACGACAATGGACATAGTCACAGCAAGTCACACACCAGCTACGAAATGACGGTATAAGTAACGAACATTGTGAAAATTGCCTGATTGAGGAATCGGTATGTATTTCTTTTTATGCAAGCTGTTTGATGCTTTTTAAGACAACATACAATTGAAGCGTTTCTTGTTCCAAATCTGTATCGAGATGATATCGTCTAAATAAACATCTTCGTTTGTTAATTTTTTAGTCACACAACGGTGACAGTACGGTTGCTTGCGGTTGCTGAGGAAGAATCGTCATTCATCTTTTTTGTGTGTGTAGGTATGTCTGTTGCCATTCGGTTTTTCAGTTGTCCCCATCTATTCCTGTAATATAAATAGGTATCTCGAGGCAACCTCGTTTCGTCAGAATACCAACTACTGACCGACAGCCAGTTTATCGTGTTTCCATTCCGCACCTGATCGTACAATATCAGTTCCCCGTTCCTCAGGCCCAGCCCTTGCTCCCCCAGTTCACCAAACACCCCAGTCCCCCCAGTTCACCACACATCCCAGTTCGCCACCCGGCGTCAGACGACCCCCAGTGACCGCTGTCCGTGACTGTGACTGAATCTGCAGTACGATGACTTCATGTCCCCCTGTGTTTCAGTCAGAGTCAGGCGGGATCGGACGGACCCGTGGGCGTGCCCCCGCCGCCGCCGCCGCCGCCGCCGCCCCCACCAGCGGCCACCAATGGGGGAGCGCCGCCCCCGCCCCCGCCGCCGCCGCCGCCCCCGGCCATGCCGGGAGGCGTGCTCCAACCCCGGCGAATTCCCACAGAGGTAAGTGGCCGGACTGAGGGGGAGCAGTGGGGAAGGGTGACACATTCGTGTAATGTTTTGTATACCTTCGTTACTTAATCGAATCTAAAGTAAATACTGATTTCAAATGCCATTTCGAACATTGCATTCAAGTCGAGAGCGAATCACTGCCTGGAAAAATTGTGTTCTTTTTTAGACCAGGCGCACTAGACTATGACGTCACTGTCAGTGGCTATAGGATATCCCGACTGAAAAACGTATCGTTGGCAGTCTGACGGGTCCTACTGGGCTTCTGACTGATCACACTGAGATTTCTCCGTAAAGCATTCGGGCCAGCCGGCTATGAGCGAATGTGCCGTCCACTTGTCGGAATTGATGCGAGTTTAAACTGTCAGGCAGTAGGTCAAATAAAGTCATTATGCATACCAACTACCGTTCTGATTCTCAGATCATTTGCATTTTATAGTCGTTTTCCTATCTCTCACGCTTTGTCACCTTGCCAGCTGCCGATTTCGTTCTACCTCGCAAAACAGGTGATAGTGAAGAAGTGTAAAGGAGAGCTTTCAAAGAGAACTTGGAAAGGGCATTTTGATTTGTCGTCAACGCCTCAACATAAAAATGTACTGTGCTCTAACATAACTCTAAAAAATCAGTGAGATAGGCGGAAGATAGCTATAGTAAAAATAAGTGGTATAAACGTATGTTTTCACCAGAGATAATTCATGCACAACGTTCAAAAAAGGCTCAAAACGGGCACGGAGCGCACACTACCGGGTGCACTGCCTCAATCCCATGTCCGCCCCGCCCGCCGGCTCGTCACCCGTCACAGCCCCCCACTGACAATACAGTAGCCCACCGGTCTAATGAAGCGCTCACACACGCCCCGGGAGTACAGAACAGGGCGGCGTCCGTGCCGGTGCGTAATGCGTGCGTGCGAGCATATACAGGGCGTGCGCTATCAGACTGACATGTGAACCATGATGGCTTGGTGATTGGCGTCCGTTGTGCGCTACGATTTGATACTACTTGTGGTTGTGTTATGCAACACCTAGGCAACATAAGAAGGCAAGCTGGAAAAAGGCTGAAAAAAATAGACGCATAAAGCACGAGCAAATAAAATGCGAAATCCCGCATTCGCGGGAAAACGTTAGGAGTCATTCAAAATTTATTTCTTCCGTTCTGGTAGCTTCGCCATTTTTAAAAGTTACATTGCTTGCTCCTTTTGATACGAATGCAGCATCAGCTATTTTTTTTTTTTGTAGTGACTTTAAGTTCGCCGACGCTATGCCAACAGAAATGTCTGAGAGGTCACAAACTCTAATAGCCGGTGCAACTAACAATTTGCTTGAATTGGCTGAATGGTGCTTTCAGGACATAATAAACCAGTATAACGCCTTTTGGGGCGACTAACGGAGCGAGCGAGAGGGTGGGCCTTGCACGTGCAAAATGGCGAGGGGGTACCTCCAACTGACTTGTGCACGGCACCCTACTAACCGGTCTCTAGCGATGTGCCAAGTTTGAGCACAATCGGCCCAGCCGTTCTCGAGATCTGGAAGCGGCACCCTGCACGTGCGCACGTGCAAAATGGGTCCCAACTGACTTGTGCACGGTACCCTACCAACCGGTCCCTAACTGTGTACCTAATTTGAGCGCAATCGGTCGAGCCGTTCTCGAGATCTGGAAACGACCCCTGCACGTGCGCACGTGCAGCAGCAACCCAACTCTGGCACATGGATATGCAGTGCCTTGTGGGTGCCTACCTACATGCCAACTTTCAGCGCAATCGGCCAAGTAGTTACCGAGATATTGCAACAATTACAAAACTGACACCTCTTCGTTTTGCACGTGGCACGTGCATAAGGGGTCACCCACATGCATCGGGAATAGTCCAATACTTGGTAGGAGGAATGAAGCTACCCTACAAAAATTACCGCATGTAAATCGGTCAAGTGGTTGCTGAGATATAGGTAAGCCTCGCCAAAGCGTCCGCACGGTCGGCCGGCCGGCGCTCATACTCAGAAATTTCCGTTAAAGGGACTATCCCACCTTTAACATGGGGTTTGAGTTGAGATAGCCAAGTTTGCGGCGAGGTTCAGAAACCACTATCTATCTAGGTCGCAACCCCCGCGGCCTCTTGGTGTTGAAGAAATTCGTTCCCTTCATTTGAAAATGGGCCTTGTACAAGGCCCTATCTTCAACATGGAGCGACCGTTAGTGTGACGTCACCTCGTTTAGTCATTCTGATTTGAATGGGTTTGTTCATTGAAAAATCGCTTAAAACTTGGTCTGAACTTTGTTGTGGTGCCTACAGAGTAAAAAGAATCAGCTTGATGACAGTAATGTGGCCTGGGGAAGGAGGTAATTTTGGGCTGTGACGTCACATATTTGAAAGTTTGTGTTTGGAATATGGGAAGCCTAAGATGTTTAATGAAAAATAAATGCCAGAACCGTGTTCCTGGTCATCCAATCTATAAAGTCGGGAACAATTTAACCCGGCAGTTGCTGGGGTATTTCGCCACACACCGTTTGCTGGGGGGGGGGGGCGTTAAACGCCCCCAGCCGATAACTCGAGAACCAATAGGCGCAGCGAAACGCACGAGGCGGCAAACGAAAGAACGCGACGAGACGCTTCAGATGAGTACTTTAAAGTTGAATTTTGAGGTCACAGGTCGGGTCAAGGTCAGGTCAAACACCTGAAATCGGGCTTTCAGTAGCATGGACTTCAGGACTTCGCAATGGGCGCCTCTCGTCACAAACTCTGTCAAAACGGTGCACAATCCATCATATAAGGCCTACAAGAGTGTCAGCTCCATTTAGGGGTCAGTCAACCATAGGTCAGGGTCAAGGTCAGGTCAACCGGGTAGGCATATATCCCCGAAAATCAAAACTGATATTCGCAGCCTGTGACACATGTTTTATGGGTAATTTGGGGCGTAGAACACGATGGTGACATTCACTTTATCATATGTGTACGTGTTTGGCTCAAAAAGTTCAATTTAAGAAATGCATGTATCACGTTCGTGAAGTAGTCACGAGAAATTGCCAAGATTCAGTTCAAGATTTTGGAAAATGCGGAACGATAATCAATAATCGAAGATAGCCATTTTATTGGTCATGATATTGGCAGTCTAATGGCGTTTATGGCATGTGTCTATGTCTATTTTATGATTTTATATGATTTTTTGAACATATGCCGTTTTTGGTCGAAAACTCAGAAATCATGACGTCACTAAAACCTCGATATCTCAAAAATTTTCCGACCGATTTTTTTGAAACTTTGTCACAATAAATTTCAATCAATTTCCTACAGGTACCCAAAATGCAGGCGCGCCGTTTTTATGCTATGGCCCGGCGAAAAAAGTGGGGGCGTTTAACGCCCGCCCCCCCCCCCCAGCAACTCGCGGGTTAACTGGTTTTAACAACATTTTAGAAGGTGGGATAGTCCCTTTAATCTAAGGAAAGACTACGCTTGCTTCGCTCGCTCCGTAATGACCAACTCAAACGTTATCGGTTATTTTTCCGAGATGTGAGCGATAGCGCATATCTGAGACTGAATAGAGGCAGGGCGTGTCCGTTCAGAGACGTGGTGACAGCTGGCTCCAATAAATCAGAGAAATATAGCCAGATCTGTGTCTGTCCGTCTGTCCGTCTGCCAGCACCGCAGTTTTGGTAAGATCCAGCACTTCTGGAAACAAATCGCTGCACTTCTGGAGACAAATCGCTGCATTGAAATGGCATATATCTTGCTGATGGACGGCATAGGCGTAGGAACAGGGGGGGCCAGGTGGGCAAGTGCCCACCCACTTTTCGAGGTGGGGGGGCCAACCATGTGTTTTGGCCCACCCACTTTTAACTCGAGGCCCCTCGTCTCGATTTGAGAGGACGTCGTCAGTGTCACCTTCCAGAATCTCGGTAAAAATAAGTTCCACGAATCCCCACGCACGGACTCCAAGGGGCCATGATGGATCCAAGGAGGCCCTCTGTTCATACTTGTCAGTCGAAGCCCCTGAGACTGATGGCCTGAGAGGCCCTAGTGGATCTGAGGAGGCCCCAATTTCCACACTAGTCTGGGGAGGCCCCTGACACTGGCGGTCTGGGAGGCCCCTCTATCCACACTTGTCAGAGGTCTGAGACTGGTGGTCTGGGAGGCCCCTCCATCCACACTAGTCAGAATAAATTTAGGCCCCTGACACTGGCGGTCTAGCCGAGGCCCCCTACCCTCACTAGTCAGAGGAGGCCCCTCTATCCTCAATAGTCATAAAAGGCCCCTGAGACTGATGGTCTGGGAGGCCTATCCATCTACACAGTAGTCAGAGGAGGCCCCTGAGACTGATGACCTGAGAGGCCCTTATAATCACACCAGGCAGAAGAGGCCCATGATACTGATGGACTGAGAGGCCCTTCTATTTATACTGGCCACAGGAGACCCCCAAAATTTTCGGTCTGGGAGGTCCCTCAATCCGGCACCAGTCAGAAGAGTCCCCTGAGACTGATGGCCTGGGAAGCCCTTATATTCACACTAGGCAGAGGAGGCCCCTGAGACTGATGGTATGAGAGGCCCTCATATTCACACCAGTCAGAAGAGGCCCCCGAGGCTAATGGCTGTGAGGCCGCTTCTGTTCATATAACTGGCCACTGGAGGCCCCTGAAACCGGTGGTCTGGGAGGGCCCTCTATCCACACTAGTCAGAAGAGGCCCCTGAGACCGATGGTCTGAGAGGCTCTTATATTCATACTGGCCACAAGAGGCCCCTGAGACTGATATTCAGAGAGGTCCACTCCTAATGAATCTGAGGGGGCCCTCTATCCATATTTACACTTTTCTAGGGAGGCCCCCGAGACTGATGGTCTGAGAGGCCCTTTTATATATACTGTCCACAGGAGCCCCCTGAGATTAATGGTCTGAGAGGCTCTTCTATTTATACTAACCAGAGGAGGCCCCTAGGATTGATGGTCTAACAGGCCCTTCTATTTATACTAGCCAGAGGAGGCCCATGAGACTGATGGTCTGAGAGGCCCTTCTATTCAAACTAGGCAGATGAGGCCCCTGATAATGATAGTCCGAAGAGCCATGCGGCGGCAACTGACCGTGGCCATATTTCGGCTCGGTAGGGCCCCACAGAGCTCATGAGAGCACCTCAAGGGCTCCTAAGTAGACACGCTTATCCCCACGTGCCACGCCGGCTTCTGAAGGCTCCTTGTAGGCATCTAAGGGCCCTTTCCGGCCTCTAACGGCTCCACCCGCCTGTGATGGCTCCACACCAGTGTTTATGAGCGCCACACAGCGGCGCCTTTGAGGGTCATACTAGTGTCTCTTAGGGCCCTATATCGGAGGCTCTGGGGGCCCCACACCTGCGCCTCTGTGGGCCACCACACCTGTGCATCTCAAGGCTCTATAGGTACATCTGAAGGACCCACACCGACACCTCTGAGGGCCCCAGACCAGTATCTCGGAGCTCGGAAGGCCCCACACCGGTGACTCTGAGGACTCACCGGCTCCTGAGAGCACCATGTTGATGTCTAACGGCTCCACAAGGCCACTGAAGGCACCACACAAGCTCTCACTGAGCTCTTATGTCCATGTACCGGCCTCTGAGGGATTTAAGCCAGCGCATTCATAGCTCCACACCAGCAATTGTAAGGGCTTCACACTGAAGTATCTGAGGGTTCCACACCGGTGTCTCTAAGGGCCACATACCTACCTACCGGCACCTCTGAGGGCCCATACCGGCATCTCTGAGGGCCCCATACCGGCGTCTCCGAGGGTCCACATCTGGCGGGCACCCATCAGCGACTGAAGGTCCCACACTGTCGACTCCGAGAGCCCCATCTGCGTCTGGGAGCAACATGCCGTCTCTAAGAACCACAGCGGCTCCTCCGTACGAAAGATGGGCGTCTCCTGTCTCCATGCCAAAGGGGAGCGGTTCTGAGACAGTAGGGCACCTACGTGCAATAGAGGGGCGCCTATGAACCCCATAGGGGCGCCTCAATGCGAAAGAGGTGCGTCTCTGAGGCCTACATAAATGGGCGCCCACATGCAATAGAGGTCTGCAAATTGCAATTGATCAATGTCATGGGGGTGCATTCATAAGAAACAGGGGGCGCCGGCATGGCAAAGAGAGGTGCCTTCAAGTGTCCATAAAAGAGAGACGCCTATGATAAGCGCACATTGTATGCGACAATGGGGCGACTGTGGGACATATAGGAATGTCTCTGATGGCTATGCATAGGGCGCTTATATGCCAAAGACGGCGCCTATGAAGCTAATGGGGGCACCTGGGAAACGAGGAAGACATTTGTGTAAGGGTTTTCAGGGGTCATGCGCCGTTTGCGGCAAATACATTCTAAAAAAAATCAGAGGGGGAACAAGTTTTAAAAATGGTGCGGACTTTCTGCACTATTCGCTTAAGCGGTTACGCCCCTGGGTACATCTGCCCAATCTCAGAAGCTAGATTTGGAGGTCATACTTGAAAGCAGCCAGCAGGACGAGGCAAAAGTTGGAGGCCCCTGAAAATAGGAGGCCCCTGGAAAAGGAGGCCCCTTGACAGAGTGGCCCACCCACTTTTCATGACGTTCCTACGCCCGTGATGGACGGTACAGACGGATAATATTGCTGAAAATAGCAGTTAATTGCGACGGACTTATCTAATCAAGCTTTTAAGTCACGACAAGACATTTTGTGGAACGTTCAATTGTATATATATATTTTTTTGCAGGTGCAGTGGTGAAGGGAGCCCTGGAGATTGATAAGATAGTTGCATCCTGCTTTTGAGTGAATGTCGTTAAAAGCGTAAAAGAGCGATGTTCTAGGTTATTGGGACATATTTGATGGGGTGTTTGAACATATCTTGACCATGTGGAAACACAGCTAAAGCCGTAGCATGCCCTTCAGAACATGAAGACCCCACGTCTGTTAGGGGCCGCCGTTTTCTGGGTGACTGATTGTCTTTCGTTGGTCCTTGACTTCCGAATTCATTTGTTTTGAGAGCACTAACAGCTCTCGGACCATTTTTGGAACTCCACGGGTCTTGTGACGCCTATCGGACAGGGAATTTAGATTGTGCTGCCATATTTGTGCGTGGCTGTAACCTTGACGTTTCTCGTTCAGTTTTATCGGCCCACGATCGGAAGTGGTTTTGGAAGACGGACTTCTCGAATCTACGTTACCCGATTAAATCAATTGTCTAATTTTACTTTAACCCGCGCCGTGCTGGTGGCCTGAACTTTCCGCCGAGTGCTGGGGGGGGGGGGCGTTTTCACGCCCCCCCGTCTAACTCGGCTCCTGGGCCACGTAGCGACACGCGGTAAGCGGCAATCGAAAGAGCGTCAAAAATAAGGACGAAAACACTTCGGTCATTTTTTGGGTCAGGTCAAAGGTCAGGTCACCAGAGGTCACCAAAGGTAAAATGTTGACTATTTCAACATTTTGGAAACTGCCAACGGCTATCTCGGGAACCGATAGAGCTACAGCGCCGCGGAAAAGCGCATTCGATAGCCCTTTTACAGACCTTTCTGAGTAATGTTCTCAGATTTGACCTCAGGTCAACGGTTTAGCCTCCAGAGGGCAAAAACTCCAAAAATAGCCGTTTTTACGAAAAACGTTTTTTCGTCAATAACTTTTGACTCATAAGCGCCATGACATTACTTTTGCCAGCATCGTGTTCCTCTCGTCGAGACGCGTCGAATGAACTATTCGTTGACCTTGAAAGGTCATTTTGAAAATTTGACCTCAGGTCAAGGTCATGACCTGACCGAAAAGGGTCATGTTGCATATCAGTCGATCCGTATCGTCGAGCTGAACACATCTGACGTGTTTTCACCGCTCTAGCACGTCTCTATCAAAAGTTATAGCCAAAAAACTGCTGGCGACCGTTCATGACCTGAGATGACCTCAGGGGCACACAGAGGGGTCACAGGTGCATTTTTCCAATTCAGTGTGTCATGTTTACCTATGAACCGATGTATGAGAGCGTTTTGAACGATATTCGTCCAAAAGAGGCGCATTTCAATTTTCTCCCATTGACTTATAATGGAGAGGTCGCAAAATTGACCTGACCTTAGGTCACAGATATAAAAAATCCGAGATATACATTTTATACATACTGTTACTCATATCAATCGCTGAAAGTTTCAAAGTGATCGTTCAGTCGGTGTAGCTATAGCGAGCCTTTGAACTTTTTCTGAGGTAAGGTCACTTGACGTGACCTGGTGACCTGACCTTGAACGGCCTAGGTCTGAAATTTTCACAACATGTGCGGAAATGATGTAGGAACACGTGTACCAAAAACGGCGGCGCTGCGCGCCGCCGTTTTTGAGATATTCGCAAAAAACCTGAGGGGGGGGGGCGTAAAAACGCCCCCCCCAGCACGGCGCGGGTTAATAACATTATGTGATTGAAAGCTGAGCAGTGATTTTCCATATCATCAACTGATTTCAGCTTCAGATTCAGATTCATGTGTTTACGTTGAATCCGCTATTGCGGCTTTTTATCAACGCAACGTCAAACGTTCACGGGCGTAGGAACGTCATGAAAAGTGGGTGGGCCACCCTATCAAGGGGCCTCCTTTTCCAGGGGCCTCCTATTTTCAGGGGCCTCCAACTTTTGCCTCGTCCTGCTGGCTGCTTTCAAGTATGACCTCCAAATCTAGCTTCTGAGCTCGGGCAGATGTACCCAGGGGCGTAACCGCTTAAGCGAACAGTGCGGAAAGTCCGCGCACCATTTTTAAAACTTTTTCCCCCTCCGATTTTTTTGGAATCTATTTGCCGCAAACGGCGCATGACCCCTGAAAACCCTTACACAAATGTCTTCCTCGTTTCCCAGGTGGGGCATTCCACGATAGATCGACCAAAAAAACTTAAAATTTACACCCGCATATTTTATTTTTTGCTTAAAGTTGGTCTAATGGGTTGTGATGGGCGGGGAACCCAGCTGTGGCAAGGATTTTTTTTCTTCGAACAACGGTTTCCGAGATATAGCCTCGGGCAGTTCCTGGAGGTCACGCTGCAACCCTATGTTTGGCGGCTTATAACTCAGAAACTATTGGTTTTCTATGGTGAAAATTTGATATGGTTCAACTCGCAATCAACCAACAAACATTTTGGCTATCTCGGATTTTCGAATTTTGAAAATTTTGATCACGTGACATCTTGACCTTTTTTCGAAGAGTGACCTTGATATTTTCCCAACTGAAAGTCGCAATTTTGTCTGATGACGATTAAAGCCTTATCAATTGTCATTCATATGCGATAATAAAAAAGTGGCTTTCGGCCTACGTTGACCTCAGGTCAGGTCATTTTTATGACCTTCCCATTATTACGAGCGGGAGCGACAGCGAGATCTCGAGAACAAAGCAAGATAGCGACAAGCGGTAAATGGCACAGGGTACACATGGATAAGGTCTACAATTTTTACTGAGGTCATTTTCAGGTCAGGTCAAAGATGACGTCACAATGGTAAAAAGAAAGTCTAAGTGGCGGCACTACATATATATGAAGTTTTTCTCGAATAGCTTTCGAAGTATCCCAGCTAGGAACAAACTAATAGCACCATCGTGATCCTCTCGTCGATCCGCATCGAAACATGTGTATGTTGACCTCGAAAGGTCAAGGTCAAAAGTTGACCTTAGGTCACGTGACCTTAAGGTCATCATATATATCATTCGATGGGCCTTGGCGAGCTGAACACAATGAGCCTATCCTCGCGGCTGTATCTCACACCTGTAAGGAGTTATTAGCAAAAAACATTTGGTGACCTTTAATGACGTCACATGACCCAAGAGCAACGTCACAGTTGACCAAGAGCAAAAAAGGTCTCAAGGTAGTCAAAGTTAGTCGCATATGGAGTCACTCATGGTATATTAGGCAATTCCGACGCGTTTTAGTGTAAAAATAAGGGAGCTGATTTTTCCCCAATTGACTTATAATGGGGTGGTCAAGAAATTGACCTGACCTCAGGTCATCGGTATCGAAATTCAAAACGAACTGGCGCTAGGCGAAAGCAAACGGATTGGTGCCTATTCTACGTCTCTTTCTTTATTAGATCAAAAGGTACCGCCAAAACTATTTTGACTTCCTTTTTACCCATGTGACGTCATCTTTGACCTGACCTGAAAATGACCTCAGTAAAAATTGTAGACCTTATCCGTGTGAATCCTGTATCGTTTACCACTTGTCGCTATCTTGCTTTAGTCTCGAGATCTCGTTGTCGCTCCCGCTCGTAATAATGGACAGGTCATAAAAATGACCTGATCTCAGGTCAATGCAGGCCGAAAGCCACTTTTTTATTGTCGCATATCAATGACAATTGATAAGGCTTTAATCGTCATCAGACAAAATTGCGACTTTCAGTTGGGAAAATATCAAGGTCACTCTTCGAAAAAAAGATCAAGAGGTCACGTGATCAAAATTTTCAAAAATCGAAAATCCGAGATAGCCAAAACGTTCGCTGGTTGATTGCAAGTTGAACCATATAAAGTTTTTACCATTGAAAACCAATAGTTTCTGAGTTATAAGCCGCCAAACATAGGGTTGCAGCGTGACCTCCAGGAATTGCCTGAGGCTATATCTCGGAAACCGGTGTTCGAAGAAAAAAATCCTTGGCACAGCTGGCTTCCCCGCCCATAACAACCCATTAGACCAATTTTAAGCAAAAAATAAAATATGAGGGTGTACCGCTTTGGTCGATCTATCGTGGAATGCCCCAGGTGCCCCCATTAGCTTCATTTGCGCCCTCTTTGGTATATAAGCGCCCTATGTATAGTCATCAGAGACATCCCTATATGCAGGGGTGGTCAAAGGTGCCGAGTTGGGGTAGCACGGGCGTGGCAAATCCGCCGCCGCCCTATCGGTGACCTTGACCTCCGCCGTCTGTTGCGGCTCCAAAGCCAAGCCGGCGTGGAATTGGGAAAGCTCGTGCTACCCCAACTCGGCACAAATATCCACCCCTGCCTATATGTCCCACAGTCGCTCCGTTGTCGCATACAATGTGCGCTTATCATAGGCGTCTCTCTTTTATGGACACTTGAAGGCGCCTCTCTTTGCCATGCCGGCGCTCCTGTTTCTTATGAATGCACCCCCAGGCCCCATGGCATTGATCAATTGCAGTCTGCAGACCTCTATTGCATGTGGACGCCCATATATGTAGGCTTCAGAGGCGCCCCTCTTTCGCATTGAGGCGCCCCTATGAGCTTCATAGGCGCCCCTCTATTGCACGTAGGTGCCCTACTGTCTCAGAACCGCTCCCCTTTGGCATGCAGACGCCCATCTTTCGTACAGAGGAGCCGCTGTGGTTCATAGAGATTAGACTTAGAGGTGCTCCCAGACGCAGATGGGGCTCTCGGAGTCGACAGTGTGGGACCTTCAGTCGCTGATGGGTGCCCGCCAGATGTGGACCCTCGGAGACGCCGGTATGGGGCCCTCAGAGATGCCGGTATGTGGCCCTTAGAGACACCGGTGTGGAACCCTCAGATACTTCAGTGTAAAGCTCTTACAATTGCTGGTGTGGAGCTATGAATGCGCTGGCTTAAATCCCTCAGAGGCCGGTACATGGACATTAGAGCTCAGTGAGAGCTTGTGTGGTGCCTTCAGTGGCCTTGTGGAGCCGTTAGACATCAACATGGTGCTCTCAGGAGCCGGTGAGTCCTCGGAGTCACCGGTGTGGGGCCTTCAGAGCTCCGAGATACTGGTGTGGGGCCCTCAGAGGTGTCGGTGTGGGTCCTTCAAATGTACCTATAGAGCCTTGAGATGCACAGGTGTGGTGGCCCACAGAGGCGCCGGTGTGGGGCCCCCAGAGCCACCGATATAGGGCCCTAAGAGACACTAGTATGACCCTCAAAGGCGCCGCTGTGTGGCGCTCATAAACACTGGTGTGGAGCCATCACAGGCGGGTGGAGCCGTTAGAGGTCGGAAAGGGCCCTTAGATGCCTACAAGGAGCCTTCAGAAGCCGGCGTGGCATCCTTATGGGGATAAGCGTGTCTACTTAGGAGCCCTTGAGGTGCTCTCATGAGCTCTGTGGGGCCCTACCGAGCCGTAATATGGCCACGGCCAGTTGCCGCCGCATGGCTCTTCGGACAATCATTCTCAGGGGCCTCATCTACCTAGTTTGAATAGAAGGGCCTCTCAGACCATCAGTCTCATGGGCCTCCTCTGGCTAGTATAAATAGAAGGACCTGTTAGACCATCAATCCTAGGGGCCTCCTCTGGTTAGTCTAAATAGAAGAGCCTCTCAGACCATTAATCTCAGGGGGCTCCTGTGGACAGAATAAATAAAAGGGCCTCTCAGACCATCAGTCTCGGGGGCCTCCCTAGAAAAGTGTAAATGTGGATAGAGGGCCCCCTCAGATTCATTAGGAGTGGATCTCTCTGACTATCAGCCTCAGGGGCCTCTTGTGGCCAGTATGAATATAAGAGCCTCTCAGACCATCGGTCTCAGGGGCCTCTTCTGACTAGTGTGGATAGAGGGCCCTCCCAGACCACCGCTTTCAGGGGCCTCCAGTGGCCAGTTATATGAACAGAAGGGCCTCACAGCCATCAGCCTCAGGGGCCTCTTCTGACTGGTGTGAATATGAGGGCCTCTCATACCATCAGTCTCAGGGGCCTCCTCTGCCTAGTGTGAATATAAGGGCTTCCCAGGCCATCAGTCTCAGGGGACTCTTCTGGCTGGTGCCGGATTGAGGGACCTCCTAGACCGAAAGTTTTGGGGGTCTCCTGTGGCAAGTATGAATAGAAGGGCCTCTCAGTTCATCAGTCTCATGGGCCTCTTCTGCCTGGTGTGATTATAAGGGCCTCTCAGGTCATCAGTCTCAGGGGCCTCCTCTGACTACAGTGTAGATGGATAGGCCTCCCAGACCATCAGTCTCAGGGGCCTCATCTGACTATTGAGGATAGAGGGGCCTCCTCTGACTAGTGATGGTAGGGGGCCTCGGCTAGACCGCCAGTGTCAGGGGCCTATTCTGACTAGTGTGGATGGAGGGGCCTCCCAGACCACCAGTCTCAGAATCTGACTATTGTGGATAGAGGGGCCTCCCAGACTGCCAGTGTCGGGGCCTCCCCAGACCAGTGTGGATATTGGGACGTCCTCAGATCCACTAGGGCCTCTCAGGCCATCAGTCTCAGGGGCTTCGCCTGACAAGTATGAACAGAGGGCCTCCTTGGATCCATCACGGCCCCTTGAAGTCCGTGCGTGGGGATTCGTGGAACTTATTTTTACCGAGTTTGTTTATTCTGGAAGGTGACGACGTCCTCTCAAATCGAGACGAGGGGCCTCGAGTAAAAAGTGGGTGGGCCAAAACACATGTTTGGCCCCCCCACCTCGAAAAGTGGGTGGGCACTTGCCCACCTGGCCCCCCCTGTTCCTACGCCTATGCAAACGTTAAAAGGTTGTCATAGCAAAATAAATACACACAACTCAAGCACTGAACACACATGTATTTCCATCACTCAGCTTAAATTGCTGGTCACCTGACCTGCCTCTCGCTCTCGCCTCTCTCTCTCTCTCTCTCTCTCTCTCTCTCTCTCTCTCTCTCTCTCTCTCTATCTCTATCTCTCTCTCTCTCTCTCTCTCTCTCTCTCTCTCTCTCTCTCTCTCTCTCTCTCTCTCTCTCTCTCTCTCTCTCTCTCTCTCTCTCTCTCTCTCTCGCATAGCTGGGTCCCCGCAACCCCTGAGCTGAGGCTCTGGTGGCCTCCTGCCGTCATTTAACCTCCCTTCCCTCCCTCCCCAGCTCGGCCCCCGCGCTCCGGTGCAGAGGGCCCCCGGTGAGCCGCCGGCCGTCATCCAGACCGCGATGGCCACCAAGGACAAAAAGCCGTTCACCTACCTGCCCGGCGGCATCGACCTCTCAGAGATCAAGAGCCCCCGCATGCAGAAACGCATTATGATGAACGCGAGGAGTGACGGCGTTCAGGGCCCGGCGGTGGCGCAGTCGGCGGCCCCGGCGCCGGCCGCGGCGGCGGAGACGGCGCCCCAGGCCGCCCCGCCGCCGCCGCCGCCGCCGGCGCCGCCGGCGCCGGCCGCGGCCGCCGCGCCTCCGCCGCCACAGAGGCAGGCCGTGCCCCTGGCGTCCATACTGACCGCCTCCACCAAACCGGCCCAGCCTCAGCCCCAGGGACAGCGGCCGGGGATGCCGTCGTCTCCGGTGGCGCCTCAGCCGCCGGAGCGGGTGCAGTCCCATCGGCCGCAGTTCCGCAACGACCAGGGCGCGCAGATGGCGCCACCGTCGCTGGCCAAGATGGCAGCACATTCGCCGCTGGCCGAGGGGCCGCAGTCCCCTGTAGGATCGGTGCCGAGTCCGACGTCGCCGCAGACACAGCCGATCCGGTTCTCTGCCGAGTCGCAGCGCGCCTCGCCGCCGCAGCAGCTCCCGTCTCAGCGGGACGCCTCCCCGCCCACCCCCGCCGCCGAGCGGATGGCCTCCAACCCGCCCTGGCGAGTCACCAAGAAGCCGGCCACCCCGGACTGCGCCGACGGTGGCGCCCCCTTTACCGGCGCCGGTGGCGCAACCCGCGGCCAGGGCGAGCTCTACATCCGGCCGGTGTCCAGTGAGCCGGATCCGGCCGCTCCCGGCGTCCAGCTCCGCTCGGCTCCCGTGCCGTGGCTCAGCGGCTCCCCCACGGTGGCCGAGCCCGCGCCGCAGTTCGCCGCCGCCGCGCAGCAGATCGAGGCGGCGCGGCAGGGCCGACTGACTCAGATTCAGAGTCCGGCGCAGAGTCCGGCCGCCGCGGCCAGCCCCCAGCCGCGGTTCCCCCAGCCGCCGGCCGCCCAGGCTGTGAGGCCGCAGGTGGTCCCTCTGCAGTCGCAGTTCAGCCAGGAGGGCCCGTCTCGGCCGAGGATGGGGTATACGCAGCAGATGCTGCAGCAGCACATGGACCAGGACCAGAACTACCAGCGGCAGCAGCGGCAGCAGCAGCAGCAGCAGCGGCCGCAGCAGCAGTTCCAGCCGCAGTTCCAGCAGCAGCAGCCGCCGCAGAGGCAGATCTCTCAGCAGGCACAGCCGCGGGAACACATCATCTCTATCCGGCTGGAGGGTTCTCCGCCGAGAACCGCCCCTCAGCAGCCTCAGCAGCAGCCTCAGCAGTCTCAGCAGTTCCAGCCGCAGCAGCAGCAGTTTCAGCCGCAGCAGCAGCCCCGACCGGCCCACCCGGGCCCAGCGAGGCAGCACAGCACCAGCGCGCAGGTGGGAACGGCGGCCATATTTAAATAGTACCTATGTACGTCACTTAGGTGTGCTAAATTAATCCAGATGAGATCAGTTATTCTAACTACTCTTTTCGCTAGCCGTATTGTGCTTTAATTTTGGTATTGCTTATGTCATGTGCTCGTTTAGTTGTCGCCAAAGGTCTGGAAGGCTTTTACCCAGTAACTTGGTCGGTCCTGTCTGACGTTAGTTCCCGTTTCTGCCACCAGAGGGTGATCCCCGTCCAGCTGGTGGCCACTGAGGACGGTACCCCGGTCCTGTCTGACGTTAGTTCCCGTCTCTGCCACCAGAGGGTGATCCCCGTCCAGCTGGTGGCCACTGAGGACGGTACCCCGGTCCTGTCTGACGTTAGTTCCCGTTTGTCCCGCCAGAGGGTGATCCCCGTCCAGCTGGTGGCCACTGAGGACGGTACCCCGGTCCTGTCTGACGTTAGTTCCCGTCTCTGCCACCAGAGGGTGATCCCCGTCCAGCTGGTGGCCACTGAGGACGGTACCCCGGTCCTGTCTGACGTTAGTTCCCGTCTCTGCCACCAGAGGGTGATCCCCGTCCAGCTGGTGGCCACTGAGGACGGTATCCCGGTCCTGTCTGACGTTAGTTCCCGTTTGTCCCACCAGAGGGTGATCCCCGTCCAGCTGGTGGCCAATGAGGACGGTACTCCGGTCCTGTCTGACGTTAGTTCCCGTCTCTGCCACCAGAGGGTGATCCCCGTCCAGCTGGTGGCCACTGAGGACGGTACCCCGGTCCTGTCTGACGTTAGTTCCCGTCTCTGCCACCAGAGGGTGATCCCCGTCCAGCTGGTGGCCACTGAGGACGGTACCCCGGTCCTGTCTGACGTTAGTTCCCGTCTCTGCCACCAGAGGGTGATCCCCGTTCAGCTGGTGGCCACTGAGGACGGTACCCCGGTCCTGTCTGACGTTAGTTCCCGTTTGTCCCACCAGAGGGTGATCCCCGTCCAGCTGGTGGCCACTGAGGACGGTACCCCGGTCCTGTCTGACGTTAGTTCCCGTCTCTGCCACCAGAGGGTGATCCCCATCCAGCTGGTGGCCACTGAGGACGGTACCCCGGTCCTGTCTGACGTTAGTTCCCGTCTCTGCCACCAGAGGGTGATCCCCGTCCAGCTGGTGGCCACTGAGGACGGTACCCCGGTCCTGTCTGACGTTAGTTCCCGTCTCTGCCACCAGAGGGTGATCCCCGTCCAGCTGGTGGCCACTGAGGACGGTACCCCGGTCCTGTCTGACGTTAGTTCCCGTCTCTGCCACCAGAGGGTGATCCCCGTCCAGCTGGTGGCCACTGAGGACGGTACCCTGTCCTGTCTGACGTTAGTTCCCGTCTCTGCCACCAGAGGGTGATCCCCATCCAGCTGGTGGCCACTGAGGACGGTACCCCGGTCCTGTCTGACGTTAGTTCCCGTCTCTGCCACCAGAGGGTGATCCCCGTCCAGCTGGTGGCCACTGAGGACGGTACCCCGGTCCTGTCTGACGTTAGTTCCCGTTTGTCCCACCAGAGGGTGATCCCCGTCCAGCTGGTGGCCACTGAGGACGGTACCCCGGTCCTGTCTGACGTTAGTTCCCGTTTCTCCCGCCAGAGGGTGATCCCCGTCCAGCTGGTGGCCACTGAGGACGGTACCCCGGTCCTGTCTGACGTTAGTTCCCGTTTGTCCCACCAGAGGGTGATCCCCGTCCAGCTGGTGGCCACTGAGGACGGTACCCCGGTCCTGTCTGACGTTAGTTCCCGTTTGTCCCACCAGAGGGTGATCCCCGTCCAGCTGGTGGCCACTGAGGACGGTACCCCGGTCCTGTCTGACGTTAGTTCCCGTCTCTGCCACCAGAGGGTGATCCCCGTCCAGCTGGTGGCCACTGAGGACGGTACCCCGGTCCTGTCTGACGTTAGTTCCCGTTTGTCCCACCAGAGGGTGATCCCCGTCCAGCTGGTGGCCACTGAGGACGGTACCCCGGTCCTGTCTGACGTTAGTTCCCGTCTCTGCCACCAGAGGGTGATCCCCGTCCAGCTGGTGGCCACTGAGGACGGTACCCCGGTCCTGTCTGACGTTAGTTCCCGTCTCTGCCACCAGAGGGTGATCCCCGTCCAGCTGGTGGCCACTGAGGACGGTATCCCGGTCCTGTCTGACGTTAGTTCCCGTCTCTGCCACCAGAGGGTGATCCCCGTCCAGCTGGTGGCCACTGAGGACGGTACCCCGGTCCTGTCTGACGTTAGTTCCCGTCTCTGCCACCAGAGGGTGATCCCCATCCAGCTGGTGGCCACTGAGGACGGTACCCCGGTCCTGTCTGACGTTAGTTCCCGTCTCTGCCACCAGAGGGTGATCCCCGTCCAGCTGGTGGCCACTGAGGACGGTACCCCGGTCCTGTCTGACGTTAGTTCCCGTTTGTCCCACCAGAGGGTGATCCCCGTCCAGCTGGTGGCCACTGAGGACGGTACCCCGGTCCTGTCTGACGTTAGTTCCCGTCTCTGCCACCAGAGGGTGATCCCCGTCCAGCTGGTGGCCACTGAGGACGGTACCCCGGTCCTGTCTGACGTTAGTTCCCGTCTCTGCCACCAGAGGGTGATCCCCGTCCAGCTGGTGGCCACTGAGGACGGTACCCCGGTCCTGTCTGACGTTAGTTCCCGTTTGTCCCGCCAGAGGGTGATCCCCGTCCAGCTGGTGGCCACTGCGGAAGGTACCCCGGTCCTGTCTGACGTTAGTTCCCGTTTCTGCCGCCAGAGGGTGATCCCCGTCCAGCTGGTGGCCACTGAGGACGGTACCCCGGTCCTGTCTGACGTTAGTTCCCGTCTCTGCCACCAGAGGGTGATCCCCGTCCAGCTGGTGGCCACTGAGGACGGTACCCCGGTCCTGTCTGACGTTAGTTCCCGTCTCTGCCACCAGAGGGTGATCCCCGTCCAGCTGGTGGCCACTGAGGACGGTACCCCGGTCCTGTCTGACGTTAGTTCCCGTTTCTGCCACCAGAGGGTGATCCCCGTCCAGCTGGTGGCCACTGAGGACGGTACCCCGGTCCTGTCTGACGTTAGTTCCCGTTTGTCCCGCCAGAGGGTGATCCCCGTCCAGCTGGTGGCCACTGAGGACGGTACCCCGGTCCTGTCTGACGTTAGTTCCCGTCTCTGCCACCAGAGGGTGATCCCCGTCCAGCTGGTGGCCACTGAGGACGGTACCCTGTCCTGTCTGACGTTAGTTCCCGTCTCTGCCACCAGAGGGTGATCCCCGTCCAGCTGGTGGCCACTGAGGACGGTACCCCGGTCCTGTCTGACGTTAGTTCCCGTCTCTGCCACCAGAGGGTGATCCCCGTCCAGCTGGTGGCCACTGAGGACGGTACCCCGGTCCTGTCTGACGTTAGTTCCCGTTTCTGCCGCCAGAGGGTGATCCCCGTCCAGCTGGTGGCCACTGAGGACGGTACCCCGGTCCTGTCTGACGTTAGTTCCCGTTTCTGCCACCAGAGGGTGATCCCCGTCCAGCTGGTGGCCACTGAGGACGGTACCCCGGTCCTGTCTGACGTTAGTTCCCGTCTCTGCCACCAGAGGGTGATCCCCGTCCAGCTGGTGGCCACTGAGGACGGTATCCCGGTCCTGTCTGACGTTAGTTCCCGTTTGTCCCGCCAGAGGGTGATCCCCGTCCAGCTGGTGGCCACTGAGGACGGTACCCCGGTCCTGTCTGACGTTAGTTCCCGTTTGTCCCGCCAGAGGGTGATCCCCGTCCAGCTGGTGGCCACTGAGGACGGTACCCCGGTCCTGTCTGACGTTAGTTCCCGTCTCTGCCACCAGAGGGTGATCCCCGTCCAGCTGGTGGCCACTGAGGACGGTACCCTGTCCTGTCTGACGTTAGTTCCCGTCTCTGCCACCAGAGGGTGATCCCCGTCCAGCTGGTGGCCACTGAGGACGGTACCCCGGTCCTGTCTGACGTTAGTTCCCGTCTCTGCCACCAGAGGGTGATCCCCGTCCAGCTGGTGGCCACTGAGGACGGTACCCCGGTCCTGTCTGACGTTAGTTCCCGTCTCTGCCACCAGAGGGTGATCCCCGTCCAGCTGGTGGCCACTGAGGACGGTACCCCGGTCCTGTCTGACGTTAGTTCCCGTTTCTGCCACCAGAGGGTGATCCCCGTCCAGCTGGTGGCCACTGAGGACGGTACCCCGGTCCTGTCTGACGTTAGTTCCCGTCTCTGCCACCAGAGGGTGATCCCCGTCCAGCTGGTGGCCACTGAGGACGGTATCCCGGTCCTGTCTGACGTTAGTTCCCGTTTGTCCCGCCAGAGGGTGATCCCCGTCCAGCTGGTGGCCACTGAGGACGGTACCCCGGTCCTGTCTGACGTTAGTTCCCGTTTGTCCCGCCGGAGGGTGATCCCCGTCCAGCTGGTGGCCACTGAGGACGGTACCCCGGTCCTGTCTGACGTTAGTTCCCGTTTGTCCCGCCAGAGGGTGATCCCCGTCCAGCTGGTGGCCACTGAGGACGGTACCCCGGTCCTGTCTGACGTTAGTTCCCGTCTCTGCCACCAGAGGGTGATCCCCGTCCAGCTGGTGGCCACTGAGGACGGTTCCCCGGTCCTGTCTGACGTTAGTTCCCGTTTCTGCCGCCAGAGGGTGATCCCCGTCCAGCTGGTGGCCACTGAGGACGGTACCCCGGTCCTGTCTGACGTTAGTTCCCGTCTCTGCCACCAGAGGGTGATCCCCGTCCAGCTGGTGGCCACTGAGGACGGTACCCCGGTCCTGTCTGACGTTAGTTCCCGTTTCTGCCACCAGAGGGTGATCCCCGTCCAGCTGGTGGCCACTGAGGACGGTACCCCGGTCCTGTCTGACGTTAGTTCCCGTCTCTGCCACCAGAGGGTGATCCCCGTCCAGCTGGTGGCCACTGAGGACGGTACCCCGGTCCTGTCTGACGTTAGTTCCCGTCTCTGCCACCAGAGGGTGATCCCCGTCCAGCTGGTGGCCACTGAGGACGGTACCCCGGTCCTGTCTGACGTTAGTTCCCGTTTGTCCCGCCAGAGGGTGATCCCCGTCCAGCTGGTGGCCACTGAGGACGGTACCCCGGTCCTGTCTGACGTTAGTTCCCGTCTCTACCACCAGAGGGTGATCCCCGTCCAGCTGGTGGCCACTGAGGACGGTACCCCGGTCCTGTCTGACGTTAGTTCCCGTTTCTGCCGCCAGAGGGTGATCCCCGTCCAGCTGGTGGCCACTGAGGACGGTACCCCGGTCCTGTCTGACGTTAGTTCCCGTCTCTGCCACCAGAGGGTGATCCCCGTCCAGCTGGTGGCCACTGAGGACGGTACCCCGGTCCTGTCTGACGTTAGTTCCCGTTTCTGCCACCAGAGGGTGATCCCCGTCCAGCTGGTGGCCACTGAGGACGGTACCCCGGTCCTGTCTGACGTTAGTTCCCGTTTGTCCCGCCAGAGGGTGATCCCCGTCCAGCTGGTGGCCACTGAGGACGGTACCCCGGTCCTGTCTGACGTTAGTTCCCGTTTGTCCCGCCAGAGGGTGATCCCCGTCCAGCTGGTGGCCACTGAGGACGGTACCCCGGTCCTGTCTGACGTTAGTTCCCGTTTCTGCCACCAGAGGGTGATCCCCGTCCAGCTGGTGGCCACTGAGGACGGTACCCCGGTCCTGTCTGACGTTAGTTCCCGTTTGTCCCGCCAGAGGGTGATCCCCGTCCAGCTGGTGGCCACTGAGGACGGTACCCCGGTCCTGTCTGACGTTAGTTCCCGTCTCTGCCACCAGAGGGTGATCCCCGTCCAGCTGGTGGCCACTGAGGACGGTACCCCGGTCCTGTCTGACGTTAGTTCCCGTTTGTCCCACCAGAGGGTGATCCCCGTCCAGCTGGTGGCCACTGAGGACGGTACCCCGGTCCTGTCTGACGTTAGTTCCCGTTTGTCCCGCCAGAGGGTGATCCCCGTCCAGCTGTTGGCCACTGAGGACGGTACTCCGGTCCTGTCTGACGTTAGTTCCCGTCTCTGCCACCAGAGGGTGATCCCCGTCCAGCTGGTGGCCACTGAGGACGGTATCCCGGTCCTGTCTGACGTTAGTTCCCGTCTCTGCCACCAGAGGGTGATCCCCGTCCAGCTGGTGGCCACTGAGGACGGTACCCCGGTCCTGTCTGACGTTAGTTCCCGTCTCTGCCACCAGAGGGTGATCCCCATCCAGCTGGTGGCCACTGAGGACGGTACCCCGGTCCTGTCTGACGTTAGTTCCCGTCTCTGCCACCAGAGGGTGATCCCCGTCCAGCTGGTGGCCACTGAGGACGGTACCCGGTCCTGTCTGACGTTAGTTCCCGTTTGTCCCACCAGAGGGTGATCCCCGTCCAGCTGGTGGCCACTGAGGACGGTACCCCGGTCCTGTCTGACGTTAGTTCCCGTCTCTGCCACCAGAGGGTGATCCCCGTCCAGCTGGTGGCCACTGAGGACGGTACCCCGGTCCTGTCTGACGTTAGTTCCCGTCTCTGCCACCAGAGGGTGATCCCCGTCCAGCTGGTGGCCACTGAGGACGGTACCCCGGTCCTGTCTGACGTTAGTTCCCGTTTGTCCCGCCAGAGGGTGATCCCCGTCCAGCTGGTGGCCACTGAGGACGGTACCCCGGTCCTGTCTGACGTTAGTTCCCGTTTCTGCCGCCAGAGGGTGATCCCCGTCCAGCTGGTGGCCACTGAGGACGGTACCCCGGTCCTGTCTGACGTTAGTTCCCGTCTCTGCCACCAGAGGGTGATCCCCGTCCAGCTGGTGGCCACTGAGGACGGTACCCCGGTCCTGTCTGACGTTAGTTCCCGTCTCTGCCACCAGAGGGTGATCCCCGTCCAGCTGGTGGCCACTGAGGACGGTACCCCGGTCCTGTCTGACGTTAGTTCCCGTTTCTGCCACCAGAGGGTGATCCCCGTCCAGCTGGTGGCCACTGAGGACGGTACCCCGGTCCTGTCTGACGTTAGTTCCCGTTTGTCCCGCCAGAGGGTGATCCCCGTCCAGCTGGTGGCCACTGAGGACGGTACCCCGGTCCTGTCTGACGTTAGTTCCCGTCTCTGCCACCAGAGGGTGATCCCCGTCCAGCTGGTGGCCACTGAGGACGGTATCCCGGTCCTGTCTGACGTTAGTTCCCGTTTGTCCCGCCAGAGGGTGATCCCCGTCCAGCTGGTGGCCACTGAGGACGGTACCCCGGTCCTGTCTGACGTTAGTTCCCGTTTGTCCCGCCAGAGGGTGATCCCCGTCCAGCTGGTGGCCACTGAGGACGGTACCCCGGTCCTGTCTGACGTTAGTTCCCGTTTGTCCCACCAGAGGGTGATCCCCGTCCAGCTGGTGGCCACTGAGGACGGTACCCCGGTCCTGTCTGACGTTAGTTCCCGTCTCTGCCACCAGAGGGTGATCCCCGTCCAGCTGGTGGCCACTGAGGACGGTATCCCGGTCCTGTCTGACGTTAGTTCCCGTTTGTCCCACCAGAGGGTGATCCCCGTCCAGCTGTGGCCACTGAGGACGGTACCCCGGTCCTGTCTGACGTTAGTTCCCGTTCTGTCCCGCCAGAGGGTGATCCCCGTCCAGCTGGTGGCCACTGAGGACGGTACCCCGGTCCTGTCTGACGTTAGTTCCCGTCTCTGCCACCAGAGGGTGATCCCCGTCCAGCTGGTGGCCACTGAGGACGGTACCCCGGTCCTGTCTGACGTTAGTTCCCGTTTCTGCCGCCAGAGGGTGATCCCCGTCCAGCTGGTGGCCACTGAGGACGGTACCCCGGTCCTGTCTGACGTTAGTTCCCGTCTCTGCCACCAGAGGGTGATCCCCGTCCAGCTGGTGGCCACTGAGGACGGTACCCCGGTCCTGTCTGACGTTAGTTCCCGTTTCTGCCACCAGAGGGTGATCCCCGTCCAGCTGGTGGCCACTGAGGACGGTACCCCGGTCCTGTCTGACGTTAGTTCCCGTCTCTGCCACCAGAGGGTGATCCCCGTCCAGCTGGTGGCCACTGAGGACGGTACCCCGGTCCTGTCTGACGTTAGTTCCCGTCTCTGCCACCAGAGGGTGATCCCCGTCCAGCTGGTGGCCACTGAGGACGGTACCCCGGTCCTGTCTGACGTTAGTTCCCGTTTCTGTCCCGCCAGAGGGTGATCCCCGTCCAGCTGGTGGCCACTGAGGACGGTACCCCGGTCCTGTCTGACGTTAGTTCCCGTCTCTCCACCAGAGGGTGATCCCCGTCCAGCTGGTGGCCACTGAGGACGGTACCCCGGTCCTGTCTGACGTTAGTTCCCGTTTCTGCCGCCAGAGGGTGATCCCCGTCCAGCTGGTGGCCACTGAGGACGGTACCCCGGTCCTGTCTGACGTTAGTTCCCGTCTCTGCCCACCAGAGGGTGATCCCCGTCCAGCTGGTGGCCACTGAGGACGGTACCCCGGTCCTGTCTGACGTTAGTTCCCGTTTCTGCCACCAGAGGGTGATCCCCCGTCCAGCTGGTGGCCACTGAGGACGGTACCCCGGTCCTGTCTGACGTTAGTTCCCGTTTGTCCCGCCAGAGGGTGATCCCCGTCCAGCTGGTGGCCACTGAGGACGGTACCCCGGTCCTGTCTGACGTTAGTTCCCGTTTCTGCCCACCAGAGGGTGATCCCCGTCCAGCTGGTGGCCACTGAGGACGGTACCCCGGTCCTGTCTGACGTTAGTTCCGTTCTGTCCACCAGAGGGTGATCCCCGTCCAGCTGGTGGCCACTGAGGACGGTACCCCGGTCCTGTCTGACGTTAGTTCCCGTCTCTGCCACCAGAGGGTGATCCCGTCCAGCTGGTGGCCACTGAGGACGGTACCCCGGTCCTGTCTGACGTTAGTTCCCGTCTCTGTCCCGCCAGAGGGTGATCCCCGTCCAGCTGGTGGCCACTGAGGACGGTACCCGGTCCTGTCTGACGTTAGTTCCCGTCTCTGCCACCAGAGGGTGATCCCCGTCCAGCTGGTGGCCACTGAGGACGGTACCCCGGTCCTGTCTGACGTTAGTTCCCGTCTCTGCCACCAGAGGGTGATCCCCGTCCAGCTGGTGGCCACTGAGGACGGTACCCGGTCCTGTCTGACGTTAGTTCCCGTCTCTGTCCCACCAGAGGGTGATCCCCGTCCAGCTGGTGGCCACTGAGGACGGTACCCCGGTCCTGTCTGACGTTAGTTCCCGCTTCTGCCACCAGAGGGTGATCCCCGTCCAGCTGGTGGCCACTGAGGACGGTACCCCGGTCCTGTCTGACGTTAGTTCCCGTCTCTGCCACCAGAGGGTGATCCCCGTCCAGCTGGTGGCCACTGAGGACGGTACCCCGGTCCTGTCTGACGTTAGTTCCCGTCTCTGCCACCAGAGGGTGATCCCCGTCCAGCTGGTGGCCACTGAGGACGGTACCCCGGTCCTGTCTGACGTTAGTTCCCGTCTCTGCCACCAGAGGGTGATCCCCGTCCAGCTGGTGGCCACTGAGGACGGTACCCCGGTCCTGTCTGACGTTAGTTCCCGTCTCTGCCACCAGAGGGTGATCCCCGTCCAGCTGGTGGCCACTGAGGACGGTACCCCGGTCCTGTCTGACGTTAGTTCCCGTCTCTGTCCACCAGAGGGTGATCCCCGTCCAGCTGGTGGCCACTGAGGACGGTACCCCGGTCCTGTCTGACGTTAGTTCCCGTTCTGTCCCACCAGAGGGTGATCCCCGTCCAGCTGGTGGCCACTGAGGACGGTACCCCGGTCCTGTCTGACGTTAGTTCCCGTCTCTGTCCCACCAGAGGGTGATCCCCGTCCAGCTGGTGGCCACTGAGGACGGTACCCCGGTCCTGTCTGACGTTAGTTCCCGTTTGTCCCACCAGAGGGTGATCCCCGTCCAGCTGGTGGCCACTGAGGACGGTACCCCGGTCCTGTCTGACGTTAGTTCCCGTTTCTGCCACCAGAGGGTGATCCCCGTCCAGCTGGTGGCCACTGAGGACGGTACCCCGGTCCTGTCTGACGTTAGTTCCCGTCTCTGCCACCAGAGGGTGATCCCCGTCCAGCTGGTGGCCACTGAGGACGGTACCCCGGTCCTGTCTGACGTTAGTTCCCGTCTCTGCCACCAGAGGGTGATCCCCGTCCAGCTGGTGGCCACTGAGGACGGTACCCCGGTCCTGTCTGACGTTAGTTCCCGTCTCTGCCACCAGAGGGTGATCCCCGTCCAGCTGGTGGCCACTGAGGACGGTACCCCGGTCCTGTCTGACGTTAGTTCCCGTCTCTGCCACCAGAGGGTGATCCCGTCCAGCTGGTGGCCACTGAGGACGGTACCCCGGTCCTGTCTGACGTTAGTTCCCGTCTCTGCCACCAGAGGGTGATCCCGTCCAGCTGGTGGCCACTGAGGACGGTACCCCGGTCCTGTCTGACGTTAGTTCCCGTCTCTGCCCACCAGAGGGTGATCCCCGTCCAGCTGGTGGCCACTGAGGACGGTTACCCCGGTCCTGTCTGACGTTAGTTCCCGTCTCTGCCACCAGAGGGTGATCCCCGTCCAGCTGGTGGCCACTGAGGACGGTACCCCCGGTCCTGTCTGACGTTAGTTCCCGTCTCTGCCACCAGAGGGTGATCCCCGTCCAGCTGGTGGCCACTGAGGACGGTACCCCGGTCCTGTCTGACGTTAGTTCCCGTCTCTGCCACCAGAGGGTGATCCCCGTCCAGCTGGTGGCCAATGAGGACGGTTACCCCGGTCCTGTCTGACGTTAGTTCCCGTCTCTGCCACCAGAGGGTGATCCCCGTCCAGCTGGTGGCCACTGAGGACGGTACCCCGGTCCTGTCTGACGTTAGTTCCCGTCTCTCCACCAGAGGGTGATCCCCGTCCAGCTGGTGGCCACTGAGGACGGTACCCCGGTCCTGTCTGACGTTAGTTCCCGTCTCTGTCCCACCAGAGGGTGATCCCCGTCCAGCTGGTGGCCACTGAGGACGGTACCCCGGTCCTGTCTGACGTTAGTTCCCGTCTCTGTCCACCAGAGGGTGATCCCCGTCCAGCTGGTGGCCACTGAGGACGGTACCCCGGTCCTGTCTGACGTTAGTTCCCGTTTGTCCACAGAGGGTGATCCCCGTCCAGCTGGTGGCCACTGAGGACGGTACCCGGTCCTGTCTGACGTTAGTTCCCGTTGTCCCACCAGAGGGTGATCCCGTCCAGCTGGTGGCCACTGAGGACGGTACCCAGGTGTCTGACGTTAGTTCCGTCTGCCACCAGAGGGTGATCCCCGTCCAGCTGGTGGCCACTGAGGACGGTACCCGGTCCTGTCTGACGTTAGTTCCCGTCCACCAGAGGGTGATCCCCGTCCAGCTGGTGGCCACTGAGGACGGTACCCGGTCCTGTCTGACGTTAGTTCCCGTCTCTGCCACCAGAGGGTGATCCCCGTCAGCTGGTGGCCAAGAGGACGGTACCCGGTCCTGTGACGTAGTTCCCGTTCTGCCCCAGAGGGTGATCCCCGTCCAGCTGGTGGCCACTGAGGACGGTACCCGGTCCTGTCTGACGTTAGTTCCCGTCTTGCCACAGAGGGTGATCCCCGTCCAGCTGGTGGCCATGAGGACGGTACCCCGGTCCTGTCTGACGTTAGTTCCGTCTCTGCCAACAGAGGGTGATCCCGTCCAGCTGGTGGCCATGAGGACGGTACCCCGGTCCTGTCTGACGTTAGTTCCCGTCTCTCACAGAGGGTGATCCCCGTCCATGGTGGCCACTGAGGACGGTACCCGGTCCTGTCTGACGTTAGTTCCGTTTCTGCCACCAGAGGGTGATCCCCGTCCAGTGGTGGCCACTGAGGACGGTACCCGGTCCTGTCTGACGTTAGTTCCGTTCTGCCACCAGAGGGTGATCCCCGTCCAGCTGGTGGCCATGGGGACGGTACCCGGTCGTCTGACGTTAGTTCCCGTCTTGCCACCAGAGGGTGATCCCCGTCCAGTGGTGGCCATGAGGACGGTACCCCGGTCCTGTCTGACGTTAGTTCCCGTTCTGCCACCAGAGGGTGATCCCGTCCAGTGGTGGCCACTGAGGACGGTACCCGGCTGTCTGACGTTAGTTCCGTCTCTTGCCACCAGAGGGTGATCCCGTCCAGCTGGTGGCCACTGAGGACGGTACCCCGGTCCTGTCTGACGTTAGTTCCGTTCTGCCCACAGAGGGTGATCCCCGTCCAGCTGGTGGCCACTGAGGACGGTACCCGGTCTGTCTGACGTTAGTTCCGTTTGTCCCACCAGAGGGTGATCCCGTCCAGCTGGTGGCCACTGAGGACGGTACCCGGTCCTGTCTGACGTTAGTTCCCGTTCTCACCAGAGGGTGATCCCCGTCCAGTGGTGGCCATGAGGACGGTACCGGTCCTGTCTGACGTTAGTTCCCGTTTGTCCCACAGAGGGTGCCCCGTCAGCTGGTGGCCACTGAGGACGGTACCCCGGTCTGTCTGACGTTAGTTCCACCGTCTTTGCAACCAGAGGGTGATCCCGATCCAGATGGTGGCCACTGAGGACGGTACCCGGTCCTGTCTGACGTTAGTTCCCGTTGCCACCAGAGGGTGATCCCGTCCAGCTGGTGGAACTGAGGACGGTACCCCGGCTGTCTGACGTTAGTTCCGTCTCTGCCACCAGAGGGTGATCCCCGCCAGCTGGTGGCCAATGAGGACGGTACCCCGGTCCTGTCTGAGTTAGTTCCCGTTCTGCCACCAGGGTGATCCCCGTCCAGCTGGTGGCACTGAGGACGGTACCCGGTCTGTCTGACGTTAGTTCAGTTTCTGCCCAACCGAGGGTGATCCCCATCCAGCTGGTGGCCACTGAGGACGGTACCCGGTCCTGTCTGACGTTAGTTCCCGTTCTGCCACCAGAGGGTGATCGTCCAGCTGGGGGCCACTGAGGACGGTACCCGGTCCTGTCTGACGTTAGTCCCGTCTTCCCAAGAGGGTGATCCCGTCCAGCTGGTGGCCACTGAGGACGAGTACCGTCTGTCTGAGTTAGTTCCCGTCTCTGCCAAGAGGGTGATCCCGTCAGCTGGTGGCCACTGAGGACGGTACCCCGGTCTGTCTGACGT